>NC_064239.1:2541428-2859107 GCF_023101765.2 Spodoptera frugiperda | reverse complement strand
CAACAGAGATCTTGTTGAAAATGTTGAAACAAAACTCGATTTACTTGTCTTGGTTTTTACCTTTATTTAATTTGCCCGTTTGCCTTTCATATGCACCGCGCCCCTTCGTATGTAAACTAGGATCCTTATAATTTCTTCACTTTCTCTGACCGACTCTCAGTGCGCTGGAGAAATTAAATTAACTGTTCATACATGAATTCCCATTTTGAAATTGCTGATATTACTCGCGGTTTTTGATATTTTTTATATTAATTTTTGTTTCTTTAGAAGTTTTTTAATTGTAGCTTATGATAATTGATTTGAAGAACTTGCAAGAGTTGATCAAAGTTGATGTTCATGTGTATAAAGCGGATATTTCTAACGATGTCTTTTTCTATTTTTCCAGGCGAGTTTACGGCAGCTGGACCTGTCCCTCCTATCTGAGCTATGGACGTTGAGCGAAGCGATGGCGTCATGGCGACGGCAGCTCGAGCGAGGGCCACGCCTTCGCCCGGCACCACCACCGCCGCCGCCGCCGCACTACCTTCGAACATGAACACCAATGACCATTCAATACACACATTGACCACTCATTCCCGTCATATTGCTCCCACACATAAAGCTCTATTAAATTAACTGCCGCACTAAGAGTGATTTAATGATTACTTAACCCAGTCCTTAGCAATTGTTTTCAGTACAAAATCGTTACTAAGGAATAGTTTACGTAATCATTAAATGTCTCTGAGTGCGGCATTAAGACTATCTTTATTTCGGATCTATCTGACAGGTTTCGAGCTCCACCGAATAGTTCGTGGTCGATTTCGAGAAGCATCAGATACTACTCAGATCATAACCTAGCTCTAATAACGAAACTCACTCCCGTTTTTTATAGAAAAGGGAGGAACTTGAAATCAATCGATGTGTTCTTGAGTTTCCTGTGGTGTGTCTGTGTGCGTACAATAATGATGATAATACAGTGATGTTAGTGTGTGTCGTTTAAATTGTCTCTTAAGTTGTAAGAAACATGTTCAGTGTCATAATAATTGAACCAAGGACTGATATAGGTTCAAGTAAAGCTGGGTTGCCAACCTATTAGAGACTAGGCTTTTTAGATTATAATGTCAACCTGTCTAGCAGTGACTTTCTTAGACATTTGAAATAATCGCTGTACTCTGTAGCTCTAACTGAATAAGGCAAAATGGTAGCTCTTAAGCAAAGGAGTTTATGTAACATTTTTAGTTATTTGATGTGGCAACCCCAGCGTCGACATAAGGTGTGATTCCACCAGGTTTTTTTCTCTAACAATGTGGAGTGAACAATTTCATTGTATTTATATAGTTATTAATAAAATCTTGTAAATAAAGAAGTTGTCGTGACTATTACATTTACTTTTGTTTTAATTTACCAATTATTTTCCTATTGACGACTCCACGGTATCCTCGACATGGCGCATCCACACATGCCTGGCGGCACGGCTGGCGGCATGAGCCGCCGGCATTTGCATCTTTTACCTGCGGCACGCGCGGCTTTTGGTTGCCAGCGAAAATATTCTTATATTAGCCGGCGGCCTGCATTTGATCTGAAAACCAGCGGCATAAACCGGCGGTATGTGTGGATGCACCAACAGACTGAGCTATGTCCGCCACACGCATGCTGGAAACAGATGCGAGCAAGTCATGCTCGGTTCCTATGCGCCCTGCGTCCATATTTATAAAATGCTCTTTTCATGTTACATATCCGTAAGTCTGTACCAGGCTTTATGACTGTTCATTCATTATATTCTTATTTAGAAAATTATTGTATTAAATTAAGATTAGATTTAGTGCTGCCATCTGTTGTTATTTTAGCAGCGAAATAGTTAATACCAAATTAGAATTACCAATCCGAACAATAACGAACCTGAACGGACCTAAAATAAATTAAATATAACTATGATATAGGTAAAAAATCTAGGATTTGGTCAAAAAAAGTATAAGCAGACGTGTGCCAGTTATAAGTTTCATTCTACATGAATGATAGAGAAGGAGTAGGAACGGGGTGGTTTTCAGTTGGTATAAGTCTTACACTCTCTCTTATAAATGAATGTTATTTACAAATTTTCCTAGTACTGACGAGTATAAACTAAAGAAACAATAAATACTGTCTCGTTGCCCGAGTGGCTACAAATGCAAATACCGGGAAATGGGTCTCGGGTTCGATTCCCAGGCCAAAAATTGCTGGACTTTTTACGGTTTTTCGAAAATTTCTCAGTAGTAGTACGAAGTCTGCAAATGTGCCCGGCCGTTATGGCATTAGGCTCATCCCATATTACAACATAAATTGTGAAAAGTGGGTGCACATTGTATAGTGGCATTTCGTCCCATAATGTGCACCTCTGTAACACCTTCGAGGAAAAAAGGCGTAATGATGTAAAAAATACTGTGTAAAGTAAATCAATAATAATTTTATTACTATAGTTTGAAATAGTGAAATGAAATGAATTGGCTGAGATGAAGTAATAGTATAAAATAATATGATAAGCACATCATCTACCACTATCCAAACCTACAAAATTCCATCAACACCATTTTTGTGTATGAAGAATTCATTACAAAAAAATGGTGTTGATAAATATTCTAACGAAAATCCAGTTTTTATTATTCTTTTAACTCCGAGATGCCAAAAGACTCATAATAAAACCTGCACAAGTTTCCACTATTGTCTATGAACAACTTGGCATAGACAATCCGGATCTACTCTAAAAGTCACTAAAAGTTTGACATTTCATTCTGAAAATAAACATTTCATTATAATCTTGGTGTGTCTCTAAAAGCTTTAGTAAGTACTAGAAAAAAAGTAGTAAATTAAATAATTGGATACTGGATGTTTAACTGAAAGTTGCAACCGATGTCACAGTCTTCAATAACTCGCCAATCTCATACTAGTAATACAGGACAGAAAGAAGAACCTCCGTCCAAAGTACCTGAATCAGTAAAGGTTAGTATTGTTTCTTTTCCTTAGCAACGATATGCTATTTTATCGAAAAAACAATATGACAAACCTAACAATTCTGTAACTACATTAAACGTTTGTGATTTCAGAAAATAATAGCTATGGAAAAAGAGAACGAGTCAAATGCCAACCGAAAATCTAGAATTGACTTAAACGCGCTTCCTACCCGCCAGTACCTGGACCAGACTGTGGTGCCAATATTGCTACAGGGTCTGTCGGCACTGGCTAAGGAAAGGCCTCCGGATCCAATCGACTACCTGGCAGCGTATTTACTGAAGAACAAGAGCACCTTTGAGAGTAACAGCTCGTCGAATAACAACCCGGCGGCGAACCCGCAACCATAATATCTCCACAAGTTGTACGGCCCGAGTATGCTGTGCAGTAATAATGTGCATATTGTAATAGGTTTCAAATTTTCGTTTTCATCGTTGTGACAAAGACTTTTACATCTTTTAATATGGCAATAATACAATTTTCCTACTTAATAGACATAGCTAGTGATAGGTCTAAATATTGTTATAGCAGTTAGTTAATGGACCGTTGGACACAGCAGGACTCTGTGGGAATGGAACTACGTTGTGAACTACTTAATAGCGTATTGCTAGTCAATTACTTGCTCAAGTGACCTGGCTGCTAGTACTACATTTGTGTTTCATAGTCATTTAGAATTGGTTTTCCGAACTAACAATAAGAAAGTTTATTCTCAAAGTTATTACAGTTAAAGAAATATAGCTTTTTGATAACAACTTTATGCATGTTATTACAGTTTACATAGTCTTATGATACCGCAGTGTATATACACCAGCCTTATACAATTAGATCTTAACTATAAAATAAAATAATCATTCATTTCTCAATGATGGCACAAGATAAGTTGAATGTAGAAGTAATTTTATTTTGCTATTTTAATTAAATAATTAAGACTTGAATTTGCAATTTTTTATTATAACTTCCTTTTATTTCAAATAACTCTTTGTTTATTATAATTTGACGGAGGGTAGGAAAAGCAGTAAGTACATTTTGATGAATGATATTTATCAAAGAATGTACTTAAATACATTAATATTGTACTCATTACGACAATTAAAGATGACCATAATAAACTTACTAAAATCTATCCAAAACCTTAAAACTATCAATGAAACTTCTTACACTTTTGATCAAAGTAAACTTTATTATTTAGATAGTAATTTAAACTAATTTACAAGTATATTGTTAATTAATACATCTTTAGTTTACCAGTCAAAGCAATACTTCAATAACCTTTCAATGGTGCATTTCAAGCACTAATTTACAACATGATAGAACAAATAGTTTCATGCAAAATTAAGCTCTACATTAATTCAAATAAAACACATTTCACTGGTCCACAAAAGATGACACTTCAAGCCTTATCCGCATCTTTCTGTTCAGTTTCCTCAAGGAACTGTTGTCTATGTAAGAGCCAGGAATCATTGTCATCCCCTCCTTCCTCCTCTGGTGAGATCGAAGGTTGGTCGAACTGTAGTTCAGTTAAGACGCAGCTCTCGTCAGTAAGAGAAGGCACCGAGTCGTGGACTGGTAGAGGAACTGGTTCTTGTGGTAGGAACTCTGCCATGTACGCCGTGACGTTCCGCGCACGCCATGTTGCTACTTTACCTGGAAATTAATTAGATGATAATTAGTTTTAACCAGGAATATTTTTCGTAACAATGCCCCTTAATAGGGATTTCTTTTTATTTTTCGAAGTCATGGGTGCGTTTACGATAACATATATTAATCACATGTGTACACAACACGGCCAGACCCGGAACAAGAGTGTGGATCACATTCAACTCTACTATTTGACTGCACGGAATTGATTTTCCGAACTAACAATAAGAAAGTTTACGGTTAGCGCAGTAAAGCTGTCTGCTGTGCAATGCGAGTTGGATTCCCGCACAGAACATCACTGAGTGATCCACAAGTTGTTGTTTCGGGTCTAGTCCGTCTGGTCTCTGGATGTAAAATTTGTGAACGCACCCACTATATAGGATAAAATCTTAGTTCGGAAGGGGGTACAAAAGAAAGAAAACGTTTATTAGCTTTAAAAAAAGTGTTGCTACCATCCGTTTTAAAAGCGTTGATGAGATAGCTAAATTAAAAATAAAAAGATGCATTTTTTCACTTTAGAAGTTAGATGGCTAGACATTTGATCCCGTTTTGCTATAATTATTTCGAGGTCTCTAGTACAATGACCCGAGCGACGAAATAAAACTCGTAGAAACTTGCTTTGCATTTACATAAATGAGTAGATAATCTAATACGTTCCCAGCTAATTGGTAGAGATTCAGCTTTACAGTAACAAGCTAAAACTCCACATTTTCATACCTTTACAGAGGCTGGTTATGCCTTTACCTAAATGCCTACATTATATTTCAAACCTTTAGGGTAACCTTAGGGTCTATGCCCTAGGTATCCATCTGTCCTCTCACCTGCTGTCTCATCAAATTCCTCAGCCTCCTCCTCTTCCATTCTCATATCATCCTTAGCTTCTTTTTCTTCTTTCTCCTCTTCGCCTTCACCGAATTCCATGTTAGCTGGGTCCTTGATCAGCAGATAGAATCCATGTTGCATGCAATTCGTGTCGAAAACAAAGCAGCCAGGACCTTTGGGCTTTCCTTTTAGCCAAGAACCATGGTAGCGGTAACGAGGGTAGATGATTTGTCCAGGACCTTGTATCGTTCCTTCGACCCAAGTGCCCATGAATTTAACCTGATATTCTGCGAACAAGTAGGTGCCAAGGCCGTGACGTTTTCCCTTGAACCAGGCGCCCTCGTAAATGTCTCCGTTTGGGTAATAGTAGGCTCCGAATCCTTGCTTCACATCATGTCTCCAGTCTCCCTCGTAACGCGAGCCGTCTGGGTACACCATGCGCCCCACTCCATACTTCATGGCTCGGCGCCACTCCCCTGTAAGCATTAATATGTTACCATTACTTACATGAAAACCTTAGTTCTATTTCTTGATAGGTATACCTAGATTCTGCCTAGAAGTTCGATCGTTAAAATAAGATGTCATCTAGATTTGAAATTACAGACTCACCTTCATATCGGGCGGCATTTTTGAACACGTACAAGCCCTTCCCGTTCCTCTGTCCTCTGCAGTAGCATCCTGTATAATAATCCCCATTGGGCAGGTGTGCCCAGCCCTCCCCGTGTCTGTCGCCCTCAGCGTTCCTCTTTCCTACATATATCTACAACATCCTTTCAAAATTAGTGACTGGAAACCAAGTTTATTTTAGTTTTTTAGTAGTTAGTCAGGTAACCTAGGCCTAACTTGTGTTTACATTTAATGGATAGTCAGGAAACTAAGGTATGTTTGCAATGCAATGCAGTTAATTGATAAATGAAACCTTTAAAGTATCGAGTATCAAATAAAACCACAATGTTTTGTTACAGTACAGGTCTAGAAACAAGAACCCTTCACTTGCTTTGTACCTCATTTAATGTTGATAATATGATAGCAGAAGGCTACATTATACAAAATGGATCTTAGTACAGTGTCCTAGAAGAGTTTGGTATACTTTGACACCAAAATTTTCTAGCACCTCTTCTATTCAAGATTGGATTCAACACATTCACACATCTATGCGTTTCTTCTCACGCCTTGGGCAAGGCGAAAGGGAGTGTCAGACTCTTACTGATTAAAAACCATCCCGTTCCTACTCCTGCTATTCGAGCCGGAGCCCCGGTAACCCGCTAGGTAGTCCGCAGCTCCGGGTCTATACGTTAAATAATGAAATTACCCCGATTGTATCAATATCCTCTGGACCTTCACCTTTTGCTTCATCAGCCATTGTTAAAACTACTTAATTATGTAATTATTTGCAAATAAATCCAAAAAAATAATCCCTACTATTGACAAACAAATGGACTTATAAATTGACATTCCAATGCCATCGAACATAAAAATATAACAAAAAAATATATATCAAAAAGGATTATTAAATTAACAATATTATCTGTGGTTTAATTGTACCTGAATAGAGAGAAGAGAATCAAAATCAAAGAATAAAAATAAACAGAAATAGCTTTATTTCTCGCACACCCATGTCTGAATAAATTAATAACACACTACATTTATAATCAAAACTGAAGCAAGCTATGCAAATGGAACGAGTTGAGTGAGCTGGAATAAAATAACTATAACATGAACTGTTCTTGCATTTGAATCATTGGCTGACTAGACTCTAAGCAATATTAAAACTCCAGCTTCTATGTAAACTAACAGGAAATAAATCTCAGTTCAATCAAAACTTAATATTTATTAACAGAACAAAATGCAGGGCAAGTTTAATGCAGTATAAAGCTGATCTTTCTCATAGAATCCCTTATTCCAGCTCACAGGAGAATCACAGACAATTGTATCAATGTATAGCCTCATAATTAACCAATTTCTCAAATATTTTCCATAAAATTTATAATTATTTTTAACAATTTTATGTCTAACAATAAAATAGTGTAAGTACTAAGTAGGTAGGTAGGAGCAGCTACTTATACTACATTTTTATACGAAAAAATATTTGATGTAGTGTTGGTACTCTACCTACATTATTCTACACTATCTATGTTATTATTTTTTTAATTTTATAAGCAAGAAAAATAAGGCAACACTTTGTCTAAGTAAAGATAAACAGCATCTCTAAACCTAACAACTTACATATAAAATTCATAAAGTAATTTTGTACTTTTCGGTTTCCCGCTACATTACTTAGTCGTGGCAAGTTATACATCACAAACTCTTCCAAGGGCCTTAACGTTAACTAAACTCATGTACTTTATAGGTACTTATAAGGTCGACACAGTTCTGCTCTTTAGGTCACGAGACAGCGGACCGACGACCTCAATCAAGTCGGATTCCATCTGCATTTATTTTGTACAACTTTTTATTTACTCGTTCACCTCTTTCTATCAAACTCACTCTGACACTAAATTAGGAAATGTTAACTGTTCATTGTTTATAGTATGTTCTAGCGCGGCGGAGCCTGTGGCGGCGCATCTTCTAGCTTGCCCCACACCACGTTACACATTTCGCGCACTAGCGCCTGCTCTCCAGAGTCTAGGTCTGGAGCAGGCCTTCTCCGTTCTCGTTCAACGCGTTCCCGAACTTCTAGAACCTGTAAAGCTCGTACCACTGCCTCAGGACGTTCGTTTCCTCCGTTACCAAGTCCTTTTTCAGCCTCTAATCGCCGAACTTTTTGTTCTAAGTCTCTTACATACTGCACTGTCCGTTCTGCAAGCTGAGGATGTGTAATTGGTATCGCAGGGGCCGGGCGCGAGCCTTCATCAGCATTGGTACCGCTGCTGCTCCCGTCACCGTCATCCCTTTCTCTTCCTGCTGCTCTACCACAGTTGACGCACGTACTTCTCTCGCGTTCTTCATCCAAGTACAAACATAATTCTTTTAACTCTAAATTGTCACGAATCAATTCTTGCTGCTTGTCGTCCAACTGTCTCAATTTGTTCTGGTAAGCAGACACTTCCTGTCGCATGACAGATGCTGTGTATCTTCCAAATCGTTGCCATTCGCGAGCTAATTTTCTACCTTTCTGTCTATCATCGTCTAAGAAGCAGCACAAGTCTCGGAGTTCCTGGTTATCCTCACTCAACCGACGATTAGCTTCTTTTAACGCTTTTATTTGTGCTAATAGCGCTTGAATCTGTCGTTTCTGATCGGTTGATGCTCGAGGTCCTTCAGGTTCGACGCGTTTCGTAAATTTGAGCATGTCAGCTGACCTTCTGTGAATCTGTTCCTCTTCAATATTACGTTGTGCTCGTTGGATGTCGTCTGCACTTCTGGCTCGTGTAGTTGGTTCCACTGGTTCGTGCACAACAGCTTTTGTCACCACCTCAGCCGAAGGCCGTGGCATGCGTAGAGCTCCTGATGGTTGGGGATATCCTGGAGGATAGCCTTGAGGATATTTTAAAAACTGGATAGATCCTCCACTGTAGGACGCTGGGACAGCACCATGTGCCACTATAGGATACTGCAATTTGCTGGGATCAATAGGTTTGCCTGCGTAAGGTGGTTTGTACTCCTTGGCGGACGGGTCGATAGTGGCTAGCTTGGGCCCACTCGCGGCTAGAGGAGGCGGGTGATAACGCGGTGGAAAGTTGACCGGTTCCGGGCCCTGTTTACCTAGTTGCTGCTTCTGTTTATTAAATTGGCCTGCGTTCTGATTGATTGACATTGTCGATGGAACCGATTTCGGTTACCAACTTAGTCAATACATCGCTTTGTATGTTGGGAACTCATTTCTAAATCTTAGAGATCACGTAGATGCGAAAGACGAGATGACATGAGTTCAACGATTGGTCCTTGAATGAACAGAGGTGGGGAACGCCGCCGGCTGCGTAGGCTGTAGAGCGTGGCATTCGCGCAATTAACTCGACCGTGGTTCTTTGTATTCACAGGTAGCACTTATAAACACTGATTTCAGGCACGAAAACTATTTCAAATTAAAGTTATGAAATGAAGAAGTAAACAAACGTTTGTATGATGTTTTTAAAAAGCAGGTTATGCGTGACCGTATGTACGACGGCACAACGCGGGCGCGCGCGGGGCGCATGTCTCGGACTGGCCTGGCGGCTCTCAGCTCTACCTGTGCGGAGGCTCTCGCGCGCGGTGTCCCGCTCTAGCGCCGCCATCTCACCTGCGTGCACGCACACAGTCACACCGCTCGCTGTAACAACGAGCAATCATTGACTTCAAGTTTTCTCACACTAAGGCGCTTGCCTCATATCAACACGTTACCTACAATATAGCCAGCTATTCATACCTTTGATTGAATTGCATACCGTTCTACACAAACAGTTCTACAACAAGAGCACCTACCTACAAGGGTATAACAAAATCGTACAATCTCCAAAATTTGTCCCACCGTATTTGTAATCTCCGATACTTGGAATTAAGAGAACTCTATAATAATAGCGAACAGTTTTATCGTACACAATCATTAATAACAGAAATCCCAGATTTCGAAAGTCCATTCAGCAAGCATTGCAATAACATTGAGGAGATCATGACTTGTCGAGGTCAAAACTAGAGTTACAAGTTACTTAGATGCAAAAAGTAAGTGTTAAGCTAATCATAATCATAATAAACAAGTGCCTTTGAAAGTTAAATAGCAATACGCTGAACGATAAAAGTTAGAAAATTAAAACTTATAGGCGACAAATAATATTTGTTAATAACATTTTATGTTACGTTACGTCCTTATTAAATTATCAGGGATTTGATCAAACTAATGTTATTTAAACATACTGGATGTGAATACTTAGATTTTATGGCCCTTATTTCTTTTTTAGACTGCCTGTGTCACACACTGCCTGAATGATCGGCTTCTGCAGGTTCTAAAGCACCGCGGGTTCGACTTCCGCGTCGGGCAAAACGTGTTCATAGATCGTTCTTATTCAAATTAATATTAGTAGAGTGGTGTTTCCCATGCCTGATAAATTACACATACATAGCTAAGTTTCAAGAATTTACAGTAACGAGGATTTAACCACGAATATGTACCTAAATTAATAAATGTGTAAAAAAAATCAGCTAAGTAGTAAACAAAGATTCCAATTTGATATAACACAAAACTTCTAATTCATGCAATAAAATCATCCAATGACTTCTCCCGCCTAGAGCGATGCGAGAGTGAGTGTCAGACTCTGACTGACTAAAAATCACCCTGTTACTACTCCTGCTTTACGAGCCGGAGCCCCGGTAACCCGCTAGGCAGTCCGCATCTCCGCTAGGCTGTCCGCAGCTCCATGATTAGCACCCTACAATTAAAATTACGAGGGTGGTAGATAGCATCGCACGCACGAGCGCGTGACCATCAGTTCACAAGTCAAGTTCACCCATTTCACTCGTTCATTACTATTCAATACATGTAATTTGGCAAGTCACAAGTGTATGCAAAGTGTACGGGGGTAAGCAGTGCCCCCACTGCCAGTGGCCGCCAGTAACTCAGTACCTCGCTCAGTGCCCAGCAAGGATGGCGCGCGACCGTGCGCGTGCGCAAGTCACCTGCATCGCAACCGCAACCCTACTCCTCGCGCAAGGTACGTTTACATGTGTTGTGCAAAACAGTTTATTCGGTTTTTGTTATTTATAAATATGATAGCCTAGTTTAGTAGTTTCGAAGCAGTTATTGGTAAATATTTTGTAATTGTTTTATTGAGATTTCGGTATATTTTTCGAGGATTACAGTGAATTTTAGAATGCGAAGAATGCGTCTATTAGTTTTTTGGTAAAATGAATTTTCTGGAAATAGGTCCGTTGTTTTAAGGGTGTTCCATGGTATCTGTATTAGGCAGTAGGATGTCAGGACACGACAGAAATCTTCTAGTAGGTAAGTAGGGTAGTATCTACCCACATTTTCCAAAACATGTTTCATAGGTACATATAGGGCAAATAAGTTCTTTAGGTAAGTAACTAAGTACCTACTCCAATTTGCGTGCAAAGAAAGCAAACACAGTTACACACGCCATAATTAGGAAGGTAGTTCATCAATAGAAATTACTCTTCCTGCTTGCAAGCGACATAAATGCACATACCGTGATACAAAGTGTCACTTACCCAATCAACAATCCGTTCCCTTTCGTTGAGTTTACATAAGTAGGTACCTATTTACTTGCCGTGTTGTGACGAGACGGCAGAGCAGAATAATTGTCACCACCCCTAGTCTTCCCGCGGGTATCATTAGGGCCGATAAAGGGCGCACTACACACTTGACAGAAACGCTCTCCCTAAACCATTTAAACTATCAGAGATCTATCGGAGCTATCTCCAACCTGCTTGCCAAGTTATGATTATGGCAAAGCCCCCGCGCGCTCTCTTATGAAGAGGACGCCCACAGTCCAGGTAGTCTATTCTGCAATTTTCAATTCTAAAGATCGAAGTGAACTCGATCGCGGTCCTCTATGTCATTGGTTGTGAGAATAATCTCCAGAATGCGATCGAGCTCACTTCGAAAGTCCGAATTAAAAGTTACGGTGACATATTTTCCTAAGTACTACCATAACCTTCATCTAATAGACACTCTTGATTCGCTCTATCCATAACTCAAATGGTGATTATTTTTTAGCCATAATGTCATAATACACCATCAAATTATGCCATTGCATAAGTTGCGTATGAATAAGTAATGTACCGTAATAACACATAGTAGCTATGTTGAGGAGGTATCTTTAGTGATTTATTGTCTTTTTTAATCACCTTTTTATTCATGAGGAAACTTAAGTTATACTTAACTTCATCCATATCATCAAAAGCCCGTGACATTCCACGGTGGTGCCTGGCTATGAGCCTTCTCTACTTTCTAGAAGAAAACTTCCTCTACATACAAGACTCTGCTTTCAGTTCCTTTTTTGTCATCAGGATATGATATGTGCTCAGGAGTTCCAAATTATCTTGGATGATTTTACACCCTGAAATAAAAATCCTAGAGCGGGGCAACTTTTTTTAAAGATAAGACATATAAAATAAATCCGAAACTTGCGAACATATCCTGGATAAATGGAAAATGTCTAAGAGTCCAGCACTCGAAATTCCTACGATCACACAGTTAAAATTAACACTATTAGATAAATTATCGGACATGAACCAACGTTCCCAAAAAATAAAAATAAAATCTCTAATTGTCTTTTCTCTTCACACAGCTGTTTTGTCCCAACGACATCCGATCAAAGAAGCTCTCCTGCTGCACAACGATGCATTCGGTAACGCGACCTTCGAGGACTGCGTGTGGAGACGGGAGAAGGAGGTCTGTCCTGATGCGGACGTGAACCTACACCTGTATACCGAAGCTGATCCTGTTAAGAATGTTGTGAGTACCATGTTTTGTTATTAATGGAGTCTTAATTATTATGTTATCGGCTTACTCACGTAACTGTTTGACGAGGAACTCGACTAGTTTCACGCCATGCTAGAGGCGACAATCGCCGCGTCGTGTGTCGCGGAATGCTGCTCCTGAATATGAGCCTCTATCATGGCTTGAAACTAGTCGAGTTCCTCGTCAAACAGTTACGTGAGTAAGCCGATAACACAACAATTAATTTAGTATGTCTCACGAAAGTTATAATAATGGAGACATTTCGAAAATTTCTCGCTACATTTCCTTGTGATGGTGTGAAAGATAGCAAATTGATTTTTTTTTCTTTTTTTAAAAACTGTGACTTTTTTTAAAAAGTGACTGCACGGTTGGCGCGGTGGCTGGCTGCCGTGCAACGTGTAGCGGGTTCGATTCCCGCACGGAACAATTCTTTGTGTAATCCACAAATTGTTGTTTCGGGTCTGGGTGTCATGTGCATGTGAAATTGTATGTTTGTAAACGCCCCACGACACAGGAGAAAATCCTAGTGTGGGGCAAAGTTTTTAAAAAAAGAAAAAACAAATTGTTGTTTTTTATCTTTTACTTTTTGATAGTTTAGTTTGAGAATTCAATAAATAAATTTGCATAGATTTATCATTTATCATTCTTTTCAATTTCACGTACACTCGCTAAGTTACAAAATCACAGCATCCAATCCACAGTTCACATGTTATCATTGCGAAATGGTGAATAAATACGCAGATATGCATAAATTATACCAACATGCCATTGTCGACTCATGTTTGCCTACTTAGCTGAGGAAGATTGAAAAAATTATCCGCACAACACATTGTTGATCATCAAAGTTCCCACACGTCAATGGATAGTAAAACCTTATAAGTGGTTACTAAACTTCACACTTTTTGCAATGTTTTAAAAACTTTAGTGCTATTGTGAATGGGAAATGGAGGTATACGACGTTTAATGGTTGTTCCTGGATAAATGAAAAATCCATTGAAACCATGTCGTGGTGGCCCAAAGGTTCTCTTGCATGAGGGTGCGGTTCATACCTACTAGCGGTGTGATATTTATAGTTCCAAGTACTTTCTAAGATTATTTAGACACCACTGACTAACGGTGAAGGAAAACGTGAAAATGCTTAAACCTTCTCCGTGTGAGAAGAGGCTTTTGGTCAGCAGTGGCCGCTTACAGGCGGTTGATGTGATTGAAACTGATTTAATTTAGGTAGCTTATATCAGGCCTAGTTGTAATGTCCTATGGATGGGGAGTCCTAAAAAGACAGACATAGGCATTAACGCTGCTAGAAACTAGATGATCAATATTATTTGGACTACGAATGTACCGTGCACCTATGCACAGGCCATGCACTGTTGAGCTAAAACACCCGTCTTATGTAATGCTTGATCCGTGCCTAACCCCAGCAATGGCCCATTAGGTTAACAGAACCCATAATAGGTACTGATGTTGCATCACTTAGGTAAATAATTACGAATATGTAATCACATAGTTAATTACCCATTAGTTAGGAAGTTATTTACATAAACTTATGAATGTTATTTGTCAAATACAATCAATGGTGTAGTTGATATAGGTGTCGGTAATGTTTCAATGGTGTTTATGATACATAATGTACAACCTTTTAGCCTAGTGGTTGCAAGTGCGACTGCGGCAAGGGGTCTCGGGTTCAATTACCAGGTTGGGCGAAGTATTAATATTTTTCGGTATTTCGAAAATTTCTCGGTATCAGCACGGAAACTGGAAATGTGCCCGATATATGGCAATAGGCTCACCACCTATTATTACATGGGACTTAACATAAATTGTGAAAGTAAATTGTGAGCGTACATTGCACAGTGGCATTACGTGTCACAATGTGGCCCTCTGCCTACCCCTTCGAGGATAAAAGGCATGACGATATAAAAAAAAACACCTTATATTTTCGGTTTTATTATGATTTTGAAATAGATATGTATTTCGTTCCATCTTTTCGTCTCACAAGTCACAACCAACGAGACAGCGTTGCGTATATCGTGAAGGATGATTTTCACACGAAACCATCACATTCTTCATCTAACATTACTTAACAGTTTGTTGGTACATTGTCCAAGGTTCCACGTTCTAAAACGATATGATTTTTAAATATCTGACGCAAACGTCGATATACTGCGATCCATATACTATCCTATTTGAGTGCTGCCAGAAAATTGTGGAAAGTTGGGCGAATTAAAATGTTGGTTCCTCCATAATAATTAGCAAAAGATCATTTGGCTAGGGACTGCCTGACCCAGCGCCAAATGTACTAATGAGTTCATCCTAATAGCCATCGGGTTTATTAATATTACTTTGATTTTCTTATTTATAGTCTAACAACATATCCAAAGGTAGTGAATACACTGTACCTACACACCTAAAACCACAGGGCAGATCCAGTATTCCAATATTCATTAATAACGAAAGCAGTTCACCTTCGTGTTTCATCAGCCGTGACCAAGAGTGCACTAATGCTAATATTGGCATTGCCCATTAAGTTGCAGTAGTCAGTCACGAAATGTCTGATTGTATTTTTTTCTAGATTTTCTCTTGCACCATTTTCTTCCTGTAGGTAGATAGTAGGTGCGATAGGATTTTGGAGTAGGGACTTTTATGATTCTTGAGTTTTAGACTATATTATTTTATGGTACAAGCCTGCGAAAACCTCCCAAAAAGTCCTGCGCGTATTATAGTACTTATTTCTACCAAAAGACAGAAATATCAATATTCCATTGTTACCACAGGATGGCATGACACCCGTAACCAAACGAACAGTCGCAGGAACTAAATTTCACTTTTCTCATTACGATGTAGCGAATGTGGCATATTGAAGAATGCGTCCGAAATACCGCTACTCGTCCTCGCGGGACTCCTTGGCGGGACTCGATAAGTTATTGCGCTCACACACGGCCCATTCATGGCTGTAGCGCTGAATTTACAATAACTATACAAGAATCGTGTTACAAACCTACATTTTACTATTTCGTCGTCCTTGTTTAGCAGCTTTGAGTCTGTTCCATTCCGATAATAGTAACTACTGTTAGTCTCTTGGTTGTATTGTCAGCTCTCGTCTCTCCAACAGCCGAAAAACTATCAAGAATCAATACCCAACTAGTTGAATACCAGTGTTACGCTGTGTTGTCTGTGAAAACTTTCGGTAACGGTGTTTACCTAAATAAAAAATACATGTTTCGTTAAATGTTCACGATCGGTTCAAATCTTATGAATGCAAATTACCATTTTAAAACACTTCCCCAACTTGAATGGAAATGGAATGTTTAGTAAGCATTATTTTCTGTGAATGTAAAATAAAGGAAAATCATGTCCTTTGGTTTTTAAGTAGAGGATTTGTAAACCTAAGTATGCGTGCGTTACATGAACACGAGAAATCTTACACAACAGAGAATGTTCTAGGAAACGTGCAATAATGGCAATTAATCAAGAATTGTACCTGTGGCGTGAGCTGTTCTATCTTTATGACTATCTTTATCTCACAATGACTTACCTACTTAATTATTATAACATTTACGCTTAATATTGTACAAATAATAGAAAACGAATGTAATGGGCTAAGGAGAGATAAACACTGCGAAACGTCTCAATTCAGAAGGTGTTCCACAGGGAGTAATTCTAGGACCAAAATTGAGAACTAGCGAGATTTAGTTATATCAACAGATAAATAATGTTCTATTGCGTTTCAGGTAGATTTAAGCAGTCAAGATTGGTTGCGACAGAGCGGCTGGGACCCGGCTCATGAAAACATTCTCCTGATACACGGATACGCCGGGGGCGATGATACGCTGCCGATTGTCGTGCTTAGAGATGGTAAGAAACATTCACATTAAAAACTAAATTATAGTGTTCTTTTTTTGTTATCTCAAAATAAATCAGAGAACACAAATAATAAATCAAGTGATCACTTTCTTATGTGTATAGAAAGCCAGCAACGATCGAAAGTCCACAATTTAGTATCCATAAAATCAACAAAGAATAAATCTCGGGACTTGCACTTTTCCTCATAAACCGCATCATTAATTTTGTGACGTGAAGTAAAGTGGCATCAATTACCATCTTTCCCTGGTTCGTCGCCAAAGGTGAAAGTGTAAAATGTTCTCACTTCTCCGTGCAATACTGTCGTGTCGGCAGGAACAGAGCAAAGTGCGCACGCGCCGCATTACAATGCGCAAAGCACGCCGCTGCCGGCTCCCACGGCTTTCTCTAGTACATGTTGCACTACAGCAGTTCAACGCCCTCCGTATCAGCGATGACAGTCGTGAAAAACGTTTTAGGTACTTAGTTTACTGCAGTTAGTTTTTCCTCTACGACGCATAAAACTGTGTAACGGAATTTCACAGAAAGATAACACAGATTGCGTTTCCTTAAGCGTTTAAATGAAGAGCTTGCTCTTTGCCAGAGAACTTGTTTTCAGATGGGTTGTTGTTCCACCACCTTAATTAGATTATGGTGTTTGCAAATCACCAATACTTATAGGTTGGTTTACCTCCTCATTGATCGCATTGTCGCTTACGACGCGAGATATTGATCCAACGGCAACCTAATGCTAAAACAAATGACTGAACTTTTTGCAGCCTACCTGCGTCGTGGTGGCTACAACGTGTTCATGTTGGACTGGGGTGCTCTGTGTCAGCCTCCGTGCTATGTGGCAGCGGTTCACAACCTGCGCCCTGTAGCTCGCTGTGTGGCCGAAGCCCTGGCCGCACTCCGCCGCGCCGGCCTTCGCACTGACAACCTCACCTGTGTGGGACACTCTCTGGGAGCACATCTTTGTGGCATCATCGCCAACTATCTGACGTTCAGACTTAACAGGATTATCGGTAAGTGTGATAAAAGAACCTCGTGTATTTATTGATCACTTTTATGCATTGTGCGTTGATACGAGTAGGTACTGCTCATGGAAACTAATTTCATAATTATAATGTCTCAATTGTGAAACCAATTCTTAATACGTGAACCGCTTCGAGGTGCAAAGAAACCAGTCAAGTGCAAGTATAAACTCAGTGAAATAACTTCTATCCATGTTTATTCCAGGCTTGGATCCCGCCCGACCTCTGATCCGCTCTGCCCCAGCGCTGCGCTTGGACCCGGGCGATGCTCGTGCGGTGCACGTGCTGCATACAAACGCAGGTCGCTACGGAGAGGGCGCCCGACTTGGACACGCCGACTTCTGTCTCAACGGAGGAAGGAGCCAGCCTTATTGCGAGGATACACCGAGTGAGTAGATGTAGAGCATTTTAATTTTAATGTGACACGAAGTAACTATTTAGGCTTAAGTGGTACTAAATTAATGTCGGTCGATAAATAATATGTTAAAATGTATGTAAGTCAAAGTCAAAATTATTTATTTCAAATAAACCAGGAAGGCACTTTTGAACGTCAAAGCAAATATAATAATATTAATAACGTCAGTCTGTCGGTCAGTCCTCTAGTGAAGCTATTTGCTCGTTCCAAAGTGTAGATTCCTATGGAGAAGAACGAGCAAGAAACTCCATAGGTTACTCTTTTTCAATCAGATTCACAATACAATTCTTGGTTACATTGTTGTGTTCGTGTTAAGTGTCTATCTACTGATTATGATGTCCTACCTTTATTGTATTTGTTTGGATGTTAAACTAAACTGAAGAGGAAGACTTATATTTAATATGTGACCCATATTTACACCTTTGAAGAGTTGACACCTACCTAAGTAGTAACTAGTATTTTGTATTTCAATGTGCAGACGAGGCGCTTTGCAGTCACATCTGGTCGATCTGTTACCAAGCGGAGAGTCTGTTCCGGTCCCGAGACGCGGCCCCGTGTGGTCGAAGGTGCTCCGTGCGCGTGCCGCCCTCTAGGGCTTCAGCGTTACCCGTGCCTATAGGACAGCCTGCACCTATGACGTATGATATTATTTTATGTAGATAAAGCACGTTTTCCCTTCACCCAAAAGCCACAATTAGATGTTCATTCTAGGCTCACGTTTTCTTTAGATTGTTTCTACAATGCAATAAGTACCTACTCTTCCAAAATCAAGTCTCCTCTCTTTAGAAATAGATTCTTTACTTTCACGTTTCTGACAGTTTTTGTATGTTTTCAGTGCTTCAGGTGCGTACTGTCTAGAAGACTTCGCGACGCCATTTTGCCCGTACACCTCAGGGCTGCAGGAAGGCGACACGCGCTGTTGCCTGGACGAGCTGTACGCGGCCGCTGCGACCGCCGACCCGCCGCAGCGCAAGAGACCGCGCCCTGTCAGGCTACGCGGCCCGCGGTATAGGCATCATGTTAACGATAGCGAGTATTATACCATAGTTTAAGCTTAACTGGGTAAGTAGCAGGGTCTAAGGGGGTGCATTTGCAACATTGTCAAAAGAAAAAAGGAAATCATATTATATGTTTTGAATTTTTTTTTTTTGTGATTGATGGACAGGTTTTGAGTGATTTTCACTGAAATGGACCCCACTTATAAAACCTTTGAGCATTATGACCGATCCGAGAGTCATTGTGAAGGCCCTTAGGAGTGTGAATGGCAAAGTAGGCCTCAAATAAAAATGAGAAAAACAAGAAATTGCTCGACGTGTTTTAAATTCCCATATGACTAGATGCAAATGCACCTCCCAGAAAGTGTGAAAGTAATCCTTAATAATGTAAAAATGTAATTAACATAATACTATGTATATTGATAGGTCGAGGTCGAAGTTTTAGCTTTAAATCTTTGTACAAATGTTTTACGAATTATTTGTCGTAATATTTACTTTTATTCTTGATTGTAGTTGAATAAAGATTACTATAAAAACATAACGGCAATACGATAAAAGCAGTGCAAAATAAATGAATAATAATCGAAATTGTATGCGCCATTAACTAATGCGTAAATAATAAATATTTAATTACGAATAAGTTTATAATTTTGTATGTATGTATATTATGGAATTATATTTTGTAAGTGTAATGTGTATAGATTGGAGAAGTTTAGCCAAAGAAAATCTTACCATTTAGTAATATTCAATAAATTATTACTTTAAAAACTTGTTTTATTGAGTTTAACCTCTTGTCTGCCCTTATATGAGACAATACAAATCACATTGTGTCTAACGTAGATCTGTTTTCATCTGCGACATACAACGAGTTTATGTTGTATAGATGATTAAATAAAAAGCGTTGTTATAAGACTAATTTATTTATTGAAATCAAAACTAGAAGAACATACTTAGTACACTAGTTGTAAATGGTTTTGTTTTTAACTGAGAAAATAGTCTTAAATGTGGAGAGTTGTTGAATAAGTTACCAATAATTCGATTATAGTTAACTAGGAGTTCTATACTAAAGCAAAAGGATTACACAAAATCTCCGCTCCTGTTTAGTGGACAGATTTTATGCATTCCGCTAACTTACTCCCCTCTGGTGGACAGACAACCTTAGTACTGACATTGGTATTATTATACTTTTCACTGCCACAGTCAGCTGTAGCCGACAATCTAAATGTACCTAAAAAGACGGTTTATTTCTTATGAGCCATGGCAGGCAGGGACGGGTCATGGTAAGCGTCCACAGGCCCGTATCGTACGCATCGCATGCAACGGATTTTAGTTTGTCTTGTATAGAAACTCATACAACAGCGTCCATTGATTCGCATGGTTCCGTATGGACTGCATCATCGGCAATGCCTTCATGCGATGCGTACCGATGACGTCATACGGAATGCGGGCGTGTGGATGCTTACGTTTAGGCCAAGTTTTGTTTTTTTTTTTTGGTCAAAATCAAGCTTATCTATCAACAACTTTCCACATTTGCCTATTATTGCATACAAAGCTATACAAAAAATACAAGAATCAACTGTCTAAAGTACTGTGAACATCCTAGCATCAATAGGTACATGGCTGGAATTTTTCCCTAACCTAGATAAAGTATTGCAGTTCATTTTCACAAATATAGTCCATTCCTAATACAAATACGAAATAATCTTAGGGTCGCACATTTACAGGAGTATTGCTCAACAGCTAATTTTAATTTGACCATGGTCATTACATAAATAAGCTTTTTAACTTGCGCTATCTAAAATTTTCACATGGCAACCCTGAAGGTAACAGATAATTAAAGTTATCAGTGTTGTCAGCTTTTGTTGCCTGACATGAGTAGAGAGAGGAGGGCTGCCTTTTCCTTCTCCTTCTTTCTTACAACGTCTAAGCTGCGTGCTCGCCATGTGCTTTTCCTTAGCTTGATCGGTCTGCTGCCAACGTAACGACCTGGAATATATGAGATAGGTGGAATTGAAGGTTATTGCTAGAAAGATAATGGATAGAGATACTTGAATAACGATAAAATCAATGACAAGATTTTTATGTCACGTCAAAATTGATGGGCTTATCCAAGGGATATAAAAGATTTAACATTGGAAATTGGCTTTATACTAGGTACTTTTGAATGTATTAGGAGTTTAAGTTAAGGAGGTAAAGAGCAACCAATGCATAATAGAACCCAAGGCTATAAGATTTTTACATTAAAACTCGAAGTCAAAGTAAAGTAACTGAAATAAATCAAATAATACTAAATCCGTCAGTCTGTCTGTCAGTGAAGCTAGGTCACAAAAGTAACCAATAAGCTTACCATCCATCTCCTTCATAGCCTTGATGAAGTCACCAGGATCCTTAAAGCTGACGAACCCGAACCCTTTGCTTTTATTTGTCCTTTTATCTCTTATCACTTTCGCTCTCTGGAACGAACTGTATTTACTGAAGGTTCTTGTCTGCAAATAAATAAACAACCAAATTAAAGATTTTACTCACAACCCACATGAAACTAATAAGTGATGAGCTTATTATTCAGAACTCTTTTGAATCCTATCCATCCATCTGTGTTAATCGAAACATGATTTTCTCATGTGACCTGTTCGAGAAAAGTTCTACTAGTTTTAAATCAGGAATAGGAACTCATAAAAAGCATGAACAGCATACAAGTAATAGTTAAGAATATATTTGGTTTATTTTTAATATTTTAAGCCATGAATAGTATAATAGAATATACTCACTAATAGTTCATCTGTGACATCATTTCCGAGATCGCCGCAGAACATACGGAAATCATCATCAGGCCAGTCCAGCAGTGTCACATCCTCCCAAACTTGACCTCCGGCAGTTCTGACAACCTGATACAAAGGAAAAAAAATATAAAAAACAATTCATACAAAACATGTTCAAATATTACTCTAGACAAAAACAACATACAAATCTGTTTAATAATTTTTGAGCTTATTTACTATCAGAGTCAGTATTATAAAACGTAGAACTTATAAACGGACAGCTCTAATACTTCAAAATAATGCTGCAAGTAAAATACCAATAGAAATCACAAGTTAATATACATAAATATGTCTATAACTTACAGGTATGCGCTGAAACAAAATTTTACATAATACATAATATTATGAATAGCCCAACTACTTGGAACACATACCTTTCTATTCTTCTTTTCTTTCTTGGGTTTAGCGATGGTGTCTGGTATGCTAATTGTAGGTGGTGGTGGAGCTACTGGCGGTGGCTCTACCACCGGCTCAGGTCGAGGCGGCGGAGGGGGCGGGGTGCGCTTCTGAAAGTCAAACATAGAATTTTAGAACCTGAACTTACTTGAAGATATAAAAAAATTAAGATTCAGATTATAGACTAACTGCCGCACTCAGAGATATTTAATAATTACTTAAACTCTTTCTTAGTGACAATTTTTAAACAAAAACAATTTGCTAAGGATGGGATTAAGTATTAAATGACTCTGAATACCGCCGTAAGAGACTTAGTTATTGGAGGAGTTATAATTTATAGAAGCTTTATACTAAGATTTCACTGTGCAATTGTGCAAAAAAAAAATTGTTCTGGTGATGATGCAGACATTTCAATTCAACAATAAAATAAAATTAGTATGAGGCACCATTTTTTTAGAAAACAATAAAGTTTAATTCCACATACCCTCTTTCGACTTTCTTTCTCCTTCTTTTCATCATCTTCTTTAGGTTGCTTGTACAGTTTGGGTGCTGCAGAGAGCACTACAGGTTGTGGCTTTGGTGGAGGCGGTGGAATTAGCTGAGGTCCCGGCAGACCCGGCCGCAGGAACGTGAGAGCCGGAGCGACAGGAAACACATCGCTACTCGTGGTTGGACGCATCCGTACCTGATAAATATTTGGATATTAGATACTGTATGAAACTACTGCTTCCATACACTGTTACATACTATAAGATCAAATTAAGATGAGAATTTCTACATCTTATTGAGTGTATGCTCACCAAACCATATTTATTACATAAGGTTTCATATCAATGAGCCAATTAACCATCTATACCTGATAAAGATCCAGATATTAATAGACCATGTGTGAACATATTCTCTAATGAGAAATTAAAAAGACTACATGTTATCAAATTCTCAACACATAGAACATATAAAATTCCATTATTGCCCAGCAGCTCTACATAAATATCATTATCATCATCCAAGGAACTGCTATTTAGTAAAATGGTTCCCTAATACAAAACAAAAACTTCTATGTTAATGGAGATAAACTCTGGCACTGGCAGTTGTTGGTCAATCTTCAGCTATTGTCTGCAGAAAAGAGATCACTTGCATACCAAGCTGCAAAAGGAACTCAGATGTGATATTATTAATTAGGGTCCAAGATCTTAAATGGTTCTAGACTACTAATATAAGGAGAACTGGCAAAATCACGGCAGTTTGTTTGGTTTTGTTCTAACACACACAACATAGTTTAGAAGTGCAAAATAGAAGACACACCAAATAAATACTTTTAAAAACACCGGTTAATGTACTATGAGACAAATGATTTCTTTTCAATTTAATTTTATAGTTATAAGTGAGTTATCAGCTAACATTTGGATAAGGAAGTGAAGGATAAATTAAACATTGACATGAGATACAAATAGAAAACACAAGAAAACTTTTGCAGGATTTTCAAATTGAGATATGATTACTTAATAAAATAATAATGAAACAAGATCTTACCTGCGAGGGCACCATGATGGAAGGTGGTGGTGGTGGAGGTGGTACTGTGGGGTACATCATGGTCATGTCAAATGGAGGAATCAGAGGTGCATTGGCTCTCTCCAACTGTTGCTGCACTGCACCAAATGTTGCCGCACCAATCACGGCACGTGAAACAACCCCGACTCCAGCATCACTGCCTGAGATCTCCGCCTCAAACCTACCAAAGAAAATAATAATAGAATATTTGTTTTGATATCAAAGTGTCTAACAACAATAATAAAAAAAATAATCAATACAATGTTTGCTGTAAAAATTGTAACTCAAAATGTTACCTATGCTCAACTTCTTGTTTCTTGAATATGTTGCTGTTCACCAAGCTAAAGTTAGAATAACATAAGCCGTATTTAAGATAAAGTTAAAACTCACATTTATTTTGTACCAGTTTGGATTCTGTAGCCATTTTAGTATTTTCTAATCGTTTTTTTTTATGTTTTTTACACTTATTACTCCTCGTTACCTCGGTTTTATTGTTTTAGCCGAGATAAAGATGCATGTACTGTGTTATGACTATTACATCGCGTAATAAAATATCAGCAACAAACTTCGTTTTATATTGTTGCCGTAAACTTTCGAAATTCATTTTACAATTTGGCACAAATTAAAGTTTATTACAATGTGTTATTGTTTTTGGACGTGAGCTAAGAAATTATAATTAAAAATAGGAATATTTATCACCAACCGTTGCTGAAAACATTTGAGGTTATTAAATGTATTATGAGAATTAGAGTAAGAATTGCATAGCTTACCTGGACATTTCGTCCTGCATCTGCTGGTATTTAGTGGAGTCTTCCATGTTGCAGCTCGTTCTTTAACCTTAAAGCAGTCCAAAACGTATACGTAGTAACTAGAATTAAATTGTACGCCACTAATCTTAATCACCTTGGATACATACAGATCCGCACATTGTCAGGACTCTGATACTAATTATCCTAATAGCTTTAAATATCAACAGGAGTAATGGAAAATAATATCACCGAAATAATCACTAGCACTAACAAACCAACCAAGCCAATCCAAAAACTGGCTGATTTTATCACTTGACGACACGAAACAGAAACACAACCTATGCAACACAACTGGCACCACTTGACAGTGACTGCTCCATTGAAATTTGACGTTTTTATTGCTTTATGCTTAGCAGGATGTCAGTTTATTTTCTTGTTGCGACCTTACAAAATAGAAATCATAAAATAGTAATCGGTTTCGTTATTATTAGCCTTTAAATTAGCCTGATAGTTGAGTATGTTTATGATGTTTTTTTTACGAGATAGTATAAAAACTTACTATAAGGAAACCTTTATGGTCTTTAGTCTCTATAGTTTGTTTCTCACAATCACAATAATATCAAGTGTCACTGTCAGCCATTTGCCTGGCTGTCACGTGTCATGTCTGTCAGATCGAATATTGCATTTGGCTTGTGTTAGGGTATTTACGAAATAAAAATACTTAAGTTGTACCTATTCTAACTAGAAGTTTTTATCTAGAAAGTGCTTGCAATCATGATAGAAGAAGACAATAAAACTGTGTGGTGTGGAAATTTACCAGAACAAGTCACGGAAGAAATACTATACGAATTATTCTTACAGGTACGCTACTTGCAAAAGGTATTTATAAAGTTTATGTACCGACACTTTAAAAAACAATGTTTCATTTAATTACAGGCAGGACCCCTAGAAAAGGTTAGAATACCGCGAGATCGAGATGGTCGACAAAAGAATTTTGCATTCATCACATATTGTCATGAAGTTTCCGTGCCTTACGCATTGAACTTGTTCAGAGGGACTTCTTTATTTCATCGGACACTTACGCTGCAGAGTCGAGGGCGGATGGTAACATTGCCACCGCCTATAAGATGCTATGGATTGGAACCACCTTTAGAATTTCCTCAACAGAGCAATATTGCCCAACAATTTGTTGAAATGGCAGATCATTTGAAAGAAGAAGATTTCAAGTTGCCTAATCGCCAAGCAAATGACTCTACTGATAGATTGGTTGTTGCTAGTTTACAGGGTAACTGGTCCCATCGCCACCATCCCTACAGGTCCAAAGACATTTCACTTAGAGATGATTACAGACCAAGCAGAAAGCAAGACAGTAAAGGCAAATATTCATCAAACTGGAGAGACAGGAGGAATAAGAAAAACAGCTACCACAGATAATATTTTCATTTGGGCAAATTCAATTGTACATATTTTTTTAATTACCTTTTGTCTTTTTAAAGATGTTTATGGTAGGTATAATACAATGTAATATTTCAAGCAGTTTGAAATGACAATTTAATTGATGTCACTTTGTTAATTATTTTGATAATGATTACATTTCCAAATCCCATTCACTATTCCCAAACTGCCTTTATTTTAAAAAGCTAACATCTCAAGCAAACATGTTCATGTCAGAGCAGAAAAGTAAGTAAAATCAACAATGGATTGAATTGATAAACACGTTAAACTGGGGATTATAATGAACATGTTGTGTAAGGTGTCAGCTCTACTATAATAGCTTTACAACTATCATTATAATTAACAATGAAATTTTGATACTTAGGAATCTTGATTCTTTCAGCTTTATCCGAAGTGCTTCCATAAATTCGGATATGGACATAGAGACGTTGCTTGTCTCAAGTTATAATAATATTATCTTAGTCAATAAAAAAGTTTTCTTTAAAAACTTATCTTGTTTATTGTTTTATATTTCTTAGCTAATAGGACTGACCAATATGCTGTATAAAATATTGTTACATCTGCAGTTCTGTGCAAAAAAGTGTCTAATTTTATACACATTAAAATATATTATTAATTATACACATTAATATATTTCTGATCAATTGATACAAAATTGATATTTGTATTTTTTGGCTAGCAGGAACACTGACACCCTTTTTTGTAAAATAAGACGGCAAAATTGTAAGGAACTGATTTATAACAAGGATCTATAGATTTGTAGAGTTTTCAAATAAAAGTGTTAATATCGCTACATTGTGTTTAAAATTTCGGAATGTGTTAGATGTGCCCTCCGTCGAAATTCTTCAGACTCAGTATAAATTTGGGTTGCATAGTAGAATTCTCTAAACTCACTCTGTAAAATGTAAAAGGAAATTTTAATGAACATGGAAATTACAAAACAAGAACATCTGTTTCTAAGTTAATCATCCTGAACACAAACTGTACTTCATTTTTCGATGGAGAATCCTTCTAGGCAGGGCCAGGTTAGGCTCTGTGATATTTGTATGTATTATCCACTTGACTGGTTCAAATGTTATACAAATATAACGCCCTGATGTAAAAAATTACTGACGTAATTATACTATTCTGCAAAACAGTAAGTAAAGATATAGGTAGGTTTTAAGCTATCAGAATATTACCTGCCAGAAACATGAACACTGAAAGGCCAGGTACTTAAGTCTAAAAACCATCAAGTATTAGTAGAGTAGCAGGTTTCTGCCTGCAGGCATTGCAATTTCATTTCTGAGATTGTCTCTTCAAAAAACTTGTAGAAATAGGCACTACCGTGTATTAGCATAACAACACTAAAGATATTGTTTTTCATATTCAGGCGCCCAAGTAGTTATTCAAGCTGCACTTACTATCTCGTCTCTGTACTTGTAGCGTATATATCCAGCTATGTCGTAAACAAAGGCCAGGGAAACAGCGTAGAAGATGACTGATAGAACTTTTTCCTCCCAATCGAAGTAACCCGTACTGAACACCAAGTACACGAGGTAGGTGCCCAGTATCCCTCGAAGGACGAGGAACATGCCCAGGTAAAGGACTTCTACCATGAAATAAAATGTTGTGTTCCCGTATCCTTCCTTTTTGAGAAACCTGAAAATACCATTTTATAAGGGACTGTTTGGTTGGTGCAATGAGTCAGCGACAGGCTCATTGCACCAGCTCGTGGGCTCTTCAGCACGGTACAACTAGATGACATTATTTTGACGATCAATATTATTTCAGACTTATTTTAAAACACACGCAACATTTTAATGTTTTTAAAAACGAAACCTCACTATTTTCTTTATCCATACATTTTATTTTATTTGCACAATATTAAACAAGGTCGCACATGAAAGGAAATCGTATATTTATTTACCTAGAACCCGCGATGTAGGATAGCTAGTAGGTATAAGTTCAAGGACTAATGTCGGTAATTAATAAATGGCGTTTCCGTTGGCCCTGATATTGTAAGTCCTATAGAAAGTTAATGACATTTAAATCCGAAGGACAGTGGAATATTTAAACGGAAAGCTTAAGTCGGCTTCTAAATAAGTTAGGTATTTTATGTCTAACTAGTAGCCTAAATAATTAATTATGTACTAAACTGCGTAGGTATAAACTAAATGATGCCTAATTTCTGTTATTATACTCTTTTACTTACCTAGGTAGGTACATAGGGTGCCCATGTTCTTTCAACTATGACTGAACTATACAAAAGACAATATAACAAAGTTAATAATTTACGCACATAGTGTAGGTACCCACACATTTTTCACAATCAGGATCTAGCAGCTACCTACTTAAATTATCTACCTACAACGCAACGAACATAATGTTCATTCATACTACCTTTTACTGAAGGTCTACATGAAAGAAGAAATATCTACAGGAATGTTTTAGCATACCTATTACAATTTTAAATAGATATAAATTAGGTAGCTACGTAAATGAAAAGTACCAACCATCTTGTTTGTAGCATAGGATTAGTAATCTCTAACAGTACTAAAGTGCACGAGTAGGTGCACCCTGTACTCTCTTTCTGCATGAATCTAGTGATGGCGACCAGAGCGGCGATGTGGTGGAACAGCATCACAACACTGTCGGTCCAGTACACCAAACACCACAACAGGTCGAAGGCGAAGTAGCCCCACGACCATACCATCAGAATGTATTGACCCGATGTTAGCTCCTCTAAAATCAAACACGCTAGGTTTATTTTGCTTCGGGCAAGAACGAACGGTTTTCTTCACTTTTTTTAGGAAATTAATATAAATGCAGAGATTGTGGAAAAGGATCTGATAAGGCGCGTTCATACGTATGTGGTAAAAATCGCAGTAGCTGGCACTTTGTGGTTTCAGCTTCTTCAGACATAGAACATGACTGGGTATACCTAAATGTAAATTACAATCCCTTAAGGTAATATATACCCTACCTATACCTACTAGAGTCAGTGGGTATTACGTAAGCACTGTACTTACTAGTAAAATGCCATGGTGTCACATTTCGCCACTGGCATTGAGTCAAGCCGATGGCAGTGGCGACGCTACCATGCAACAATGTCACAACCCTGCAGCACCATTCAGGACTCTTGTCTGGCGCATATTCGACCATGAAAAAGTACAACCAGTTCCATAGAACGAATGACGTCAGCTTGAGAAGAGATGGGACTGATAGGTCGTGTCTCATAGCCGATTATGTCTTGGACATTGTGTAGGACATATTAGAAACTTATTTCTGTGATTTTTTTATTATTCCATAATTTAAACCATTTTGTTGTGTTTTGTAGTAGAGTGGTTATTTATTGTTTATTGTTGTCACTGGTTGTCACTCGGATGAGTCACATGCACATGTCATTAACATCATTATTGATTAGTGTACCTTTAAAAAAATGCATTTCTATGAAATCTAGTCTGTGGCTTTGTTTTTGAAATGAATTCTTATTCAAAAGTTATAAGATAGGAATTGAATTAGGTACTTTGGTTAATTTTAGTGTTCATTGGCATAAGACTATAAGTAAAACGATTTAATTTAGACCAGAATATTTATTTCCTAATAAAAGTTTATAAATCAATTGTTTTAATAAGTTCGCTCCATTGGAGGATAACAATCAACTTCTTTTTAACACATCATCGTACAGTAAGTACTTACATAATTTATTTTACTACAAAAATACCTTTCGCATATTTCAGTCATGATTACACAATTTCACTCAAATTTTTGGTACCCAGCCGACTTATGGGAGGAACATAGTATGCAATTATACACATTTAAATACTATAAAAATGTTCAAAGCCTATCGGTAGCGCAACTTGTCGACATACTTTTCTATAGCACGATATCGAGACGGTGGCATTGCTTCCTTGAGCATCTGCTTGAATCTTACATCCTCGCCGAGAGCCAGGCACAGCTGGCGCGCGTGCTGGCGCGTGTCTGCGTTGGCGTCTGCCAGCAGCTCGCCCGCCGCGCGCAGCAGGGACGTGCGCACGTCGGCCGGCAGCGCCAGCGCGTGCGCCGCGCCGCCGTGCCGCACCAGCTGCGCCAGCGCCGCCGCCGCCGCCGCGCGCACCGGGCCCGCGCGGTGCACCACTCCTCGACGCGACAGGGCCATCACAGCACGCACTTCGCTGCCTCCACATGCCACCTTCACTAGCGCACTGCATGCGTCAGCCCGCAAGAACCGATTTACGTCGGCACACCGCTCTAATAATGCACCAGCAGCCTCCTCAATCTCAGGATCTAGAGCTCGCCCTCGATGCTCAAACAGCGCTCCTAGTGTAGTGCAAGCGGCCCTAGCGACGCGTGACCTCAAAGAACGCACGTGCGCAGCAGCTGAACGCGAGGCAGCACGCCAACTGATAGCAGGTGCGCGAGCTGACGGGTCCGCTGCAAGCCTTTCCGTTTCCAGGAGTCCACTGACGATCACCTCCCAGTCCTCATGTCGCGCGGGTACAATACACTCGGCGAGTGCGGTACGTACGTCACGCTCACAAGCTCGTGGAGGTTCGTCGTAAGCATCACTGGCTGGCTCAGGTGTGGGAACTCCACTCCTTACTGGCGACGGCGCGCTGCTCCGCGGTGGTGTAGGTGAGGGTCGGGTACTAGCACTCTTTCGCACCGGTGACACTTCTACGACGGTACTGGCTCGAGATTCCAGTGACTCATGTCCAGTGGAGGCACTCGCACTCCCTGGTGTCTGAGGTGGTAAGGGATCAACCTGTAATTGCGATCGCCCGCTAAGTGGCGAGGGATTCGATTTCTCAGAATAGTCTTCAACTCTTATAGAAGGTGATCGCGGTGGAGTTGGTATCGATTGCTGGACCTCTTCTCCTCCTGTGTTTAGTTCAGTTATAGCACTGATTTTCACTCTATCATCCAAACCTTCCTTGGAAGCGGACACCTTTTTATTGTTTTCCCCGTCTTCATAACTGGTGAGCGCGCTCGAGTCTCTGTGAACAAAAATAAATACAATAACGCCACGGAAACGGTTTGTTTACATGCGGGCCGGCTCGGAAATTACCGCGTGTGCGGGGGTAGGTCGGCGACGAGGTCTAGCGCGAGGGCAGCGGGCGCGGGCCGCACGGCGGGCCGGGGGCAGCAGCAGCGCAACATCGCGCCCGCGAGCCGCCGCGGCGCCTCCGCGACTGACGCCGGCACGCGGGCTCACTACGAGTGTGTAGGCGTACACCGCACACCCTACCGGCGCGATCAATTGCCCTATGTTGATGAACCCACTCTACCTGCATATTATGCAGATTAGCCCACCTTCACAGAATTTCTAGCGGTCGGTAAAAGAGTCATTACTGTTCATGATAACATTATGACTAAGTCTCAATTAGTCACACTCTAGGAAAGTAAAGGTACCTAGATACTTGCCTATACTTCAAGCTGTTAATATTCGACAGCAAAACTTTTCACGAAACAGTTTATGTGATTGCTTACACCTAGGTACATTTTATTGAGATTTATGTAGACGTTAATCTTAGTACTTAGTCCGTTATTTTTATTTATTAACAGACGTTAAAGGACTGTTACGTGCTGTTTGCTGAACACGAAAGTGGAACGATCAAACGATAAGTAAATGGGTCGTCTCGTCAGTGGTTCATAAACGCTCTGAATGAAAGTGGGCCAATAATTTAACTTTCAAAATGTAGGTTAGTGGTGGCACGCTATTACATCCATTACTCTTGGGTACCGAGGGCTCATAAGTCACATTTCACGCCTATGTTTAATACCCTAGGGCCGATACCACTTTTATTGGTGACCACGGCTGCTAGCCTTTAGGAATTAAATATTAAACAGGTCGAAATGTTAAGGTAATGAATTAGCTCGGGTCGACAAAATGAAGCCTAACTATGACCTGTTAAGTGGAATTTACCCTCAGAATTATTTAGAAATGTTACTACGCTTTAACTTCGGCGTAGATATGGTAAAAGAGATTGGTTTGTCCTGTCCTTTTGACTAACTATTCCTGTTTCATCGCGGTGTTCCAAAATATCCTAGGGCTAGTACCACATCTTCCTGGTTGCTATCTAATAGCAATGGTGTTATAACAGAAAACTTATTGTCTTGTGAATGTGGTTATACCGACAGGATTAGAATATAAAAAACAAAAATATCCGCAACAAGTGAAGTATTTTATGAACTCTATCATCGCCATCTTCGAGGGTGGCACAATTCGCGTCGCGTCATGATATTCCGTTGCCACGCGACACTACTATTCACACCCCAAACTTTTCCACAAATACTTTTGTTCTCGAAACTCGATAGGTACCTATCTACCTATCATAATGTTAAATTGTTTGACGGTTGACATTTTCGTAGACGCCGAGCAATTTGTTTTCTTGAACGCGTTACGATACGAGTTTACGAGTGTTTTGCCCCATTATTAATATCGATTGTTAGTCAGACTCTGAAATAGGGGTGACTGACTCCGCGATGTAATTGACGCCAGTAATCGCGGGGTAGATTTACATAGATAACATCGTGCACTCGCCGCTGGCCGTGGTCAACTGGCAGTTGATGGCATAAAATCGAAATGGGAACACAGTCACGAATTAACCCCTGATTCTATTGAAGATATGGCCCCAATCACTTCTGTTCAAGGTTCACTCGACTCCACGTTGTTGGATAAGCCAGTCGCCTTCAATTAACTGACCGTTATTTTATGTAATTAGGCCAGAAAGTGAATACGCAAGTGAAATGTTATTTGCAAACATTAGAAGGCATAATAACCTTTAATGTTATGAGTTACAGATTACCTACATACAAATAGGAAATCGGAAATAAAAAATGTGAAGACAATTTCCTGAACGGTCCCATTTGGGCGCCAACAATTTATAGAAGAAAATGCAACGTGTAGAATTTCGCTATAATCTACACTCTGCAAAACGTTCCAGTTACAGAATTAAATAAAGCTATAATTTCCTGCGGTACAGCGAATGTTATTAAGCTACCTAGGTGCCTATTATAGAAACCGCCTGTCAGTCAGGTGTCTTTGTTCCCAGAAACTTCTGAAGGTCAAACCACTCAACCTAGCACTTGACATAGGGTAGAAACTTATATTTCTTGAATTAATACTGTTGTCTACATAATTAAAGAGCCAGGTTGTTGTAACGGAAATTATAGTTTTGAGTTCTTCGCTCTTTTTGGAGTCAAAGATATTTAAAAGGTAGTTGAACGTAGAAGGTCTCTTCATCTATAATTCTATGACCAAAAATGTTAATAGCCGATGTAGGTAATTTTTTATAAGGTATTTGTAAACTCTTTCTTAGGATGTTGAACTACGAATTTTACTGAAAATTTTAGTAAGAGTGTCCAGGTCAATTACCTATTTGGTATAGGTACAAATTAACGAATGTTAGGTACATGAACTTACCTGTCACTCAGGGGTATCGGAGACAAAGCCTTGAACGGTATGTAATCCCTGCCTGGTTGCGATACACCTGTTGAAAAAATTACAATACAAACAAATTGATAAACGAAACATCTTCCATGAAAGACTAATTAAATGCTCAAAGACTATCTTCCGCGAAAGACCGTATGGTCTTTCCTAAAAAGACCAACGGAAGATGGCCTTTTCAGGACTTTTTTTAAAAGAAGTAGACGACAAATGAATGGTTGGAGAAGATTCTATAAGGAACGAAAATAATAAGTTTAGTAGATGGAATATGTCCTTTGACACTATGACAATAGTCACTCGATTCAGAGACCACCATCTGCTAACTAAATAAACTAAAATATCTTCTTTACGTCCAATGAAAGTAAGATTACAATCGTAGAAGTATCTCCACTTCTACCACATAAACTTTCGGAATGCAATGAAAGGTATAAAGTTTAAATAAGTATGTAACAGCCAGAAAATGGTTCACATTGGTAATATAGAATGGATTTGAGATAAAACATAAAATAAAAATTAATAAATCGTCAAAGTGGCGGGGAGCCAGTGGATGCAGGTGGCAGCTTGTCGTTCTACGTGGAGGACTAAGGGAGAGGCCTTTGTTCAGCAGTGGACGTCTCTCGGCTGATGATGATGATGATAAAATGAAAATATTTACTCAAGTTACTTAAGACAAAACTAAGAAGAATAAATTATTAGCTCAAAAGAGTTAACTTCTTGCTCAGTTTCGATGGGCATCTTACCAGGCAGGGGTGCTGAGTCAGGCAAAGGCCTCAGTCTTCGCGGGGGTGGCGGCGCAGCGGGGGGCGGGGTAGACCTGGCTCTACGACGTACTGGCACCGGTAACTGAGAACTCCTGGATGAAACAAGAGAGTAAATAGATTTTTCTTCAGTTTTTTTCTATGGTCAATCCTCGAAGGGGTAGACAAAAGTACACATTATAGCTAGTAATGCCATAGGACAATGTACATTCACTTTTCACCATTTGTGTTATAAGTCCCATGTAATAGGAGGTGAACCTATTGCGATATACCTACTGGGCACAATTCCAGACTTCATGCTAGTACTGATACATTTTGGAAAAAAGTTCAGCACTACTTTTCCCGGCCCAGTAGTCGAACCCGAGACCCCTTGTCTCCGGACACATATCTTCGTCGCACTTGCGACCACTCGACCAACGAGGCAGCAGTTAGATTTATTTTAGATATTATGATTGAATAGGTATTGATATTAAAAAAAAGTAAACTTGCATACCTGTTCACATGACTGGGCTTGATGTTCTCTATAGGACGGCTCAGTCTTTCCCTCAACTAGAACAAAACACCTGAGTCATTCATAATCTTTACATCTATGAGTAACCAAATTTATTAACGCTAGTAAAAGTTGATTTTACGAAAATCGCCACTTTGACCTTTAATTTTCTTCTTCATTCGTGAGCAATAGGTGAATGGTATGGCCATTAAATTAAGCATCCATCGTTACGCATAAACGTGCGTAAACTTCTAAGAAATTGGTAATGATTGAACATTTTTGTAACACTGGTTGGCGAGGGCTAAAGTAGGTTTAGAGATTTCAGAAACATCCTCATGCCAAATCATAAAGAATGACTTGACTAGTCTAGTTGGATCGTTTACAAAATATATAGACATATATCTGTTAAAAAGAAAAATCTGAATTGCTAGCCCATCAAAGTCGCATGATTGCGCGGTACATATCTAATATCTATCTATTGAAAAAAAAAAAAAACCGTTGCCTCAAAAGCAGTTTGTCACCATTAGACAAACAAATGACAGACATAGACTACCTTAAAAAACCTTGGCTCAAAGGTAGTAGTTGGTCACCAATAGCCAAACAAATCACAGACAGTTGCAGGTTACCTTATTACAGAAGACATCAGCTCGCGCGGTGCCCGCGAGTCTCCTCCTCACCGCTGACAGCACGGCAGCTGGCCCGGCTGCCCTGGCCAGGCACAGTGTGGCGCGGAGCTGGGCACTTTGCATGTCTTCTTTGTCTCCACTTACCTAAACAGAAGGAGATCAGGGTAGATCTTTGGTGGATGGGAGATTCTAATTTTAATTTGGCTATTTGTAATTTTTGATCATCGGAGACAAGAGTTTGGTGTGGTTGCCGTGAGGATGTTGTCAAAGAAACCAGGGTTTTAGAAGCGCATTCGGTTAACGGTATATCGTCAAAATTGCAACAGCGGATGGACAAGATATACCTATGTAGGTACAGAATCAGGAAATATAGTAAAGGGCTGAATGATAGTAAATTATAGTAATATTGGGAATGGTGAAATGAATACTCACGCCAATCATACTCGGATCAAATATGAGATCGACAATATGATGCAGGGCTAGTCGTTGCAGTAGTGCATGTGGTAAGGCTGCAGGGAGTGGTTCCCTCGCCATGCGAGAGATGAGAGCGGGCAGGAGTTGTCTGGCGCAGTCACTGCTTGCGCCTCGCACCAGGGCACACACAGCACCTTCGGCTGGAGCTCGCGCAGCCGCTACCTAACCACAGATACACGCTAAATATCAACACATGAACTATTCATACGTTATTATTATTTTTGATGCAATTTCACACAACCACCAAATTGAGAATAAAAAGAAAATCAGGACAATAAACTACTTATGTCACTATGCAGAAAGTAGGTAGTCGACTTCAACGAAACTAAGCATTTGAGATATTCTAAAATTCTAGATTTCCAGCCATTATGCGGTGCCGGTGTATTTATAATGTCTGCCTACAATAATGGACGATACATGTAAGTATTTTTATCAACCACTATGACACGCGACGTGAGTAGGGTTCGTCCTCATTTGATACATAAATATTTTTAACTACGACAATTATGGTGGTAGACGAGTCGTTAAAATGCTGTATCCCGGACAGCTATCAGTTACTGTTGCCGTGCAAACATAATACAGGTACCTTAATGGCAAAAATAATATCGTATTACTGAAATAAAAAATGTCACGAGGCCGATGATGGAAAATACAGAATTCATGGATAACTTGAAGAGTCATGTGGATCACATTTTCGGTCTCTCTGTTGATCTATATTTTATTGACCATCTCGATAGTTTAAGGTGGATTTTTTGTTACTAGTTTTAAATTCGGTACCGTATAATCTATACATATAATAAAATCGTAGATCACATAAAATAAAAATAAAAAAAATAGCAGGGGTGTTAGTCGATGTCAACCCAAAAATGTAATTAACTTTTTTTTTGTCTGTTTGTCTGTTTGTCTGTTTGTCTGTTTGTCTGTTTGTCTGTTTGTCTGTTCGTCTGTGCGCGCTAGGGCTGTCCGAGTTGGATGCGGTTTTCACGAATATATTGTGGTATGCTTAAATTTACATTTAGTGTTTGTTTCATGTCAATCGGTTCATAAATAAAAAAGTTATGTCAAATTAAAGAATCATCTATACATATAATAAAATCGTAGAAAAGTGCTGTCTGTACATTGAAAATAAAAATAAAAAAAATAGCAGGGGTTATTGTTATGTCGATGTCGAACCCAAAAATGTCATTAACTTTTTTTTGTCTGTTTGTCTGTTTGTCTGTTTGTCTGTTTGTCTGTTTGTCTGTTTGTCTGTTCGTCTGTGCGCGCTAATCTCAGAAACGGCTGATCCGAGTTGAATGCGGTTTTCACGAATATATTGTGGGATGCTTAAATTTACATTTAGTGTTTGTTTCATGTCAATCGGTTCATAAATAAAAAAGTTATGTCAAATTAAAGAATCACGTCGAACATTCTATGCTTATACCATTAATCTCCGCAACTATTTGACGGATTTGGTTGAAATTTGGTACAGATATAGTTTAGAACCTTAGAAAGGACATAGATATATTTTTATTTCAAAAATCAAAAAATAAAAATAAGAAATAAATTATTTATAAATAATTCTATGTCGATCGTTACACGACTTCGGTTCATGTTATTGTTTTAATTCATCGAAAAAAAGTAAATAAATAGTAAAAAGGTATGAAAAAAATAATATCAATATAATAAAACATTTAGTACAAAGAAAATGCTCTAACGGAGTATAGATAATTCTATGTCGATCGTTACACGACTTCGGTTCATGTTATTGTTTTAATTCATCGAAAAAAAAATAAATAGTAAAAAGGTATGAAAAAAATAATATCAATATAATTAAACTTTTAGTACAAAGAAAATGCCCGAACGGAGTATAAATAAATAATCCAAGTTGTCTTTATCCTCGATAGATGGCGTTGGGATCGAAATAGATCGCGCTATGGTTTCGTTACATTCATTTGGTTGGGTATCGGCCGAGCGCTTCGGTACTATCGTAGAAAAAGTGTATTATCAGTCGTATGATTATTTGTCTGTAGTGGTCCTGCTGTTTCGTATATTCTAAATTGGTTTCGTTGTATTTGTCAATTAATAAGTTTATTTGTTGGGTTTTCCTGGTTTTTTGGTTAAACTATTTAACGTAGGTTTAGTTTGATATCGATTATTAGTAGTTACTGTAGTTAGTTTTTTTAATAAAATTGTAAGTCTAATTTATAAATTAATTAGATTAGATTTAAGTCGTTTCTTTTAAATTATTTAGTTTAAGCTTGGTTATTATAGCATAGAGGATAGGTTGTAATATAGTTTCTTTTTTAATTGTTATAAATTCGTAATTCGTAGCTTTCTTTAGTTTTAAGTTAGTTTAAGTCCGTTTTTAAACTATTTTTTCAATGCCCTAAGTGAGTATACATCTATTAAATTCAAACGCAGAGCTCATTATGTTGATTTTTGAAGAGTTCCCTGGAATATCTTCTACATCTCATTTTTGAAGAGATCTCGCGAGATCGGGAACTATGTGGTTAAAACCAAAAATTTGCCGGAAGTCACTATTCCACGCGAACGAAGTCGCGGGCAAAAGCTAGTTTTAAATAGGTAGGTATGACATTTTCGTACCTATTTACTAGTATTTCGTATTTCGTGACTTGCATTCGGCGAAATATTTATAAGCAAATCGGTCGTTGGAAGTGACTAGACATTTCACGTAGACCATTTAGTATGTTCACTCCCTTAGTTTCCCCCATGTTTGCATATTGCGAATTATCATAACCATTTCTACTATTTTATCATGTTTAAAATGATACCCAGAACATAAGGCGGTAGCTAAACTGAAATGAGTGCCCCAATGCGGGCTAGCGGGATTTTTATGTTCTTAGTTTATTTAATTTATACGGTATCTAGAATCAAGCTACTTATATCTTTAAGATTTTTATTATTATACTAATATACTGACAACATTCTGACAGCTGGGTTAAAGCACAGTTAAAGTCGTCATCCTAATCAAAATCAAAATGCTGGAAGACCATAGGAAAAAAATTAAGAATAAAATACTTAAAAATTGATTGAACAGGGTGGTTTATAAACAGTAAGAGTCTGACACTTCCGCTCGCCTCACCCAAGGTGGGAGAAGTCATTGGACGAAATTCGCCCAAAAAAAAATTAATTGGTCTACCTCTTCGCTAAGCGCCCACATATGATGCACCAGTGAAAGGGCAGCAGGCTCCACCTTCCTCACGCTGCTGGCTTCCAGTAACGTGCTGTGGAGCTGGTCTGCCGCGCGCACCGCCGCTATCCAGTTCTCCTAAACATTAACGTAGTTCATACCACATTGTTTTGATAAAAAAAAACAACGTCACGCCTTTTATCCCCGAAGGGGTAGGCAGAGTTGCTCATTACGACACGTAATGCCGCTATACAATGTAAGTACACCCACTTTTCACTATTTGTGTTATAAGTTCCATGTAATAGAGGGTGAGCCTATTGCCATTACTGGACACAATTCCAGACTCCGTGCTACTACTGAGAAATTTTCGAAAAACCGAAAAAAACCCAGTAATACTTTGCCCGACCCGGGAATCGAACCCGAGACCCCTTGTCGCACTTGCGACCACTCGACCAACGAGGCAGTAGTAGCAGCATACTCTTTAATTTTAAAACTTTGCTGGCAATATTTGAATCTTTATCCGAATTGAGAATAGAATTCAAGAATTCTTTCTTAAAACAAAAACGTACGCTAGCCATTTGTAATCAAGACATTAGACTTTTACAAATTACTTTTACAAATTTTGTTTTAATTATTGTTAGGTAGTAGGATTCCCTGATCTTACGTTCCTCTTACGATCCTCTTCTACGTTCTATAATTTGGTGTTCAAAAGTACCTACATTAAAAACCTAACGTATATGTATGTACCTACTAATTTAGATACTAGACATTCGATACGATGTGTACACTGTACATTATCGATTTGCATAATAAATTAAGTAGCGGTACAACTGGGAACGAAACATAGGTTTATAGGTACCATTGTCAAAACTATGGGCTTGGCTTACTTGTGATATATTAAGTAACACAATGACAGAATTTTATTTGTTAAGAAACTAGGTAGCTAGCTAGCTAGCTGGTGCAAAACCATGTAAAAAACATCGTATGTTAAAAAGTTTACTCCCGCTACGGCTGCTACTCAAAGCAATATTGCGTAAGAAAGTAAGTAGGAACGTTTATACGCGAAAAGTGAGTGCATTTCTGTCAGTCCCGTCAGGAAATATAAGGCGTGTTAATATGTTGTTTAGGTAAATATAGAAAACATATGTAGTTAGGTACTTATACATAAAGTCGTTCTACGACTGTTGACAAACTTTCACAAAATTAGTCGAGTACCTAGTTGCAAACCCGCTGAGTAAACAGTTTAGGGTTCGATTCTCGGTTCATTCGGTTCACTATTAATAACCTATCTGACATATCTACCTAGTTTACCTATTTAAAGTTTATAATTGTGACAAAAACTTGGCTGTATTAGTACCGTGTTATGCAGCTGGTCAGACACGTGCTGTGGGACCACCCCAAGTTCCTCCCAGTCGTAATGTGCGCGCAGTGGAGTCGGAGTCCGTGGAGTTAGAATGTCGGTCTCCTTGGGCGGTGACGAGGCCAGCAGACTTAACACGAACCTACCCAACAAACACCACTATAAACACCTGCACAATATCACCTTATTGACCTTACACAGAAGCAATTATTTTTGCTATTTCCTACTTACCCATCACGCTCCAACTCTACCCTGGTCTGATGACGTCGCGGCGACACTGTAGGACTTCGCTGCAAGTTATGCAACACCTCCACCTCCTTATGAGGCTCCACAGGACTTCGGGAGCTTCGCCCCGACTTCTCCGGAGACCGCACCTCCGCCAGTGACAGCGCTAGCCCTGACATTTCCTGCATTTTACCTTCACCTTCCTCATTCTTCGATCTAAAATAATCATACAGCTCACTTAATGACTTCGACTTTATTTTAACCCCATTGTATTTAGCTTCGTACGTCGGTTTCTGCGATTTATTATGTATCACCGGCAGTGGTATGCCGCTCTTTTTATTATTATTTACTTTATTTTGCGCTTCCCTTTCTAAGGCCTCGCGTTTTATTTCATTCATTTTTGTTACTATACCAGGAGTCGGTGGTGCCATTATCTCTTTAAAGTTCCCGTTCCTCTGTTGCCTATGCACATTACTATCGTCTTCACTTGTTAACAAGTTGTCGCTGTCCGGAGTCCGTATTTTAACACTCTCACCACCGAAACGCACTCTTTTAACCACAACATCCGTGTCCTCGGAGTCACCGTCACTATATTTTAACATGTTTCTATCTGAGCTGTCGTAGTCGTCTTCACTTCCTGTATTCTTCTCAGATTCAGTCTCATTCTCTTCTAAAACGGTCATTGTGATCGCAGTATCAGAATCAAACTTAATTTCCGTTTCAATTATAACTTTAGCAAAATTATTATTGTAAAAAGGTAAAGGTGCAAAAGAATCTTCTGAAGATGAATCAGTCGATACTCGAATGGGTCCCGTGTGAGCATTATTAAAAACGTGATTAATTTTTACTAAAGGTGTGTTATTGTTTCTGTAGGCAGTTTTTCTTGGCGCATAGTAAACATCCATAGAATCCTCATCGTACGTTTCACACAAATGACGAAACCTATCCTGAACTTTAGGATCCAACCTGGATAAATACATCATATAGTCACGTGGTCCACAAGCACGTCTTAGTTTCAGTAGAGATCTCTGTGCGACGTCTCTATGTACGGGATCATAGAGTTTATCTCCTAACACTTGAAATATAGGTAACATGTCGAGGTGTGAATGTCTTCGTTTCAAAATAGCCATCACCGATGGTATTGATAATATCAAGCCGGTGATAACGTTCACTTTTGTGTCAAGATTTGCAGAATGCGGCCTTATGTTGTGATAGGAACATTTGTCTAAAATTGCGCGCGCTGCACATTCCACATCTTCGCAGTGCGTGCAGAAGACTTTAAGTGCATCTAGCGCGGCTTTCCGTACGTTGGGCGAGTTGTGTCCTAGATTGTCGACGACTTGATCGAAGGGAAACGACAGAGCATTCCCGGAGAGTGGCAGAAGATCTGCTAAGACACGAAGCGCGTGAAGACGAACTTCCCACTCGGGGTGCGTGAGGCGGTCCCTTATCGCGACGTAGAGGAGCTCGACATCGAGGTCGGGCGGTAAAGCACGCGCCCGGAGCACGCGGTCCCATAGCGGAGCGAGAGGCGGCGGCGGTGTTTCAGGCAGTTGCATGGTGGTGGACTGACGGCGAGGGCTCGCATGCCCAGCCGGGCCGCGTCGCGCCACACAACTGGGTTAATGGTCGGACGGTAAGCCACGCCGCCCCTGACCAATCGATGCCAACACATACCTACGTGTTCCCACTACGGGCACACGTACACATTCGCGTGTACGCGTAATTAGGTATTTGCAATATAATGATACACATTTCCGATTTAGCTACATTGTAGAAAGAACTTTAACGCATTAAAACTATTTTGTCGCCTAAGCGGCTTTATTAGGTAGGTACTGTTTTTTGAAGCACTTATTGAATTTTTTTTTCCTGTCTAAAATCCTCAGGTAAGCAGACAAACTATTGACTGTACATTTCCAGTACCTTCATAATTGGATAAACGCCACATTTACTAAATAAAATCTTCATTCTATCTATTTTATTACCACGCCTGATGTTCACACCCTCTTTTCCACGGATACAAGATAGTGAGTCTATATTGAAAGATTCCCTTCCAACTTACTCTGCTACTGCTTGACCCGGAAATCGAAACCCTTGCCGTTGGTTGCTTCACTTTCAGACCAAAGTGATTTCTAGATGCCTGTTTTGGCTATCCCCTATGTGACAAACTAAATGGACGTTATAATCACTTATGTAGAAGAAACTCATAGTCCAGTAATGGACTGCTACGAGCTGTTTATGAAATTATTATACAAGCCACGCATAAATTGTAAGTGCCTATAATTAGTATGGATATAATGTAGGGCAAAGTCAACTGCCCCAACATGAAAACTATTTGGTTTACCTAATTATTGTCACCTAAATACCGATCCAATTATTCGCATTTCTCATTTACCTACGCAGGTTACGTATGAACATTGATGTGGAAGGGTGATTCAGACCTACCTACAGGAGCTATGTTATATAGCCTCATTAATTGTTATGGTTCCGACTTGCCTTTATATCAATTTACTTGATAAGAATTCAGGTCATTTTGACACCAAGGCCGGGACCTTCGGTTTTACACCTTCAGGCAGGGCCTTGGGGTGCGTTACGAAACAATGCACAACAACTTGCTAAAATCTCGGGGTTCGTATGGAATGGAAGGTGTAGGTGCGTAGGTTCGCCAAATCGATTACTTACTCGTAATTATTTTACACGGAGCGTGATTTGCAATAAAAATCGGTTACTTACCTATGCAAAAAATAGTTTAGGGTGAGAATTATTTGTGGGTGTGGTATATTTTTTTTTTATGAAAATTTTGTTGGTTTCTAGATACTAAGATGTTTTGTTTTGAACTAGGGATCAATTTTATTTGTGACACGTAGCTTTTTGCCTTTACATTCTTTTTTTTAACGGGGCTTTAAAATTATCAGAATAAGTAATTATAGAATTTTAACGAATTTAAACATAAAAATAAGGTCAAAACAAGTCATCGTCCTCGGATTGCCTCTGATTTGACTCGCATGAAATTCCTAGGACCATAGGTCAGGCTGCATTGATTGCATACCATCAAGTGATCTGTCTGCTTCTTTGCCATCCTATTTTGAGCCTTTAGGTTCAAAATACTAACATAAATTATTTCAAAACTGATTTTATTGTACGTTTTGCATAATTACATTTCACTTTATTAGTTTTTGAAATGGTACCTTTTTTTACTTATTTTTGCTTTTATTTGTAAACGAGATGGAAAAAGTTTTATACTCGTGTCTATTGGTATATGAACTGGTTTGATAATAAGAAAAAACCGATAGATGCCGAAAAATCCTGAAAAATAAAAACTTTTGTTTCTTTAGAATTTTATGGCTTCCAATATTTTTTTCAGCTAAAGTCGCCAGTATAAGTACGTAAAATATAAAAAAAATATATATAAATAAAAGTATACGTATGTAATAATATTTCTATCTCTCATTTTTAATATAATTTAATTTAACAGTTGTTACTGTAACAGTTGTTATCTATTTCTGCAATGACTCGTCTTCACGGAGGAGTAACGAAACGTCGTTCGCCGCCGCCATGTTTATTTTGTAAATGTCAAGTCAAGTTTCAACAATATCGCCTGCACAAAACACGACACGACCAAAGTTGGTCCGTGGATACTTTGCTTTTTTAATATAAACAATATTGCTTTTCTAATTTATCGATGAAGTCTATCAAAGAAAGAAATGTGAAAAGTTCAGTGCGCATAATACAAAGGACATGTTACTTCATAAATATGCTTTCGTGATGACAATTTTATTATAAGTGCGGATCAAAGATATGCCGACAAGATGAAGCTTTTATCGTTGTTATTTATGATTACGACGAGCTGCGGCGTCTGTGTGATCCTCGCTCAAGGCGATAACTGTACTAGAACTAACAGTCGTGGTGATTATAAACTGTGTGTTCGCAAGCTATCGGAAACTTTAGCAAGTAAATTTAGTGAAATAGTGGTCAAAGAACTAGGCAGCGAGTATACGACACGTTTTGAAATCCGGACAGCTTATAAAGTGAGCCGTTACCAAACCTCGGACAGTGATGTCCTGACCAGTATTGCTGAAAAGCTTAGCTACAAGTTGTCGGCAGCTACGAACATTCTTCGTGACATGAACAATGTAATCAGCGACAACAGTACTCCGTCCTTCACCCACCCTTGCCCATTCAACTCTATTCGTAAGTCTGTGTTTATCAAAAGTTCCAATGTATACGACACTTTGCCTTCACAGGACCCTAAGAATAACATGCTGGGTCGCTTTAAGGATTTAAAAGTTAAGAGACAATACTTCCTATCACATATGGACTATGCTACTGATAAGGATTGTGCTACAATGCCCCATTCTAACTTAAGATACCTCTATCATAAGATTGTACATCCTGAACCAAAATTGGTGGTGTTTATAATAGATAATAATATGAGAGAAGGTCCGTTACAACATGCAATACATGTGGCCAAAGAAACTGTGTATGCCCTGCAGGACTCAGATCTAATAGCACTTAAGATGACAAATATGACAGAATTTCTTAAATTTGAAGATACTTGTAGCACCGATGGAATGTCTGACATAGGAAATGCCACAGAGAACAATAAACTACTGCTGAGGGAATATTTATCATCCCTAGACATTGCATCCACCAACATGTCTCCTCTTGCAATAAATAAAGAGCTGAAAAACTTATTACTACAAAGAGATTTACCAAAACATAAACTCTTTATATTTCTCACAGACACAAAAGTCTTGAAAAATGAGACTTGGCTCAAAATATTTCCATACTCTGCAAACAGAGATGAGAGCTTAAAGTTCGCTATTGGACTGATTTATGAGAATCAGGCAGATAAAAATAGTTCACTGGGTATATTGCATATTGACAAATGGCACACACACACCAACAATCATTCTGTTATGAGGCTGCACATCAATGACAGTGGAGTTGTGGGACAAGTTGCTTCAGCATTTATATCTCTCCTGCCTGGTCACTACGGAAGTAAGAAGATTAAAATTGAAGGCCCAGTTTGGGAGGCAACTGAAAGAGATTTCATGATATCTCTAGTGCTACCAACAACAACTGGAGTACTTGGACTGGACCTTTATTGGTCTGATCTTGCAGAAGATATTGTGTATTTTAAGGGATCAAATGAAAAGAAAAGAGCCTTTGTGATGGATTTCTCAGGTACAGTTTTAATGCACACATTTTTCCCAAGACCAGAATCTGCTTCAGACAAAATTAAGTTTACAAAACTGGAAGGTGTGGAGACCTACACATTTATCTCAACCGTGAAACAAGAAATGTTAGCTAATAGTTCTGGTAACTTGACTATGTATGAACAAAACTCCACTAAATCAATTATTTACTCTTGGAAATGGGTAGGAAACTTGTATGTAGTTTGTATTGTATCAGAGGTGGCTGAACCTGCTGCATTTAATAAAACTAATATCTTTTTTACTAGAAGCAACAAGGAAATTTTGTTCCATAGGCTAGATTTATTTCCACCTAAAATGGGGAAAATGTGCAGACATTTCAAACAAATAGCTACTATAGATCAGGGTACTGTGTATCTAAGTCCATCCAGCTTCCAATCCCCATTTACCTATTTGTATGACATGGGTGATGGTCAAGAAGCTGTAACATATATGCAGAATTACTTAGCTTACTTAAAAAGTGTTGCCCATGGCTTACTCTCTAATCCTGGTCTTAAAAATGAAATTCAACAAGATGTTGGATTTTTAAATTCTATTCTATCATATTACAAAAGGCAACATTTGCATGGACCTTACTCAAAGTATATAGTAAGAAGGTATGCAGTCACAGAGAGTGGAGTGCTGGTGATGTTCCCTGGCACTGTACTAGAATATGATTATGAACCAGTTCGAAGACCATGGTATACATATGCTTTAGAGAATCCAGATAAAATTATCTTAACACCTCCAAACTTGGATGTTGGTGGTGCAGGCTATGTTGTGTCTATATCATATGCTGTTAAAAGTTCCTTTTATCCCACTATGGTTGTGTCAATGGATGTAACAATGGGCTTTTTGTATAAGCTTCTCATAGATAGTATGCCTCTTTGTGCCATGTCCTATGTCAAATGTTTTATAATGAATAATAAAGGCTATCTGGTGTCACATCCTGGCCTAATGGATCCAAACAGCTCTGGGCCAATAGAACAACAACATATCACTCATAAGGAATCCATGATTGCTATTGATATGTTGAATCATAAAGGATTTGTTACAAAAAGACTGTGTAACAATTTTTACGACAAAACTATACAGCGGTTTTACGAATTTAATACCTCTCTACCGAATGTGCTCTCTAATGTTGTATCAGGAGATCATTGTGTTCATTACTACATTGCAGCCATCCCAGGCACTAATGCATTTATAGGTCTGGTGAACGCATCCTGCAGCGTGGGCGCTTTTTGTCCATGTAGCATGGTCGATCGTCTCTGTTTAAATTGCAATCGTATGGAACAAACAGAGTGCGAGTGTCCATGTGAATGCAGCTCCGAACTCTACGAATGCCCCAACTCTAACGCATCACGATATAATCTAGAAATGCCTTTATGTGGCATGATGCTTGAAAACAACAACCATAAGTCCCATTACTTCCATAACTTTGCTGAGAACTTAAAGTCGTGTTTTGATTTTCAATGCGAAACTTATATGTCGCATTCGTCTTGCTTAGGCGTTGTTGGTTGTGAATGGTGCCAAATTGATGCCGACGGTAGGACGCCACTGTCTGCACCGTTCTGTACTTCTCAATCTACCTGTTTCAACGGTGTGCTAGGAGCCGTCACGCCTTATGGGGAGGGCACCCTCGGTCACATCAATAGAGATGCATTCGGTAACTACTCGGCTATAGGACCGATCGCCGGTTGTATAGTTACTGCGAGTTTAGTCATCGCTGTTGCCATATACTGCTACAGGCAGAATGTTACTACAGCAAGTTGCCATAATTTATATGTCGATGGTCCAGCAGAGACCTGGCATGATGCAGATGTTCAAATGAGTCACTTGCAGTCTGATGATATGCATGACCAGTCTGGGCAAGATAAGCTGTTACCAGCCATGGAGATAGAAGCTCCTATATCACCGTACAGGGTAGTGACTGGTTATAGAAGGCCACATACAGCTGGTGGCTCAGATCATGGGTACTCTACTATGACTCCCCATGAAGATTCTGAAGCCACTGGATTCTCTGTAAATGAGCCAATCGTGTTATCGGATGACACTAAATCTGATATTAGTTGTCCTCTGCCAGCCAAAATTAAACCAAGACTAAAAGCTAATGATTTAAATGTAACTGTATTACCATGTGGTAAGAACAGTATAATAGCTCCGGTCACTGTTCATAGGCATATGGAAGCGTCGTAATAGTTTAAGTCCTTTAAATAAATCTACCTCTGTGTAAATAATATTTTAAATATTAATTAATGAATGTGTTTAATGTGATGAATTTTATTTGCTAACAGTTTTAATATTTTCCAGTTTTCTTTATAAAGTACTTAGCTTTAATATTGTTCGATATCATGCAGCTATTTTTACTTAAATATTTGGTGCTCTTTATGTACTTTGTTATAAGAATTGTTTTATAATTTTATCATGATAATAGTATTGACTTGATGTTCCGCGATAAATGATAATAATCTGCAGTAGAAATTGCATTTTGATCTATATGTATGTGTATAGATTTGTTAAATAATGAGTACTTAATCTAATCTTTATCATGATAATCATGTTACATATAATGGCCTCATTTAGACCAAACAAGAACAATGTGTCATTTTTCTGAGGTGACATACCAAGTAATCACATCATATCTCTATAGTATAGTGGCAGCTCATTGATAAACGTAATATGCTAAGGTGAACAGAATTCAGGTTGTAATATACAGGTCTATTAGCAATACGTAAGTTTTATATGTTGTATTTTCTGTGGTAGCTTGTAAGGCGACTAAGTATATGATAAATTAATTTTTGATAAAAAAATAAATAAAGTGCCAGTGCCTCCTGTATTATTAAGATATAAGCAAACTTATTTTTAAGACTGAACTTGATGTTGGCATTTATTTGACGTAATAAAATTTTCTTTTATAACATTTAGTTGTTTGAATTAATTAATTAATTTTAAGTATTCCTTCAACCAACTTTCAACCTTCACAAGTGATGAAATCTTCCATTATTTGCTATATAAATGCAGTATAAATTAATACAATTGTATACTTTAACTGTAAATAAATAAAACAGGTGCATAGTTACTTTCAAAAGGATTTAAATGTATTTAGATAAGATACATATTGCATGCTACTTGAGAATAATAAATCTTGTGTGAAATAAATACAATGTGAGATAATACATATTGAGACTGATCTTTGTCAGTGACTAACAAAGTTTGGTTCAATTATTATATAGTATGTGTTAAAAATATTTTTTGCCAATGGTAGAAATAACAAAAATATTCTTTGTTATTACGCCCATTACGTAACAAACAAATTTTTATAACATCGTAATCATTTCTAATACCATAAAATTAAATAAAAAATGTTGAGAATGGTTCTTAATACAGAAATAACGGGAACCTTTAAACGTTATTCATCTTCGAATCGTATATGCGTATGAGTTGGTTGCGGTGAGGCGGGCGCGAGTGCTCTCGGCGTGGACCGTAGGTCGCGCTGTGTGAGTAGTTTGCAACGGCCGCGCGGCCGACGATGTGACAACGCGCTCTCCGCTCGAGACCACTGCTCCTCCTCCTCAGCACCCGACAGGACACGTGCGTGGTTGGTTGCGTTGGCACAGTACTGGAATAAAAGCAATGTTATTGTGACTGATGTGCTGAGAAGGGTTCATGGATGGACTGTGTAGACTGAAGGATGTTTTTTTTAATCACTGAAGGATGATGATGTGACAATATCTGAGACGACTAAAAAAATTACAATTATAGTATATTGGAAGTCTAGTAAACACTCTCAGCCCTTCAGTTATCACCAAATAAAATCCAATAGAAAATAATTACCTCTTCCGCGGATTTTGGTGTATCAAATCTAATAATTGCCTCTGTTTGCCCTTCTTTCACGTCAACATGTAATGCGTGAATATTGCTCCTGATCTGTAAAGTAAAAACAATATAACCATACCAATACTGCATAAATTAAATTACATAATTATGATAGTGCTACTTGTCATAGACAGATTTTAGTTGCAACTACTAACAAAAATATTTACCGTTCTTTTTGTAAGCCTCACATCTAAGCATGGTTCTGGTAAAATTTCTTTGACAAATAAACCTGGAACCTTCTCTACAGACGCTATGCCTTTGGGAGCATCTGTTTGGCCTGATGGCAAACCTGAAAACATTTTAATTGTTAATTGTTGGTGACGACACAAGAATGTGGGTGGAAATATTCTAGGATCTATCTTCTTCATGTAACCAAATCAATGTAGAAATCCTTTTGTAATTATACTAACTATATTAGTTTCAAGTCAAATTTCTTTTAAAGAAATGTTGTACCTTATAATTAACTATTTCTTCAAGCAAAATGTTTACTACTCACCTGGTTCCACTTCAATAGAAGGAGCGGCGGGCGCCGGTATACTAGAGTACTGATGCTTCTTATTATGCAAGTTTGCCTTTATGTCCTTCATGATTTTTCTTTGTAAATTCAAATACTTATTCCTTAACGCTTTCCACTCCGCTTTAGATAATACTTGTAAGCCCCATAGAGCACCTCTAGGAGCCTCATTTTTACTCAAGTTGTTCTTAGCATTGCTACGTTCCTTGGCTGTGCGCTTTCGAGTTTTCTTCTTCCGTGGACTCTCTCCTGTGTCCTTCCCTTCATCTTGACTAGTCATTTCATCCTTAGATTCCAGATCAAGTAATTTGTTTTCCTGAAAATAGGAAGATTAATTTTTAGAGCTTGTTTTACTCATTGTCTTGCTTTTGTCTTAGGTATTATTAGGAGAAATAAAAAATCATATAAACTTACCTCTGTTGGTGTCGATAGGCTCGCAATGCTTTTTGTTTCCTCCTGGAAAGTAAAACATTAATTTTAGATAATATTTTGTTGTTGTTAATGTTCAAATATGGACGAAAAGGATACCACCACACAAAAAAATTAAGGTTACATAAACCACATTCAGGTCAGCTAATCAGATAAGAATATAATACCTAATCCTAATACTTTTATGTACTACACTAGCTACTTTAGCGCAGTTTCACCCACTCATTTAAAAGAACTATCCAACATAAAAATATTTTTTCAAATTGAACCAGAGGTTCCTGAGATTAGCGCATTCATACAAACTCTCCAGATTTATACAATGTGATAGGCGTGGGACTTCTAACCCGTTAAGGCTGAGTACTACATCTAATTTTATCGACAAAAAATAATATGGGGGTTGAACCCCTAATTGAAAATATAGGAAAATAGTGATTTTTTCGGTAAGAATAATTCACAAATTATTTTTTTCTCACCAAAACATTATCAAACATATGAAAAAAGTAATGAATTAGTTAGCCAAGGTTATTAGCTACCGTTTGTCGTCTTTTTTTGTTTCTACGACGCATACAACCTTTGATATCAAAAAAAGTAAAAAAAATATTAAAATGGCCATAATTTTTAGGGGAGGGGATTCAACCCCTTCGACCCAGGACTTTTGTCGTTAAAATTAGATGTAGTATTCAGCCTTAACGGGTTAGAAGTCTCGCCCCTATCACATTGTATATAAGATAGTTAACTTACAGTAGGAGTATCAAGTCTCTTCTCACTTTCAGACTCACTTCCCAACTTCAACTCCAAACTCTTTTGAAGGGTCTTTTTGTCCTTCTTTTTCTTTTTTTTCGGTGGTTCATCTTCTTCTTCTGTCTTCTTCTCTTGTGTCTCCGATGATGGTTCCTCTGCTGTAAACATCTTTATAGAAGAAAGATCTTGGGGTGGCATGTACGTAGGGAGCTTGCAGCCCATCTTTGTGAATGTAGATATGCATTTCTGTGCAGCCTCTGGTTTGTCGAACTCAATGAACGCAAAACCCTGTAACATGGTGTAAAAAATTACAATATATGACATTGTTGTTTATGTATGTGTTGTGGTTGGTACATGGTATATTGTAAATAAATAGTAGATGAGTAATGTAAGGCTCTCAGTATCTAATCAATAAAGATTGACATTCAAATGTTAATTATAAGAAAACTAGTAGTACCTTTATTTTCTGTGAGTGTTGAAACTTTGGCAGAGATATGTATGCAACATGTCCATAGTCCGAGAACACTCTCTCCAGCCATTCCCTGCTGGCTGTCACTGGAATTGACTCCACATACACAGTCCTTGAGTCAGCATCATATGGCAAAACTGGAGTCTTTCTCTTCACCTGAAAATCACAATTATGAGATTTAGATTTTTATAGACAGTCATATAAGATTCAAATTAAATTTTACATTACGTGTTTGAAGTTGCAAACATAAACATAATTATGTTGTCTTAATTCATTAAAAATAAGGGTAGGTAAGTACCTTCAATCTATCTTCTGACAATTCCAATAGAGTTGAGTTCTTCATAGCTTTAGCTATATCGTTGACATCCTGCGTCAGCGACCGGACTTTATTGAACTTTAGGAACAATTCCAGCGGCACGTAAGGATCATTCTTCACGAGGTCTCCTAAGAATCTATCCTTAGTCAAGTTAGCATCACTAAAGTAGAATTCCATTTGTTTGAGAATATTCTCGTAAAGTTGCTTCTTACGGTGCCGTATGCGTTTTCTAGGGCTATGTTCATGTTTAGTTTCTTGATCAGTAACTTCGGCGGGCTCCGGTTCAGACATGTTTATAAGATGCTGTATCAATATGGAACAGGTTTTACAGATAGTCCTTGGTTTTATATAACTGCTTTTAAACTTAAAATACTATTTATTGAACATAAAATCTTTCTCTTATTAGAAATTAATTTAAAAACACACTTCGATCGTTAATCCATGCAACTGCCAAGTGAAAATTAATGTCATTACGGTGTGACATTACAGTTTGACATTGACAATAAAAATGATGAATTAGAGAGAGAGGATAAGTGCATGAAAAGAGCACTATATAAATAGTCGATTATAAAAGAACGCACCAAACAAAATTGATTAAAGTGGATTGTGCCTCGAAAGTTATAAAACTCAATTTCTAAAGCGAGCTGGAAGAGACTCAGGGTTCAAAGGTAAGAATCAAATGTAATCAAACCAATGTGACTGCTTCCGAAGTACTTAGTCTTTTCTCAGTTTATTGAAGCATCGCTGACATAAAAATTACGGTGAAGGAAAACATTGGAAGGAAACTAGGATTTATAATTAAAAATTGTTGAATTCACTAATCCACTTTGGCCTACAAGACAAGCGTAGTGCTTAATGCTCCTTAGTGTGAGAAGAAGCCTTTGCCTAGTCGTGGGACACTTGTAATGTATCTACTATTTCATTTTCTTTAACGGTCCCATTGCGGTGCCGCGTGAAACAAAAGCACGCAATTTAAAATAGATGGAATTTTGTATCTGGGATATTTATGTCGAACTTCATTAGTCCTTGATGAAATACTAAGGTAGTGTATATAGGTAAGTTTAGTTTAGACGATTGTAGAACACCACTATACAACTTTTTTAGAATGGCAACTCAGTAAACTACGACTACCCGACGGTTAGTGTTGTACTATTAACCAATATCGACTCCATCGATATATTTTTAAATTTTTATGCTTACTTATTATTTTTCAAAATATAAAAATGCAGAATTGAAAAAGTAGTCTAGGTGAATCAAACTAGCAATATATTTGCCTCCAGTAACAATTTATTATTTGGCGAGTGTTAAAATATACACCTCTCTGCCAAGCCAATCCTTGTGTGGAATTAAGGGCATAATGTCATGTGTGTAATGTTCTTCTGCTCAAAAAGTTATTGAAAGTATAAACATTGTTTTAAAGCTTTTTTAAAAACGTTTTTTTCATTTCAACGAAGAAAACCTTACGTGGAGATCCTCGATATAATATGTTCCGCATCACTATGGCTCTTAGTACATTTTGACATTCTGGATTTTTGGTGGTCTCGTCGAGATAGAGTATGTGGGAAAAATCATTGTTTGTTAGTAATTAGGCAGGTGTTATTTATCGTGGATAATGTTATAATATGTTAGTCATTATTGATTTAATATCAAATTGTAGTTTGTCTGCATTCACTCGGTGTTCGTCTGTCGAGCGTGCCATTCATAGATTTCTCAGATAGATCTGTGCACAGAGGGGAAGATGACGGTTTTGATCTACAATAGTGATATTATTTCCGCATAATTGTGTTTATTATTCACGATGACTACTACTACGAGATCTGCTAAAGTTAGTTTGAAGCCGATTGAAGTGCCGAAGGCTTTACAGGAGGGAGAGAAGTTCATCAAGTGGGATGAGGTATTTTTTTATTTAATACTTTTTTTTTAGTTTTTGTTGCTTTGCTTTTTTGTCAGTAAAATAATTTACGTTTGTTTGGACTGGCAGTCTTGAAGGCTACAGCACCACCAGGCAAAATGATTAAACTATATTTTTTGCTATTCTTATTGGAATCTTGAAAGTAGATTTTACATTTTTGTTTTTTTTTGTGACATTTTGCATTACTACTTTTTTTTTGAGAAAAGTGTCTAAAGCTTAGTCTTTTTTACAAATATTTAATGTAAAAATGTACTAATTCAACAGTTAAATTTTTACTACATTAGTATATTTGTGATGATGGAGAAAAATTAAATTGTATAGAAAATATTGTTGTGTATGAAGCAGATTGTTAATGGAAAAATAACTATTATTTTCCTTATCATTTTAATTGCAAATTCAGTTACATTATAAGATAATAATTTATTATCTGTATTATTAGTTGCCAGGCTGTTTTAGTTTATTGTTGTAACTAATTGTGTAAACAAAACATTCACTGTGTTATCTATGCTAAAATGTTAATTGCATTTTTTTTTCTTTTGATCATGATTTTCACTGTATGTGTTTTTAATTTGTAGGCTTTTTAGTTAACAAGTTTGATTTTGAATTTAGTCAATACTAAATGCCTTATTAATTTTAGTGAGAAATATATTATTGAAATGTATGAAGTCTTCTAGACAAAATAACTGCTTATTTTATAGTAAAAATTATATTTCATTGGAACTTAGCTATTTTCTTATTGGACAAATTATAAACCAGTATATTTTGTTCTGTTTAGGACTCAGGCACAGGTCTGCCGGTCACCCTGCGGGTGGACCCCAAAGGGTTCTACTTATACTGGACAGACCAGAATATGGAAGTGGAAATGCTGGACATAGCTACCATCAGGGATGTCCGCACTGGAGTACATGCTAAAGTTCCAAAGGTATGTTTTTAATATCATCTTCATCATTTATTTATTTATACTTTATTGCACACATTACATTGTAATAGTAATTGGATCATCATCAAAGGTATCCATCCCTTTTTGTACATTGGCCAGCTGCTCAACATAGTTGAATAAAGAAAGACAGTAAGGAGTAACTGGACCTACTTACTGGTCAAGTGGTCACAGGACCTAATCTACATATTTTTATTTATAAACATTTGTTTGGCAAAGTACCTATGTTATTAAACTTTTATATTCACAAAATATATACCTTTCACAATATCTGCTAAAGTTTTAATTTGTCTACTTAAATAACAGATAATTTAATGTAGGTATTTTCAATAAGAAATGTCTGTTAGTTAAGCTAACACTAATAATAGATAGCAAGTTAATCCACTATTAATCAATCAATTTGAAACAGGTTCTAAATGTTAAATTCAACTTAGATAATTTGCACTTCTAGATAGAGATTAGAATACCTTAAAATAAGTTTCATGTGCTATTTAGCCTTTATGGCTTTTAAGATGCAGGTATATTCCACATAGGTCATAATATATGAGACCTATTGCCACTAGTTAGTATATTCTAGAAATGTGTATGTAGTTAATAGATCTTTTGTTCTACAATAACATTACAGTTAGTTACCTGTAATTATTACATCAACATGCATCACCTTATAAACTACTGGCAGCTGTTGTTATGTAAAGAAACTAGTTATTACTTATGTCAAATTAAATATCTATTTTATTATGTCTATTTGTCTATATTAGTATTTTGTCCTCAATAACTATATATTTTTTAAAACATTGCCCCACACAGATTTTTCGCGTTTTCTCCTGTGTCGTGGGTGCGTTTACAAACATACAAGTTCACATACACATGATACCCAGAACCGAAACAACAATTTATGGATCACACAAAGTTGTTCCGTGCGGGAATCGAACCCGCTACACGTTGCGCGGCAGCCGGTTGCGAACCAAACGTGCAGTGAAATGTTATGATTGAGTATAAAAAGAGTGTGAATGAAATTGATAGTGGCAGATTAGTACTTAATCTTTTTGTCGTAGACTCTGTGGTCTATAAGAAATTACCGAAAACTTAAGTATAATTCTAAATAAGAAGTGAAAATGAACACCAGCCAATGTCAAACCCACGGCTTCCGACTTCAGTATATTCTGCCTGTATAAGGCATGCAAATGTAGTAGATAATTAAACATGAATAAAAAGTAAAAACTCGCCCTTTGTCTGACTACATTTTAACGCAGTACCTATAGTACCTAACGACGGAAAGTATAACACCCAATCAGCGGTCTACCTAGTCATCATATTTCCCGGTTTTGGCACAACAAATAGTTCATTGAAAAAGTTCACAGTCTCGCAACTGAAACGAAATATTTCCCGACCTCTCAACTTGGAATGGGCCACCTACAATGTGCTTGTCAATCTGTCATCTCGCTACCAATAACGACAGCTCGAATTTCCTGCCCGAAATAGTATCGTATATAGCTTCTGAAATAAAATAACTGTCTGAAATTAACTTGGTTTATTCGCGACGTGTGTTCTTAACTAAGTTCTTTCAAGCCAATCGGATCCTGGCATCGTGCCGGACGATCTCAGGACAAAAAGGCGGCTACAGTGAAGAGAATTAAATTTTCCAGTTAACCTGCCCCTCTGGACTTACGCCAGCCAAGTTCGCCGAGTTGTGCACGCTTGTTTGTCTTCATTAGTAGACATCTCACAACTCCAAAAAGAAAGTTTAACACAACTCCTCGTTAAATTACCTATGCGCTTCCGAGAATCGTATTTAACCTTGTTATAAACTCGTAACATTAGCAATATTTGTTACCAATGTTCTAGTTAGCTTCTCGGAATGTAACACAAGATTAACTTTTACCTAATACCGAAGTTTGCTACATGTATATATTTTCAACAAAGTTCGTGCGGCGTCGATATCAGTCGCATTTTTCAGCGGTTCACCCAAACTTGGCAATGATCACACAAAATACTCATATTTCGAATTTCCCTACCTACTGCTCGATTTAAATACGATAGAGTCGACAGAAATGGGCCTGCGGTCGTCTGGCAATTAAAAAATAATTGCCAAATAAAAAAATTACTAATGTTGTAATTATATCAAAATTAACGTAAAGCTGTGTTTATTTCGTTTAAATTAAAAAGCGGTTTGTCGCAAGTGTTTCAGTTTAGACGTAGAAAATGGCAAAGCCTAAATGAATTCTAAAATAATTCTGGTATTGATCAACGTTAAAAATAAGTAACAGCCGCCACGCGACCTACTAACATTCAGTCAAATGGCTAACTTTTTCACATACTTTTAGCATTTATTATGGAAGTTGGTGAACTTTCCGAAAGTATCGATAGATTTTTTAAAGTTGGAAAAGGGGACGAAGTTGTGTAGCGATATCGCTGATGGAGATTTAACGTCGTCTTTAATGTCCGTTTTATACTGTAATTCGCAAAGTAAACACCTTTTAGTATCACCTCGTCGGGTCAGCGTCAACGTTAACGTTTTTAGGTACCTAATCGTGGTCAGCCATTATCATTCTCGCACACGGACTAAACGATACCATACGACTGTTTATTGGTCTTCAGTAACTAGTTAAAACTCAATTGAAGTCATTATAAAGTTGTATACAAAGTTGAGGTAAACTTGTAACAGTACCATTGTTAGTTGTTAGAAACGTTAGACCTAGGGCATTCAAATGTGACGCGAACTATTAACACACAATGCCTATACAAAATTATTAAATGAACAAAGTGGACATGGGACGGGCTGTTGACATATTGTCATCCAGGTTATTCATTAAGACGTTTCGTGTTGAAGCCATGAGTGTCAATACGGTGTCACCACGTTATGGCGTGGCCAGTGATGTGGTGCCGTGACGGGACATAAAATTATAGGGTGCGGTAACTTGTAATCTAACTAACACTAATAGGGTAGTAGACAGGTTAATGCTTCTTATAGTTGATTGTTTTTCAATACGAATGCTAAATGATACTGCTAAATCAGTCTGAGCTTTGTTTAAGTGAAAATCAAAGCATTTATTCCATTTAGATCAGTTTTACAGACAAAAATATTGAATGGTCATTAATGCATATCCCATTAACAAGACTCAAGTTTAAATCTTTAAATTAGACAAAGATTTCAATTTTAAAATTCAGCAGGGCTAATTCTTGATTTTCCTAGTCAAGAATTAGTCCTAACTCGTCTATGGTTGATAAGTTTGACAATGAACCCATACCCTTAGCAATGAGGCTACTGCACATTCTTGAAACATTACTGAAATGCGAGAACTAGTACCATATTAAAAATATAATCCAGTATATAGAAAAAGCCACTCGTTAGAGACATCAGATGGTTAAATAAATCAAGTGGCAATAAATGATAACAATCGCCTGCAATTTTAAGTACTTATTGTTTTCAGGCAACTGATTGACTATAAAAAAGTTAATATCGAACGTACTGGAGTTAATAAAATACCTCTGAAAGTATTAGCACATTAATATCATTCGCTTATCGCCTCTAATTAATTACATAGTAGCGTTAGCTCCCTGTGGTCGTATCACATTATGTGGTGTATAAGCCATTTTTCAAACTTAATGGTTATTAACAGCACAGAATCAAGTATAGGTATACGTGTGGTAGTTTGTTAATTTACTAAGTACACCATGTTGCGTGGTAGAGTTATGTTTGTTTACGATTTCTGTCGCTTTCAATTTCTTTTCGACAAATATGAGAGGCTTTATAAATGAATATCTAACGAACGGAAAAATCCACACGGACGTGGCTACGGATAAAGTAGACAATACAGAGACATACACTGTATCTATGCAGATGCAGAACGATACTGTAGTCTCTAATTATATGATATCTTCAAAGTGTGAAGACTAAGAATCGATGTACTATAATGGTTTACTGGAAACAAACTCGTCACGCCCCACGTTAACTACATTACGGGTACTGTGGGTGTGCGATGTAGACATTGGACAGAGTCAACATTATACCTATAAGGTGGTCTAACGCAAACATTGCTGAAGTGGTATGCCCGATATTTTAGCTATAACGGTCGGGCACCGCACATATCCATCCTTTACTTAAAGCTCGTAGATCGTGAAAGTATTTCAGTGCAAACAGGTATGTTCTCGTTTCAGGCTACGTTGACATTTTAATGAGTAAGTTGGTAATGTCGCGATGAGAAACAAGCTTTACGACAATATAAGTTTGTCGTTCTATGCTAAAGTTTCAGTAGATTTAAATTGTTTACGATGTTTTCCATTTATTCGGAATGTTGTTACCATAATTTCTGTGTCAGCAACATTCGTAGTGAGTTTAATAGAGCTGGCGCTGGGACAAAAAATCTCTTTGAACGTTCACAAAGTTTAAGGACTTCATTGAAGCAGATCATACTATCAGAAGATGAATATTTGCAGGTCGCTGCAACACCACTCCTTGCCCTAATCTTCAAACACTCTTAACACACCACTCTAGCGGGAATTATCAATTCAGATTTAAGCTATTAGAATAAAAGCATTATTGAATTTCTAAGTCGTCTCTCATGACATCCACTAAATGAAGTGGGATGACCCATTTTTATCCCGAGGTCACATGCACATTACGCATGCATCATGTGGTATAAATAATTTATATCATCTTTTTATGTTTTAAATTAGGGATCGTTCCAACGGTCTATTTATGCTTATTTGACGGGCACAATATGGTAATGCATAACTGTATGCAATGGAGCGTCACAGTAGTGATCGCAGTAGCGTTACATATAAACAGTATCTCAGTGTTTTCTTAGAATTTGGAAGTTTATCATAGATACAGAGGAAGATATTACAGGAAATATTATGGTTATGATATATTAGTATCCAGCCGGTCTTTATAATGGAATAGATACGTAAATCTCGTAAAGCCTTGTGTAATCGAAAGGTTATTTCCCACATTAGTGGAGGAACAACTTTTCTGGAAATGTGTTGACTTTGACCTTACCTCGTCTCGCCTATAATAAGATAAATGTACCTATTTGGTATGTTCTCGGGTCATTGCGTAAATTCGTTGTTTTTGCTCCCCTATGTCCGAGCGTGTAATAATCTTTTCATGTTTATTGTATGCGTATTTGAAATAGGTCGTGAAAGATAAATGTTAATATGCGGTGGTGGAGTATTCGTTTAGAAGTAGTTGTACGTAGACAGATGTGGATATTGGAATATAGCAGGATGTATTCGTAAGCTGTCTTGGTTTGGACGTGTGGTGTCGTAGTACGCTCCCCACGTACGAGTTAATCCTCGCATGTTCTATATTCATCTCCGTATATCATGAGTTTCGGTGGAAGAGATTAACCTATACGAGGGAGGAGGTCTTCGTATCGTTTTCGAAAAAAAAATCTATAAGAAGTTTTGTGAATATTGTTTCTTCTTTGCTTTTGGAAACGTAATAAAAGATTTTCACGAAAACTCACTAATGATTTTGCCTAGCAGTGGGATTTCCATCAAGGTTCTATAAATATGTAATGTTAATGATTTATCTGCTTTAGTAGGTACTGGGTACGTGTATTAGTAATTCGCAGCGAGTAGGAGGAGTATTTACCTGTACAATTAACGCGACGTTAACGAGAGTTCAGCAGATTGTTATAGGCCGCGACCGTGTGGCGGTGCTAACATTACCGCCTGACCGATCGTTATCGATTCCGTGTCATGCACTAATTTTAGAAAAATCTATGTTATAAATTATAGCTTCGACACCGACGCGACGGAACCAGTTCTAATGCTTTATATTTATAGATGTACTACAGACAGACAGTGGTTTTGTTCGCTCTATCATTTCCAGTATTTAGATATGTTAATTAGGCGATTTGTAAAAGTGAATTAAGGCGAACTTTGTATTATTTGTCCATACAAGTCCAGAACTTGGTTTCTATAAAATGTCCAATCTTTAGTAAACTTGGGAAATTTAAACTGTTTTATGTTCACTGCCTTATTTTTTCATTCATGTAGAAAGTCAAGTAGGGACCTACCTATCATAAAAATTGGCTGATACATCTGTTTCGTCTTTACTTAGTATAAAATGAGTAAAATAAAATTCTGTAGTTTTTGTGAAAATTCGAAAATATCAAGAAAATAAATAAGTACTGTGCTATAAGTATACACATTTAAATAGTCTTAATTAAGGACAGTAGTAAATATGGAACAATGCCCATTGTTACGGAGATTACCCAGTAGTGCGTACCGTATACATGCGCAGTCGTAGATGTGGCTACAGTGGCTCTGGTGGGCTACTTCAAGTGATTAGTTTCAGTAATTACAGCTCCGCGTAATTGGAACGTATCTCTTCAATATAATAAATATTATTTAGGACAGCCGACTGTCTGTGTATAAATTTATCTCAATTCTCAAGCGTCGTTTATCTTATGAATTCTTTGCTCGCTTTTCCTGCATATTTTTAAGAGCCGTCGATATACACGGCGAATTTCTGGAAATGCGAACACATTTCAATAAAGTTAATTGTGGATACGTTTACTAAGAAAGAAACAAAGACTTTCAGTGCAACCAAACGGCACTGTAATACTTTTTAACACAAATATTGTAAAACTGGCGAGGAAATGATATGCAAACTGTAAAAATAGTCATCATAACTGATTTCATTATTGAGAGATCTTCATTGTCTGTGCTCTGTACTAATTGTTCCGTTGACAGCTTGTTGTAATTGTATAATAGGTTGATTGATGGATTAATGGACCGATAGTTATATCACTATTGCATAAACTACGCTAGTTTGCCACCTATCAGGCCTAGACGTGTGATGGTTTCGAGAGCACTGTTCTACTCAAGCTGACTCAAGGACTGATGAAGTGGATGGCTGAATGAAAAGCGGAAACTTATTAGGTTCCCTAGGTACTTGCCTTCCTAAAGCCTTGGTTCAGTCTAGCTAAATTAATATAATGAGTATTATATTGTTCGCGTAGGTTTTATCTAACGTGTGCCTTATCATAGCCACATTACTACTAGTTGTGGTTTATTGTATGATTATGTGTTTCCGCTGTTCCCACGCTTGGTGTGAAACTGTAAACCGTGATTCGTCCCAGGTCATATGGTCACTTTTTTACCATATTTCCTTTTATTTTTGCAAATGCGTCCATCGCAGACGTCAATTTATTTTTTTATCAATATCTTTCATTTCCGTCTTATCGTGTACTCTTATTGCAAGAGAAATATTGTATTGCATAAATCGTTCTGGATCAATTTAATTTCTTGGTATACCTGGTACAAGACAAAAGTACGTACTTTTGTCTTTACGTGGACTAATCTTACTCAATCATCATACTGCATTGTTATAATCAAATCAATATGCAATATTGAAATAACTACATAGGTTTAGTATATGTAAAATCCAACTGAAAGAATTCAACCGGAGATTATTTGAGAAGAGTGCTAGTAAATCGTGTTACTATTGAAAGTGCAGAGATGTATAATTCAAAAGTCCCTAGCTGCTAGCACTACGCTAATGGCACGAGCTTGCAGAAATATACGATGCCGTATTTTTACTGAAATTCTTTTAATTCGGAGATAGAATTATTATGATCGGTGTTTTGTGTAAAACTGTAGTTTAGAGTGGTTCTAATATTTTGTTATCTTACATTTTTGTTGGCTTGGTTATAGGTAGGTCTGGTAGGTACTGTTCAGAATAACAATCATCTCATTTCGACGGCTGCCTCAAGCTGTCAGATAATCAGCGCATAAATATAACAGAATTTAAAATCTCCCCGATCCTAACTCGTGACCCACTTTAGCTACCACGCTGTACCGTTGCTGTCATGTCATTTTAATTGACGACTATGGGACCAATAGTACCAATATCACGCTCGCCTGTACATTCGAAATATAGTATTTTAAACATTCGACTAATGTGTACTTTCTAATTTTAATTGCTGCTATATAGTTATCATTACATACATTACTTCAGGCGTTATTTTTATCTCTGCACTGATTGATGTATAGTTTACATTCGTTAAACTCAACAGTACTTATATTACTGAGAAACATAGCGTTTGTAGAAAAATGAACGTTATAATCATTACAGCGGCGTACAATTCTATTTCGGCAAGGTTCCGATTTAACAATCATATCTCCATTGAAGTATTTCCTAACTTTTGTCTAGTCGCTCCTCGTTGTTGTACATCTTCGTCAGATTTTAATTAAACTTTGCAGTTTGAAACGGCAAACTTTGGAGCAACCTGTTCGGTACTTTTTATATGTTGATGAACTCGCTCCCGCTTCATCTTGATAATGAGCGAAAACACGATAACCGCTCCGGGCGGTGTTGCTACTGTTGCCGCAAGTCCTATGAATAAAAATAAACTTCAATGACGACGGAACGTAAAAGTATGGTTTACGAACAAACTTACAAAATCATGGAAAAGTGTAAAAACTGCGCATTATATCATTGTTACTATTCAGACAATGCAAATTTTAAATATGACGTTTTCCTTCAAGATTTGCGGTTATTTTGATATCCGCAATTTGTTCGTAGAATCGTTAAAGTTATCTGATAAATTATGTTGTGTTCGAGGTCGGTCGGTGTTGAACAAAAATTAACGTTGTTGTGTAGTTTGATCACGCGAGCCCCGATTGCCCCGATTTGTCGATATTATGGTGGCGAGGAAAGTGCGAACACATCTGTAACAAGCTGGGCTTAGTGATCCATCGAGCTCGAACTGAACTGGGTCAAAATCAATAAATCGTTCACTTTGTTCAGCGCGATTATTCGCCAGCTAATAAAGTTCAATCGATGCTTCATTTTATATTCATCACTGACAAATAAAAGTTCTTTACTTTCAATATTCTCTGCGAAAGTACAATTCTTATGTTCCACCCGCGTCCTTCTACCTGAGTTTCCCTTTTGAAAACAAATCTTCCGCATTGATTCACAAGCAACTTTCTTTGCAGGATCCCAAAATACGTAATGTAGTGCTGATTGGGTCTCAAGGATCTCTAGAGGAAAAAACTGTCACCGTGTGTCATGGCGCCGATTTCGTGAATGTGATGTTCATCAATTTCTGCTGCACTAGAAAGGAAATTGCACAGGTGAGCAACCAACTAGCATAGTAAATACATGAGAACCCTCCAGCGGGCCATTAACACTTCAATCAGTTGATTGGTTCGAATCCGACATGTTTATACTCGGTAAGTATTCGGATTATAGCGTCAATGGAGTTATTCGATTATTTTTGGAATTCTTAACTGAACATTTAATAGAGATTTCGTGGACAATTCTCAATTGGAAGAAATAAGCGTTTTTCTTTTGAATGAATTCTAAGCAGCAAGCGGTTTGTTGTTAACGCAATATGATGGAAAGTTGTGATGAGTGGTGTTAACACAACGTGGGACAATGCCGGTGGAATAATAAATAGTGGCATGTAGACGAGCCCGTGTAAAGGTGTCCACAGAAGAGTGCGGGTTCTATGTTGTCTGATAGTGAACCTGTGCCCAATGGAGCGTACCAAATCCGTATCGTACGAGTAGGTGTAACACTGTAATACTCGAGTGTCGGATGAAAAGTTTTCCCTATTGTTTTCTGCTAGTCGATGCTGGTATGCTGCACGACTGTTGTTGCCCTCGCATATTGGCATACTTTGCAGTTTGCACCAATTCCGTGATTGAACTCAATTTCATTAGTTGCGGAAAGCTACAGACAGTTTCATGTGTGACTGGGAGCAACCTTTTTGTTCGGATTAAATGGATTGAGTGCGGCTCCAGTCCAATTTACAAGCTTCATGAGGTCGAGATTTTATCAAGTCAATGAAAATAGATATAGAATAACATTTTACCTGAATAACAAGAATGTTTCCATTCTGTTATATCGTTTCCATGATTATGGAGACAAATGATACCTAATACTATTCCATTACCTAGTATGAGTAGCACTTTATTTACAAGTAATGAATGTTGACGATGAATGTAATTTAAATTAAACTGTCATATAATGTTTATTACAACAGCTTAATAAAGCGTAGTGTGAAGATAAATAGTAATAGTATTTAAATACAGTTTGATATTTAAAAAATGTTTCATATATGATTATAATATAAACGTTACAGTTCAAAATAGGCACTTATAATTTTTAACGAACATGAGCACCCTACGTATATCCAACCGCCGCATTAATGTAACGAGAGAGGATGAAATCCCTGTATAACAAGATTGGAGAGCAAGCAAGGGATTTTTGGTCCATCTTGTACACTAATACACTAAGGGATAATGAAAATGGATAGAGAACTAAACTAAATCTGTAGCTGGAATATGAGACAAGACTTGAGACCATGGAATGTGATGTTTATTCTACGAACATTCTAGAAGGTTCAAGATATACTAAGTACTGGTTCAGTATTAAACATATACCTAGATAGAGCTAGTAATTTAGTGTCTGCAAGTAAATAACTACACTGTAACTGATAGGTATAATACTCAGCTATCCAGCTATGAACAGCATGTTATTAAATATGTACTATGGAAATACGAATGAGTTATGTTGGTACTGGGTGTAGGATGGTAACAGCTGGCAGAGAGTTGCCGGGAATTTAGCTATATCACGGTACAATTGTGGAAACACACATGTTTAGCAACACATTACATGTATAGTAATAATCATGTTAAACGCCCAGTTTAAAAATGGGATTATTGTCTATTCTTCAGTTATTCAAAGAATACGAAGTCGATGCCAAGTTTTTGTCCCATTTACAGGTCATGTTAATATCGTTAATTAGTTTATAAGACTCATGTATTATTTTAAGGAATATAAATTGGAACAGACCATTTTAGCTTTATAATACTCGTAGTGTTATTTAAGAGTTCTGGGGAAAATCTGAGTAAAGCATTCCGTGGTGTAAGAGATAAATTGCAGTCTTGTTTATAGTGACGGATCTCATATTAATATCGTAGTGATGTAATGATATCACGAAGTATTAATTTTTTAAATTCCTTTTCGGATAAATGTAAATTCCTTTTGACGGCTGTTTAATTTGGGGTAATCCCTTAATGTGTGTGAGCTTTTGAGCTGCTAATTAATAGGGTAGCGGCTTGTACAAATTCTTTAACGTAAATAAATTATTGGAACCACAGATGGTATTAAGTTATCATATAATGGGGAGGTCGGATTTATTTGTGGTCTATTGCTATTGTAATGTTGGAAGCTTTACAATATTAAAAACAAGGAATTCCCTCACGGTATTTTGGACTAGACACGAAAGAAAAAATATGTGCGATTGTAACGCGATAGTATTTTTTCCGAATAGAATCCGTGACTAAGATAGTAGTAGTAAACAATTTAATTACTCGTAGAATATCACGTGTAGTCGATAATCTCTATGAAAATATTGAATTAAATATAGTCAGTGTTATAGGTATGATTCGTATAGTAATACAAGAAAACTTAGGTCACGAGGCTACTGTTTAACATAACAGAGTAGCTCGATTGTCCACCCCTTCAATAGAACGTGTTGAATGTTTTGACAATATAATTAAAACGGCTGCTTACTTTAAAAGCACTTACTGGCTTCACGTGTGACGTTATGTTTATTTGCTGTCATAGTTACTCACAGTTTATCAGGAGAGCGGCTCATGCGTTACCCCCACGACACATAACAGCTTTTAAATTTACGACTACTTACTTAATGTATCGTTCCCAGTGAAAGTAATTTTACCAATAGACGATGTTTTATTCCAAATTTTACTATCTAACGTTTTTGAATAAATCGGTAATGGTTCTCTTATCTGACGATTACGGTAGAGTTATTTACAGCGATACTGGCTGATGTCTTGAATAATTAATTACCGATTTCTTCGAAGATTAAAGTTTTAGCCGACTTTTACGTCGGGGAACGATTTAAACTTCCTTTGATTTTCATTGCCTGGGTACATTTGATAGTGTAATCTGGTGTTTTTGGCAGCTGTGGACGGAGGGGCTGTTTGCGCTGGCGTACAACCTGAACCAGCTCAACAACCCCACGATCAAGTTCCTCGAGAAGTTACACACCAAGATCTCTCTCAAAGCTGACAAGTCGGGGAAAATACTCGTCAAAAAGTAAGTTGTTACGTCTCCCAGCGTTATCTTACTTCACAGTTTTTAACGTCCACTGATAAGAACTCTTTTATTTCTGTACTTGATATCACTTCTTTTGTAATGTCTCCAGCGTCTAATGGCTTGAAACGGGTCAATAAATACCATTAAAACTTCCAGACTCAAGTATTAAAGGATTAAGGGACAATAGGAAGTTTAATGAAATTGAGATATATTGAGCGCGTGTAGCATTCAGTTGAACTCATTTTAAGGGGACCTTTTTATACAAATATATTTAGGTAATGATAACGATGTTTCACTAATATAATACATGTAGCTATTAGACAGTTTGCAATATACTAACCCTTCGACGTTTACGATTGGCTCGAGAAAATAAACAGCTGATTTAATGTATTTATGTCGTACTCCAGAGACTCCAGACGGACATGCTATAAATCGTAATTGTACTTACATTACAAATGCTAGTTTCTTAAAATGCAGTGCTGTAAATAATTACTGAAGTTAATGGCTATAGTGATGAATATGATTAGCTATTTGCTCCGCGTATACTTCAATGTTAAGATCGTTCAGTAGCTATTTTCCTCAAGGAGTATCGTCGATCGTTGCCAATGAGTTCCGCACATTAAACTTTGCGTCGTATTGTTTGTCTTTCACTTATTAACTGAAATATCGTTGTCAGTTTTGTTTGAGTTCGATTTCTTTGTTTTTGTCTGTTTACGTTTTGCGATAGTCGCGCTATCTGTCATTGTCATCTCACCACATGAGATGTTCATTGGTCTACATTGAGTATACCTTCGTCAATCTACTGTTGACACCCTTGTGACAAACTTATCGGATGTTAATATATTTACCCAAAACTATTACGATGAGTTTCACAGATCTTAACTTATTTAGATAGGGTATTGGTCCGCCGCGAATGTAGGGAAAATGTTGAAAATGAAAATGTATTTATAAAGCGCTGGTTTTTCTTTAAAAGTTGATGAGATTCTGAAAATTGCAATTGAGACAGTAAACGTGTTGTCTGAGCAACGTAATATTAGTTTTTATCATGTCGTTGACTGAAAACAAAGCATTGTCAGCGTCAACATTATGCTTACGAGGTAGTTTGGCGTTTTGATGTTGTTTATATGGAACCCTAAATTGGAAGATGTTCACCGTTCATGCATAACAAACGCATGAAGGTTGTCGACTGGCTGTTGTTCGTCGCGTCGCCGCCGTAATATTGAACAAGTATTGTTTATTTACGTCGAGCGACGTGTTTACTTGTGTTCTTTTACCGCACGTGTCGCGCTGTATACCGCGGACACTACACTACATACAACGCTACAACGTTCACACATTCTTGTGTGAATATCTTAGTTAAATATCGTCTATTAGACCGCACTGCCGGTTATGATAATTATATGAATTATAATTTTAAAATCTATTAGGGTGGTTCACCTTGAAACGTGTAAAAAACTTCTTTTGTATGGATTTTCGATAGTTTTTGTATTGCGTTTCGTTTCATTGGTTTGTTATTGCATGTTGTTAGCTGTTTCGCTAAAAAGCTGTTGCAGTTGTGTTGTCAGAATATAGGTTAAGAGTATAGAACTTCGTTTATTTTGTTAGTTTGAGAGATGTGCACTTTGTCTTGGGAAATATAAAAGTTGAGTATGATCAGCTGATTCTTTTATCACTAAAACAATAGATGCAGACGTGCAGGTTGTAATATTTCGGTAGCAGACAACCCACTGTATTATGGGTTTTTATTTCTTGATATTCTATTAAGTATTATTTATATTTGCTCAGAGTTATAACTTACGTATTTGCGATGCAAATGGGTTTATTTATGGTCTAAAGTTCTAAACAAATTAGATGCGCTATAACTTATTATTTATACACATTGTAAGCTTACGTAACTCGAGTTCATAGTCTGTAAGTAGGCATTAATGGCGTATGTGTGTAGACGACATAAGTTTTTGTTATGTCAAGGGGCATTAGTAATTTGTAGTCAGAGCATGTTGAAGTGAGCCTCGGTTGAAGCCTACTTGACATTTGACATTTTGCCATGGTGTGTGCTCTTGTCAACCAGAGGTCACGTCATGACAGCAATATCATTAGAAGTCTTCATTGTCTATTTACGAATCTGTGGTTTAAGAAAGTTTTATATCATTTTGTCAATTCGTCAGTTATTTTGTATTCAGATGGCATATAATGATGTGATGATACCTGCAATATGTACTCGAATGTTTCATCATTTATAGATCACAATCTGGTAGTCTCTATCTCTATGTTTATCTAAATTTCGTAATTGTAATGTTTTTCTGCACAAGGAACTTGATCAATTTGTCATAAGGGTTGATGGTTAAAAGCAGTTGACATTCGCAATTTATGCAATTATTTACTTTACGAAGTTGAGAATAGAGTGCTTTATTTAGGGAAACGGTCTGTCGCTCTCTTATAACTGGTATTTGGTTGACCTTTTAAGGGTCAGCCCCAAAAATGCTTAGGCAACAGTTATCTGTAGTTAGGTGCTTGTATGTACATTATTATGTCCATGAATACATAATGTAAAATGTGTCTGGTACACGACTTGTTCCTTTTCTTTGAGAAATCACTGATTTCCTCGTTGATAGGTAGCAAGGTGGAATTTTACACGGAGTTTTGGAATCAATTTCCAATTTGGAGCCAGGAGTATCCTTATTTTCCCAGATCTAAGCTATAGACATAGTCCCTTAAAGTCTTCTTTGTGTTATGCTATTTAACTGTACTACATAAATGCTACATTATTCCTGCAAGTGTACCTTTTGTAAAATATTGTTTTTCTGACACAGCATCGTGAAACTGCTGGCACAGAATAAAGAAGATAAGAAACGCGTGGAGAAGGCACTCAGTGAGTCAGGCCTGCCGACGGGCAAGAATGACACCATCAGCCAATCCAAGTTCCAGTTCGAAGACTTCTTCGCTTTCTACAAGAACCTCACGCAACGGACTGAAGTCCAGAAGATATTCAACAATCTGTAAGTTCATTTTTTAATTTTTTGTCTAAAAGCAGTTCCTAGGTAATCGATGTAGGCGCTGAGTATGTATCTGTATCTGTATTTACAGAGCTTAGAGCAGTTATAGTAACAGTCGTTTAGAAATTATAACTGGATAACCAACTTCACAATAAATTTTATTAGATGAAATTTTTACATTTTATACGAAAGTTTTTCAGATATTCCTGTTAAATAATTTTCTTGGAAAAAAGGTTTCGTAGCTTGATTAGTTATTTCTGCGTTAGCGGTAGTTACCTAAAATATAAAACAAGAACGGCGGCGATTTAACCAACTATGTTTATTTTAGTACAAAATCATTTATTATTTCGTTGTTCCTCCGGTCGCTGGGCTTTGAGGAAAATGTTGGGTAACTGAAATTTTTAATATTAAAATATTCATCCCATCGAAAACAGTCGGGATGACTGGCTGACACAAAAATGTCATTGTCATATTAAAAACCAATATAGCTGATAGAAACTGCGTCGATTGATCGGAAATATGAAAGTTTTACAATATCCCAGTTTGAGAAGGTTTGGTCGACACTAGGCCTCACTGTATACTATATCATAATATAGACGAATTTGTTTAAAAGTCACTCGTGTCAGTCTGACCCTATTTGGAAAAAGGCTTGGAAGCAGAAGGGAACTGAGAAATTGAAACTGTTCCTTCGAAACTTTTTTAGGGAACACTTTCTCGATGTGACACAACCAAATGAGGACTTTAAGGTTATCAGTTTATTTACGATCACTTACACTTATTATTATCAAACCAAAAGTTGTCACGAAAAATGTTATTTATCAAGTGGTCGCTAATACATGCTTATTACCTGTAATGCTATGTAAATGTATCGTTTGCATGCTAATGAAATTGTTGTTGATAGGAACCGAAGAGCGCGACCATTTTCTTAATTATACCCTACATGCTACACTATAACTCCACAATCTAATCTCCCACATTAATGGTTTCGTCACCAGTACAAGAAACATTTTCAGTGTTTTCTTGTTGAACTGGGAAAGTTGGTAACGAACGAAACGATTGAAAAAACATCACATCGTAAATACCGGAGCGGTCTAAATAATGAATCTGATCTCTCTCGTCTGGCGCTGCTCCGTGCATACAACACAACGTTTTACGATTTATCAATATTAAGCTTAAGTACGTCCGCGCCATTAAACTTGCAGACTTTGCGAACAACAACACTTATAATGAACGAAGTGCGCTGTTATAATAGCGGGCCCTACATGCATTAGTTCGATCGAGTCAATTAAAAATTTGTAGCCGCCCTTATAACGCTCTATTGAGCTGAATGTTTCGACAAGTTAATCACAAAGTTTGCTTCGGATTGAGACTAACTCATGACCTTTAGATCAATACGCGCAGTTAGCCGGTTGTCGATTCCGTTAATATTGTCTGGAAATTCCATTTCGGGCGCGATCTTATATTTTCAGGCGATGTTTGTGCGGCGAGCTCTCTGAATCGTTCGTTTTTTCAAAGATTAGCGGAAACCTCCAGGCAGCGCTGAATGTTATTATAATATCTACGTATAATAATAATTTGCTTCTTATTACTTTATTTCTATTGCGACTTATGATGTTATAATGCAGTAGGTATTATTAGGTAATAATTATGTTTTATTGTGCCATGACAGGTGTTATTGTATATTAATGCTAGTTCTCAGAATAAAGAAATAGGCAATTTTATATAATATCGAGGTATATCTTAATTCCAAACTAATTTTATCCTCATAATCGTTTTTACATAATGTTATTTATCATCGAAAAACGCATTGGTATCGTCCTAGCTTGATCCAACGGTTTGTGCCTAGATAGTGCGTTCCTGTATTTATTATCTGACCCATTATCTCAAATTGCCTAGTCTAATATCGTATTCAGAATTAATATAGGCGTGCTAGTAAATTATTTACGAAACAAGTTTCTTTGAAATATGTTACGATGAGAGACGATTGAAGTGCAATACATAAGAATCTTTATAGTATAAAAGTATTAGAATAACGTAAATATGGTTTTCAATGCTCACTGGATGAAATTGCAATATCTCAGTGTCAGTTGCCAGCCCGCCCCGGCTGCCGATACAATAATAACTCCCATTTTCCCGGTCGACATTTACGATGGTCGTAGATTATTTAAAGCTGATAATACCTATTTTTTTCCATCTCCCAGATTAGCGTTGCTCAGGTAAATATAATATAGAGCAGGTAAATATACGGTGGTACTATAAATAGAGGGAATCAGCTCTTGTGAGTGGCGTTTTAAAAAGGTCGCGGGTGAAGCGGGCGACAATTAGTTATAATTGTTCGGGTTCCCGGCCTGTGTTAACCTCATCAACCAGTTGACTCCGACATAAATCACAATTGAACCGCAACCACTGCGACCTCTGCCTACGTACATACCTACTGACATGTGGTCTACCGACATTTTAACATGATAATATCTCTGTACCTACATTACACATAATTATATTTATAGTCATAATTTGATTATGGTAAGTGTGTGCTATCGGACACTTCCTCACTTATAATGACTTTGTATTGTATTTAATAGGCGAAGTCATATAGATAATGTCAACAGAATGACACAAAAATCTTTATCTTTTAGATAATAATGAAACGAAACTAAGAAATTCAGGTTATCGTGTATTTTACATAAATAAATATATTCTGGTATAACATGAATATTTTAGTAGGTAGGTATATGATCGGGTCTTGTGTTTTTCAAATTATGTACATTTTTAATCATCAATGAATATTATATTATAACACAGTTTCGACCTTTTGGGAGATGAAGTCCAAGAATTCTCATTTGTTTACTGTAGTTGTGGGGAATTTACCTGTTATTGCCATTAACTTATTCCATTTGTAGCGAAAACCTGTATTACTTGAGGGTAGAAATGTTGCTCAACTACTTCTCCATATATTCTTAAACATGCTTTTGATCTTTATACCTAAATATTTGAACTCGAAACTCGCATGAAGTTGTAAACCCTTACATAATAGCGAATATGAATGTTAGGCTTCGTTTTCAAATTAATTTGTAACTGTAGATATACTAGTCTGAGTCCCTCCGAAAGCTGTCAGCCGATCATTAGGCAGTAATTCGTCAGTTAAAAGTTGCTGACCATTTATAAATGTGCCGTAAGCTCTGAGTGTAAAGTTCAAGCATTAGGTACACTTTGACATATTGTTACCTAAAGTTGTCAAAAGGGCAAAACGCCCACAGGAAATTTGCAAAACAACGGACGAGGACGGGAGGAGTCGGTCAAGGCTGCGGTGATAACGCATTGTTTGTTTACAGGACGGATGGGAAGCCGCATCTATCGGCCAATCAGCTGGTGGACTTTCTAAACGAAGTGCAGAGAGATCCCCGGCTGAATGAGATCCTGCACCCGTACGCGGACATCCAGCGCGCCAAGGACCTCATCAAAACGTACGAACACAACAAGTACCACCAGCAAAGGTCACAGCTCACATTCGACGGATTTTTAAGGTATGTACTTTGATCATATTTTATTGGCCACTTCGTACGAACAGACTCCGGATACATTATGCATATTTTAAAAAGGTTTTTATAAAGGCACCATGTGTATAAAAACCTTTTTGTAAGGTTTTTTGGTCATCATTCGTAATATTCATAACACCGATGAATCATACATTACGTGTAGAATACGTAATTAAATAAAATATTTGTTATTATTTATTACCTGGTTAAGTTTAACGTAAATACATGATTCATTAATTCTCCGCTGGACAGTAATAAACTATAATTCTGCTACAAACGCGTGTATCAAAATGTTTTCAACGATGATTATGTTATTAATGTTATATGGCCGCTTTCAAATTAACTCAATATTATACGCTCATAAAATGTGATATAAACCTTTGCTTCTCTTATTTAAATGTGTTTTTTATACCCTATACAATATTTTGTCAGTCTACCCGTGTAGCAGAGACTTGAAATCCGGAAGAAATCTCTAGGTCGAACAAACATTTGAACTGTAGAGTCACTCGACTTCTGTATACGATATTAAATTAAAGCTGCATTACAGGTTTCTAATGTCTGAGGACAACCCGATCGTGGCGCCGAGTAAGATGGACCTCTGTGACGACATGGAACAGCCTCTAGCGCATTACTTCATCAACAGCTCGCACAACACCTACCTCACTGGACACCAGATCACGGGCAAGTCCAGCGTCGAAATATATCGCCAGAGTCTGCTGGCTGGATGCAGGTCAGTACTACAGAACAACTTTACTAAGTTCAGGGAACCGCCGGAATTAGTCGTGGTAAGCAACGATGCAACAAACGCGGTCAGGGATACTATGTCTAGTTCAAGAGCATTAGAACAAGCTTCCAAACTTGACCTTCTATTCGGGAGGTGTAGAGAGAGGTCTGCTGGCGCTTTCTGCGGTGACTCAAACGTGTGACCTTGAGCTAACACAATCGACGTGTTCTATTGACAATTCGAGACACTATTGTTGTCCCAAAACGCTTTATAAACTGTTAGCCACAGACTGAGGCGCGACCTTTCACAGAGGTGTTGCTAAGTATAATGCCTCCTAATATATGTTCCATAAAACATGCCGTGCACATCTATTAAAGTAACAATACGGGCGCACGACTCATAAATTCCGTAATTCACATTCTTTTAAACTTTCTGTTTAAGCTATTTGTATGAGTTAACCAAAATATCCGCACGTTCTGCATTGTTTAAAAAGTTTGCACAATCTGCGAGAATACCATTGGCATTTCAAACTAGGAAATCCCGATTGCGCGATTTGTAGTGTCTAAAGAATAACACTCATATTATAAGTTTATAACTCTTGAGATTCAAACCAGTTACAAAGAAAAAACCGAATTGTGTGTTGTAAACACACATAACTTGCCATAAGCTGTTCCAACACGATGCTCTGAAACTAATTACTGCGCTATCGATTATATTAATTTGTTTATAAAAATGTGTAATGTATACAATAGGGTTTTAATAATAAATCCAATTAGTGCAGTATCGAGTGTTCAGTTATCGATATTATCGGTGTGAATCGACCTTAATTATCGTGTTAGCGGATGAAAATAAATGTAAATATTTGGAAAACACATTTTATTGCGCGCTTCGTATGTGTGCCTCATTTCGGCTCCCGAGTCTCAACTGGTTTTAATGATCGGATCATGTCTGTATATAAGTTCATATATGTAATTTATCCTCTGCTGAGTTTAATATAGCCGAGATATAAGATTTTGATAGTTCATGGCAAACAAACGAGAGCATATTGTTATTTTTTATCGCAGCTATGTGTCTTAATTATGCTAATGCCAGTAGCCAATACTCACATAACTTATAATTATCAGTATTCTATCATGTAATATGTCACACTAATAACTTATTACATTCTCGATGTAATAAATGTATAAATCATTGGTATTTTCTTTCACACAGATGTGTAGAGTTGGATTTCTGGAACGGGCGCACGGACGAGCCTGTGATCGTGCACGGGTACACTTTCGTCCCAGAAATCAGTGCCAAGGAGGTACTGGAAGCGATAGCAGAGAGTGCCTTCAAGACGTCCGACTACCCTGTGATACTCAGCTTCGAGAACCATTGCAACCCTCGGCAGCAAGCCAAGATTGCGAACTACTGCAGGGAGATATTCGGCGATATGTTGCTTGATAAACCGCTCGATTCCCATCAATTGGAACCGGGTAGGTTCGACTGTTATATACTTTATACTACTTAGGTATAGAACACACTAGAAGTTTAAACTTATTCGTCTTGTATATAGAGGTACAAACCGATTGACTTTATAATCACGTAATAAAAAAGTTCATTATTGATACAGTACATTGAAAACACGATGCTACGTTCCTTTGAAAGATTGAACTCTTTATTAACAGAGAAAAGTTTTATTACTATTTAATTGTAAACATTTCCAGTAGCTTGTAAATAAGTGTAGCCGACTTGAGGTAGGTCGTAAGGTAAACGGCCACCATTACCTTCGATATTAAAGACGGTGTTTAAGATTAGATAAATTGTTTGCGTTTAATGCCTATTAATCTTTCAACCGAACGATCCAAACATTGAGAGTGCATCAAAGTTTACTGTAAACCAGTGAATGCCGGATGATTTTTAAAGGAAATGACGTAAAACATATCGATATCGATAGGTTCTTGTCAACGCTGTGCTAATACGTTCAAATTAATTCTGAAACATATTGGAGCTTTTATCTAAAGTATCACTGACGCAACGGCTTGTCGGAGTTATTTCGGTGCTTATTAATAATCCTAATTATTATTATAAATATTGTGATAATGTATTAGTGTGAGTGACGCAACGCGATCGAGGCTCGATACTTTGAAGTCGGTAGACCTGCAGTATTTACGTTGGCCTGCGACCAACGTCTGCCGCGCGATGACATGTAAACACGCTGCGACAGTTTGTTTTCACTCCATCACGCACTACGTGAACGAGTTCAAACATACATGTTGTGTGTTGTTTTAATCGGTCCTTGACTTTTAAGGCACGCTTACGTTTTATTGGGCCGGACTGCCGGGCGGCGAGTACTAGTCCTACTATTTGGAATGTTACTCGACAGACACGTATACTCGTCATGTTTAATGTTTGGCGTGAGAACATATAAATCACTAGTCAATAAATGTGCCTCCGGGAAGTGAGGCTATGGGATTCGTTTTATTATATGGACTATAGTTTTTTAACCTTTTAACTTTATATGCTTGATCAAGGATTTGCGTTTGTGATTTTAACATGGTTTTGTGCCAAGAATGCAATGTTTAGCAACAAAAGCAATGCGCTACTGCTCTACTTCTTTAGTAATAGTTTTAAGAGTAGGTACACGTAGTATTTTACGATAGCCATAGTCTCATTACAAGTTTGTAGCTACGTATATCGGACTAGTTGTCATAACTATTTAAATTATTGTAAACCTGTTATAACTGTTCCGGCTGCGTAGTTTATAATCGTTACATCAACATTAGCTGTCCGCGAATCTTTATCATTCAGATCAGTTCTATTGATGACAAATGTAAAATGATCATAAACTAAATATTAGTATAGGTACTCGTATAATTGAAATAGTCATTATCATTAGTTAGGAGACAACAGAGAAAGGTTTCTATTTAATGAGTTTTCATCACATCTTTGGCAGGCGGAAAATCGCAGTTAGGTCAGCGACAATATACTGCCTATTTCAAAAACTGATCTCAATCCAAAATCTTTAGATTAACATCGATTTTTAGACATTAGTTCTATAGAGTTTCTGTCAAAAATTAAGATCGTCCAAAGATTTTCGATTAACCCGTCGTATGCTGAAGCACTGATCAGTGCGAGACACTGTGTATTCTAGTGTTGTCTCATATACCCGCAGACGAAAGGTTAAGATTGGCTATTGAAATTGTCAGATAGAAGTTACCTGCTCTTTGGTCATAGTTAATAAGTCACACTTTTACATTGTTAACACGGTAACTGCCACATAGGTCACCGGTGACCTACATACGTTAGTGGAGGATTTGCCTTCAACAGTTTTCTGATAGGGCAGTTAAGGGCTTAAATATTGTGAATAAACTTTAACAGTGTTTTTATTTATCTAGTGTTGTCTCATATACTCGCAGACGAAAGGTTAAGATTGGCTATTGAAATTGTCAGATAGAAGTTACCTGCTCCTTGGTCACAGTTTAAAGACACACTTTTACATTGTTAAATATTATGAACATAGGAGGGGAATTGCTAGGAGGGGAATTGCCGCCACCATCCCTGTTGCGCCATAAGATTATAATTAAGAACAAGAAGAAGCATCATCACCACCACAAGAAGGAAGATTCGATAGCTTCAGAGGAGAGCGAGCCAAGACCTGAGGTACCGCAGGGTAATGGCGATGTCACCACTGCCACGGTAAGTGTAACCTAGTATCAATTCAGTCAAAAAACAAACACCAGGAGGGCTACTCTAATTCAACGAAAAACGTTTAACGTTTAAGTTTCGCAGATTTCGTAATATAATTCCATTTTTTGCGAACTTTCGTGAACAAAAATGAACGAATGAAATGAAGATAAATAAATAGGTTTTGATTTTAAATTTAAGACAAAACGTTATTATATGTAATTTCATTAGTAAATCAATAAAACCTACGGTCGCTTTTGAGAATCGGAGTAGCCTGATCTGAATGTCTCATGGCATGTATCGGTGACATGTCCAGTGATGCTGGCCGTTTTGTAACCTTAGCTTTATTTTTATACTTACGCCTTGTGTATTAGTCCGCAGTATTCTAGTTCGGAATCTTTATATCATCTGCTGAAAACCGCTCAAAAAGCCGTTGAGTAATTTTTGACTTTATCGCTCTACTTGTCTGCACATATTTTATGTTATGCATGAAAGAAAGCTTATTTTCATTTCTACTTTTCTTTTTAATATTTAACGATATGTCACACATTATCTTCCGTTAAATAGCAATAGCTATCAACGTTAAAATAACCTGTTATTTATTTAATAAACGCTAGATTTTGGCTGCGGCTCAAATGTATTCGATGAGAAAATAGTTTTCATTCTTCGAGATTAGAACAGTGGGTTCAATATTTAGTTGGTTTTTCTAAATGATTTATGTGGCTCGTTAAGATTATTTATTGCATTATAATAAAACATTTCCGTCCGTATCTTATTCAGACGATTAATTTATGATTTTGGGATCTATGAAAATGTATTGATCTGAATTTCTTCGATCGAGCTCAGTTTACTAGGATAAAATCATTTTTTAAACAGAAACTGAGTTTTTTGCTCCATCTTGTTCAAAGTACATACAAACTTGTTGTTTACTTTTGTTGTTTGAGTGTAACATGTTCTGAAGGTGGATGTATTGTGTGCAGCTGACCCGGCAAGGGTCGTCGGAGTCGTCGGACTCGGAGAGCTCGTCGGGCGAGGAGGAGGCGGGCGGCGCGGACAGCGCGGTGGGCGAGGACGCGCGGGAGACGCACGCGGGCGCAGAGATCTCCGCGCTCGTCAACTACGTGCAGCCCGTGCACTTCAGCTCCTTCGAGAACTCTGAGAGTGAGTCACTACTGGCCTTATGCCCCCCTCACCCCCTTTACGAAGCAGCGTAAGCGAGATGGTGGCTGCAGACGAAAAAAAAGCTAGGTTCCTCATTAAACTAGGCTCGTCGATATCTCGTCACATTAAGCCTGACGTTAGGGGAAGCTGGACGTGGTGCGCTTCCCCCTTACGCCGAGAGTGAGCAGCTTCTTCTTATTGCTATAAGTATAGGTCGGGGAGGACGGCCTCGGACCCACGCCGCCGCAGAAATCTCTGCCATTGTCAACTACGTGCAACCTGTACACTTCAGCTCCTTCGAGAATGCGGACAGTTAGTATCTATTTGTTTTATTTTGCATTTTTTGTTTATATGCTTTTTTAAACTATTGTGCACGGGCAGGGCGGTGTACAAGCGCTATATACTTTCCTATACTAAGCCCCGATCCTCCAAATGTTATGCGGGTATATGATGATGTTCATCGAGTGTGGTGTGATGTGTGTCACTGAAGTGTTTGTGGTGTGTAGAAAAGAACCGTTTCTACGAGATGTCTTCGTTTGACGAGAAGCAAGCGACCACGCTGCTGAAGGAGCGGCCCATCGAGTTCGTCAACTACAACAAGCACCAACTGTCGCGCGTCTACCCCGCCGGGACCAGGTTCGACTCGTCCAACTTTATGCCGCAGGTAACTGTAACATTTGTATAACAATTTATTTGGTCAGAAACCATGTAATTCAGTCTCAGTATAGAGCTAGATGATTGTAGAAGAATACTTTTTACAACAGAAGGAATGTCATGAATCATGATGTCAATACACTTTGAGTAAAACACAAGGACATCGCACCGACTTGTCTACAGAACTACAGAAACATAAGTAATTAAGTAAATGTACCTGTCGATAATTGCCTTTTAGTTTGATTAATTTCTCGGTCGCTTCGCTAGCTCGTTGCAATGATATATTTCTAGGTAATACTCTATTTTTATTTAGTTCTCAGAATGTACATTCTTTTAATACCAACATACATCACGTTTTTCGTTCCTTGATGAAGTAGGTAGAGGCAAAAAAGAGGTGCAGATATTAATATTCTTACACCCACTTTTTGTCAATCAAGGAAGCAAGGTCAAAGTCCTATGACTATACTGTCTACTAATATACTGATATAGATCAGTCAACATTCTTGACTTCGATATTTTGCTCACTTCCGACTGTCGGAATAAAATTTCCGATGAACGAAAAACCCCAATAATAATTTGCCCAACCCTTACGGGTTGGAATGCGAATGCCTTGCTTGGTAGTCGGGCTTGGGCTTGACATCGAGTGGTATCGAAACAATCAGTTCTAATAGCAAAAATAAATAAATGACTATATTTCATCATCATCAATGTCCACGCTATGTCCAATACAAATAATACATTATTTCCAAAATTATAATTAGAAATTATAAGTCCAGGCTTCCTCACGATGTTTTCCTCCACCGAGTATATTTGTTATAGGTATTCTGGAACGCCGGCTGCCAACTGGTGGCCCTCAACTACCAAACGCTAGACCTGGCGATGCAGCTTAACTTGGGCACCTATGAATACAACCGACGATGTGGGTATCTATTGAAGCCGGAGTTTATGCGGAGAAAGGTTAGTTTCCTATACTATTGTTTTTTATATTATTGACTGAAGTCTAATAATTTGTATGCTATTTTACTACGCTACTTTGCTATACACCGGGTATTTTCTTCTTTGTTATTTTCTGATTTATTTCGCGGGATACAAGACAATTATTCTTATGTCCCTGGGATCGCCTTCAACCGACTTCAACGTATCGGTGTTTTCACGGTTGTATCTACTGTAGATCCCTATAGAAGCTTATAAGAGTTGCAGCGATTTTAGGCTTGTCATAAAGGCAGTGCTTTTAACAACAATGTATCCTTAATTTTCCAGGACCGCCGTCTAGATCCGTTCGCAGAGAGTACAGTGGACGGTATAATAGCGGGGACACTATCGGTGACCGTGCTGTCGGGCCAGCTACTGACGGACAAGCGATGTGGGACCTTCGTGGAGGTCGACATGTTCGGGCTGCCGGCCGACACCGTGCGGAAGAAGTTCCGCACCAGAGTCGCACCCAATAATGGCATCAATCCTGTCTATGGAGAAGAGCCGTTTGTATTTAAAAAGGTATGTTAGATCTATTTTATTGAACTTAGAAGTCTAGTTTAGTCCAAAGTAGTAGTTCTGTCCAAAACGCGTTGTTAATGTTTCTGTATTTAAACAAAGGTTTCAGAATGCATAGATCATCTAACAGGATTTTAGGGTACGCCAACGGGTAAACGCAAATGAAACCCTGATTACAAAAATATATGTAACAATGTTGTATGTGTAACATATGTATGTAATTATGGACTAAGTTTTGACACAAAGTATTAACCTCCTTGGACATTTATTCACGCGATCATACCGTATTCACGTTCTCTTAGGACATCGCCTTGTAGTAATCATGTTTTAGAGGTATAACAGAAATAGATTTACAGATTTAGTCTGTACTCCTCTGGATTTGACTGTACTCTACTGTTGTTTATTAGTGTTTACAGGTTCACTAATTTTGTTGTGTATACCTTTGTCTGAATAACTTCAAATTAAACGGATGTCAGAACCGAAAGCACATTTATTATGTTTTTGATTGCAAAAATGTTCTCTATAATTGATTTTATGAAGTACAGTAACAAAGTTAGATACTTTATTGAAAATTTCTTGAAGCCATGTAAGTGACTAAATGAAACTGTATGAAGTTTCATGACATGTTGTATCCGGTCACATTTGAATATTTAATTGCGAAAATGCTACCTACGTAAACAACAGCAAACCGTCACGCCGGGGCGCATGACGTCTGCATTCGTCACTTGTATCATTTTCCTCTCTTGCGCGTCATACGTTTAACATTGTAGAGATGTGTTTAAAAGTCGTCTGTCTGATACCAATTTCATAAAGAGAAATCATTGTTTGTTTGTACTACTGAAGTGATTTAAAAAAAAACTTGCATCATTAAAATGCCTACTTTTCATTGATTAACATTAGGCTATTTTTTAAACCAAACATTTCAGGAAAATTCGGTTTTAAAACTTGAATATTTTTACTGAAATGACGTCATAACGCTCGTGAACCAAAGGCACATTAATTTCTTAAAAAATACTAGAATAATTAAGTAGTTATAAACAATGAATGAAAGTGATAATTTTTAGAAATTTTATTGTATTGAAAAGTGGAAATTGTTTGTTTTTATGACTGAGAAAAATACAATGATGACAGATGATGTCGTAAACAGAAAGTTAGTATGGAACAAATTGATATTATTATAGCAAATGTGTTGGGAGAAGTTTCCTTGTAGCAGACGTACAGACGGCGCCATGTGGGCCGTGTCACCGCGCGACGCTCTGTTTACACGTCACTCCGACACAGTACCATTCACACTCACACCGCGCAATACAAACGGCTCACTGATTGACTCAACGACTGATTGCAATTAACTATTGTTTGAAAATTTCCCCGCTTTTTATGTATAATAAATTTTACAATACATTATGTGCTGTGAATTTATACCTGCTTAGTGTTTACATATAGAAACATCAGTCGTTTATTTTATTGGTGTAATCAATTAGGTGCTCGACTATAATTTTTATTAGAATTAAAACCTTGGCTATCTTAGCTAACATAATAATGATATAAGCCGTAATATTGTATGCGTAAAGTTGTAAATAAATAAACACTAGTAAACCACGTTACTAGCTGATTAGTTAAATGCAGAATGTTGCTTATGTTATCGAGTGTTGTTTAAACAAGAGGAACGGATAAAATACAAGTAGATTTTCTTTTTAAAAATGCATAAATTTAAACATAAACAGTAGCGTATTAAATAAACATGCCAAATTGATACAAATAAGCGAATAATCGCAAATTTCACAGTTGTTAGCGCGGTTATTCGATTTTTGGTCGACAATAAGTAGCGACCTTGATTCGTTTGTTCCACTGTTCTCACTTCAATAGAAAACCTTTTAAACGCAGGGCGAGAGAGAACGGGCCGCGTATGTTTTCTGTAGAACAGCGGCAAAAACATCATCTCAGCGTTTGTGGCATTAGTCATTCAATTAACAAGAAGTCGTTCAAAATCTCCAAGGCTATTTTTTCTCTAAATGACTCAGTCTATTTTTTACATGGTTTCATTTATGTCTATGTCGTCTTCGTCTTCTTTTACTTGCCTGAAAAAGAAATTCGTTTATTATATCAATTGGATATCAATTAGAAAGAAATTATATTTCATTTCAATAATATACGAAGTTGAAAAGTTGTATTTTGTTCCACCTGACTGATCCTGCTACTACCACTTCAGTAAGCTAAGATTTTAAAAAGATTTTATAGATTTTCAACTGAGACATGTACGAGATCGTGGGTACGTGCGTTCCGCTGAGTCCGGTTAGTGTTAGATGTTTGTTAGAAGACTAGTGATACGGTTTTTTTTTTATCTTTTATTTAAGGGGCTTTTATCCTAAGAACATGCCAGCCCCGTTGATTCATAAGTAAGCAATACAACCACACCTTATATACTAGGGCATAATAGTGACACGGTTACTCCTCCCCCTTAGGTGGTGCTGCCGGAGCTGGCCATGCTGCGCATCGCGGCGCACGAGGAGGGCGGGCGCCTGCTGGGCCACCGCGTGCTGCCCGTGCTGGGGCTGTGCCCCGGGTACCGCTCCGTCAACCTGCGCACCGAGCTCGGCCTGCCGCTGCCCGCCTCGCTGCTGCTGCTCGTCGTCGTCAAGGTCTGCAGCCGTACATTTTTTTTTTTTTTTTTTTTTTATAAAACGTTGCCCCACACTAGGATTTTCTCCTGTGTCGTGGGTGCGTTTACAAACATACAAGTTCACATACACATCACACCCAGACCAGAAACAACAATTTGTGGATCACACAAAGAGTTGCTCCGTGCGTTTCGAACCCGCTACCCGTTGCGCGGCAGCCTGTTGCTCAGCTACCGCACCAACCGTGCAGTCAAAAGTTCTATTGTTACTATCCTTTTCTTTTTTCTTCTCCTCTAATAACATCTTCTGATTTGTTTCGTTGCGGGATCCAAGACAGTCATTCATTTCCCTAAGACGCGCCGGACTTCAGTGTTCCGGTGTTTTCATGTTTGTATCTACTGTAGATCCTGGCTTACAGGAGTTGCAGCGGTATGGGAGGTTGTGGTGGGCTTGTCCCAATAAAAAAAGGTCTGCATGCTTACATACACTATTCGTATTTAGCTGCTTCTGAAAAAACCCACATGTGATCGAAACCATTGTTCAGACTGAAAAGCTTATTAAGAAAAAGTCAAGCGTTTAAGTAATTTATAATTATATTTAAATTGTTGGAACGATACGTCATAATTCGTATTTTACCATTGTATATTGAGTGATTTCATTATTTTTAAGTTTTTCTTAGAGCTCCTATTTCTTAACTTTTCACTATTTTACACCTATTATCTACATGTAACATTTACGATATTCACTTCTATAGTTAAAATAATCTTACAGCAGTAACACAAAGGTGTACATAGTTGAAGCAATCGAAACAATGTAACCATGAATTGTATTGTGAATCTGATTGGAAAAGAGTAACCTATGGAGTTTCTTGCTCGTTCTTCTCCATAGGAATCTATACTTTGGAATGAGCAAATATATAGCTTCATTAGAGGACTGACCGATAGACTGACGTTATTAATATTATTATATTTGCTTTGACGTTCAAAAGTGCCTTCCTGGTCTAATTGAAATAAATAATTTTGACTATTTGACTTTGACTTTGTGTAACTAAAGTTCCGTTGATAGAAGTGTGTGTCCTCCTGGATTAGGACTACGTGCCGGACCGGCTGTCGGAGCTGGCGGAGGCGCTGGCCAACCCCATCAAGTACCAGAGCGAGCTGGACAAGCGCGAGCAGCAGCTGGCGCGCCTCACCGAGGACACCGACGTGCCCAGCGACGTCGCGCCGCCGCGCCCGCGCCGCGCCGCGCCAGACCCAGCGCCGCTACCCGTAACTTGATAAATGATATTTATTTTGCAAATCTATACTTACTAATATTATAAAGCTGAAGAGTTTGTTTGTTTGATTGTTTGTTTGTTTGTTTGTTTGTTTGAACGCGCTAATCTCCAGAACTACTGGTCCGATTTGAATAATTCTTTTTGTGTTGAATAGTGCATTTATCGAGGAAGGCTATAGGCTATAAAACATCACGCTATGACTAATAGGAGCCAAGCAGAGCGGGTGAAACCGCGCGGAAGTAGCTAGTAGGTTATAAAATAACACTTTTACACGTCAATCTATTAAATAACTAGATGAGGCCGGCGTTTCCTATCCGACTACTCTGAGAAGAAATGCCGAAACAAACTCAGAGGTCATAGTCTCTTTTAAAGTCCAGACAAAATCAATTAAAGATGTCGGAGAACCGTGCAAGTTGATTCTGTATTGGTCTCTTGAGGAAAGAACCACAGTTGCATACTGTTCATCGTTGTCGGCGTTAGTTCTATCATTGTTTTGTTTCATTCAGATTAAACTAGATGACGCTCCGGACGGCAGCCCCGCTAAGGAAGCCATGATGGAGACCAGGAAGTTGATTGAAAGCGAGAGCATACCTCCACCTGTACCTACCAACGATAAAAATTGTCTAGGTACGTACTTTTATTATACAGACTGACTGGTGAGATACCTTCAATATTTGAGGACGTGATAGTATGCGAACATATATCATGAAATAAAATAACATAAAAATGAAATATTAAATAACTTCTTAGTAAACTTCGTACACAGTACACCGAGAGTCCAGTATTTATTTATTTAACTGCGGAATGCTTGGACACCGCGCGGACGCACGGGTCGCTATCAACACAGAATACATAGGTACCTACACTGTACAGCTGTTGCCTACCTACCGAGACCTATCCAAATTTCACTTATTTTTAAACTAAGCACCTATTTTTTTATATCAAGATAACGACAATCGAGTACCGAGTACTCTCTATAAGTATTGAACCTATTTCACCAGTCACACGGTATATTATGTTTTTTTATAAAATTTTCCATTAGTAATCTATTCTAAAATAATCATGAACTATACACTAAAGTGTTCTTCAATAAACAATCGACGCTCTTGTGAAAACCACTTCAAAATCCGTAGTTTTTGTGATGATTGCAAACAAACAGATACAGGGGTAATTCCCTTATTTTTCGTTTATGAAACCAAGATACCGTATTGTAGAATATTATTTTTTATTAAGATGCGGACGGAAAAACAAATGGCACGTCAGATGAATCGTTGGCTGAAACGTTGGAGGCTCTGCTATCGATGAAAGTGGTCCGTGAGAAACAGGCGGAGTTGGCGAGGAAACTCGATGCCTTGCGACGCAAGTTCGACAAAGAGAAGAAACCACCCACCTCCAAGTTCTACGTCAGCAATAAACTTGTTAAAAGACTGTCGTCGAAAAATATGTAAGTACACATTATGTTTGGCTATGACTGTATGACATGTGTGTAGTTTTGAAACGAAATCATAATTTGTCAAAAAACTTTTAAACTGTGGCCATTAACTAGCTAACCAATGTTTTAAGAAATATTATGACCAACCCTCTTATAACGTAGAGAAAAGACCTATAATCCAGCTGTGGTTGTAAGTGACAACGGTGAGGGTTGTTAGTGTCGCTAATTAAACTTAAACGGTGTGAAAATTAAGTGAACATTAATATTACATAAAAATGAGAGCCGGTAAGCCCATGTTTAATGCTCCCCGCTTCGCATATACTCAGGCTTACATTTGCCTGCCGCCCGAGCACTTTTATGGGACCGTGCCCTTTTGTATAGGACCTAGCACGTCCGCTTAACGCAGTTTCATCCTTAAGCCTGGCAGTAATGTCCCGTGGTATGGCAGTAATGTCCTGTGGTATGGCAGTAATGTCCCGTGGTGTGGCAGTAATGTCCCGTGGTATGGCAGTAATGTCCCGTGGTATGGCAGTAAAGTCCCATGGTATGGCATGGCAGTAAAGTCCCATGGTATGGCATGGCAGTAAAGTCCCATGGTATGTCAGGAGCAGCGAGGGCGGCGCGGCGGGCGGCGAGGAGGCGGAGTTCCTGTCGCTGGAGCGCGCGCTGCGCCTGAAGTGCCACCACGCCGTGTACGCCGCGCTGGAGAAACATGTCCGCAGCGACCAGCACCAACAGATGAAGGCACTCTCCGTACGTACATATTCTTACTTATACTTTTTCAGTTTCCTTAAGGCAGGGATGCACAGACTTATTAAGACTAGGGGCCACTCAGACAAATTATGAACGGATTGCGGGCCTCAGAAGTATAGGTAATTAATAAAGAATTGATAATAATGTATTAAAATTGAAAAAAAAAAAATATATATTTGAAGCGTGGCACTGCATAGTGCTTACAATCTTTTTTATATTTGGCTCAAATTTACTTGTAGCAATTTATTTTTGCTGTCGGCGGGCCACCAGGATTCGACCGGCGGGCCGCGGTCTGTGCATCCATGCCTTAAGGTTACACCCGCTGCTCGACTACTATGGATCGTAGCCGGTGGTCGAAGATCGTAGAGATAGTACACCTCTAAACGTCTACGCGGATGAGTATTCTGAGGGCTTCGTACGAGTTTGTTTTACGTTAAATGAATCGAACCGTTACCGCGTTCAGCGCTGATTGGCCAGCTCCAATGAACCACCCAATCTTCGAAAAATATTACGTTACTAAATAAAATAAAAAATCTAAAGCACAAAAATAACCGAAGTCTATTTTTGAAAGTACCAAAAGTATCGCGTGTACCTCTTACAGACGCCGACGGGTAAAAATTATGTTGAAAACAAATACGTAAGTGTCTCAGTATCTACCTAAGTGTCTCAGTAGCTGGAATATAAAATTTATATTCGCAAAACTTTGAATCTAAGAAATACTTAGCCCTGCCATAAATATTGTAAAGAAAAAGTGTTTTTTTAACTGCAAATAACATTTATTACTTTGACAGTGTGTTAGTTTAATACATAAATATACAACAATTAAAAATATAAAAAGCTTTATTACTTTGACTATGTGTTAGTTTAATACATAAGTATACAACAATTAAAAATATAAAAAGCTTATTCGAAGTGGTCTCCATTGACTGCAATACAGTCCTTTAAACATTGAGGCCAGTTATCAATAGAAGCACGCACTCTTTCCATGGGAAAATTCTTCAAAGCCAATCGTATAGATTGTTTTAGGGACTCCAAATTATCATGGCGTTTAGAGCAAGCTGTACTCTCTAAAACTGACCATAAATCATAATCCAGTGGATTAAGATCGGGACTAGACGATGACCAGTCTTCAGCTGTGATGAAGTCCGAAACGTTACCTTCCAACCAAGACTGCGAGCTTTATGACCTGGCGCTGAGTCTTACTGAAAGGACCATACTTGGTTATTGAACATGGTGATGTTAAGAAGCTCAACTACCTACCAAGAATGATATCTTTGATACACTTGTGCCGATGTTTTGATACCTTTTTCACAAAAATATGGCTCAGTCACTCCTTCATAGCTAACACCCCACCAAACCATCACTGAAGTCGGATAATGTCCACGTTGCACTCTGTCGATTAATTGGGAAGCTTCCTTAGAGCTTTGATCATAAATACAGTCATTTTGTTTGTTAAAATGTTGCTTAATTGTAAAAAATTTCTCATCCGTAAACAAAGTTTTTCTGTGACCTCTCTTTGCGTACCGCTTCAGTAATTGTTTAGATTTTACCGCCCTATTCTTCTTTAAATTATCAGTTAAGAAATGACCAGTGCGCCTCTTATAGGCTGTAAGTCCTAAGTCATCTTTAAAATATGTTCGCGACATAGTTCTAGGTGCTATCTTCATTTCCCGAGATAAAATCTTTTGCTTTCGGACAGGATTTCTTCGAATTCTTTCCCTTACTGCTTTGACCACCTTTTTCGTACGAACACTACGTGGACGGCCAGTTTTTTTTCTGCCACAAACAGAGCAAGTCTCATTGTACCTATTAATAGCCCGGTACACAAACATTTTACTAATACCAAGTCTATGGAGAGTTTTAAAAATTGCATTTGGCTCCATACCTACTTTGTGTAATGCAATCACAGCGATTCGGTTCTCTTTATCACGCCACTCCATTTTAATATCGCAAAATATTGTACAATGTATTCGCGCCAAAATGAGAAAATACAATTAACAATCGTATAAAAATGACAGATTCGAAATTCAAATGTAATATTTGTTTTATTTTTAAGTGTAACAGTATTTATGGCCAGACTAAGTAATTATGCTACAAATCTGTAAGCGTTAATTTATTTAATGAATATGGTAATCTTTTAAGAATTTATAAGTGCCGCCGATAATTGACGCAGGACACATGTGTCACCCGATAAAATCCAATGTGTCTTTGTCTGCCGATGATAAAAATAACCAATGAAACGTTTGGATTTGCTGCGTTCCTTGCCTACGCCACATATTTAGCATTTATTGTGTGCGAGGTGTCCAATCGAAGTTTCATCGGGCTTACATTAGAGTGAGACAGTGGTACATATGTAGAGCAGTAAAGTTAGACTGCTTGCCATTACATTGTGTCGGTGTACACGGTGAACAGCGCACAATGGATGAGTTCACCGATGAAGAAATTGAAAAATTAATAGATCTGGTGTCCAAACAATGTGATCTCTACGACCCCAATAGCCGAAAGTTTAAAAGTCTTCACAGGCGTCAGGCGATCTGGAATGATATAGGAAATAGTTTAAACAAAGACGGTAAGTTTAATTTGTACTATATTATTGCTTTTATTACATTTACTGATGTCATATATTGCCACATTCATATTCATATCATCTCAGGAGTTTAAAGTGATATATAGATAAACTCTTCATTGTACAATCTATCACTAGTTACATTACATATAGTTTTAAGTTAGGTTAGATGCTAACATAAACAGCATATGTTGTGCAATGCGCGGCCTTCCCGCTAGCAGCCATCTCTTACAATAAATAGATTATACAGTAAAGTTGTTGAGACAAATAGTTATAGTAAACTATTGCGTCATATTACAGGCGCGGCCTGCAAATCACAATGGAAGAAATTAAGAGATAGGTATCGGCATTTCAAGAAAACGAATATAGTTGTTACTGATAGCTCGCCTGCAAAATGGAAACAATGCCAGTTAATGACGTTCTTAGATATTGATAACCAAAAAGTCAGTGCCCGGAATACAGATGCGACCACAAGCGACGCATGTTCCGCGTCTGATGCCGACAGAAACGAGCAAACCTTTACCAATGTTCCACCGAACGACTCTTCCACTCCTCGTACAAAGAACTTTGAAGAGATATACAAATATATTACAGGTGTGCGAAAGACAAACCCAATGCACCATTCCAATTCTAACAATATTTTGAAATCTCAAAAAGCAGAAAATGACGATGAATTGAGCTCATTTTCGTCACATGTACGAGATGTTTTAAAAATATTGCCTCGATCTTTACAAATCAAGGCAAAAAAGGAAATATTTCAAGTCCTGAATAAATATGAGACTCTGGCCTGTGACAGTGATTCCTCTGACATGAGTATTAGTGATAGCAATGATACGAGTAATAGCAGCGCGCCTTTACGTGATTCAGTTGCGACGGAAACGCATTCATTTGGCCATCCACAAGTTTCAGCACAGCAGCACCAAATACAAAGTCAAAATAATCCTCAAGTAGATTTTGACATTTTACGTGACTTTACATTCCAATGAATAACTATATTATTACGCCTCTCTTATAGCTTATTTGTGGATTACTGCATTTTAAAGGTGAAAAAAGGAAAGGAAAAATGTGAATTGATTCTTATATACAATAAATAATCGTTAAATATATCGCAACAATTGTTTTATTTTTCTACATGTTCATTATCTTGTTCAACTTGAGGAAGGTAAATAATAATGAATTAATTTATATTATTATGTCGTAATTATATAATTTTGAAGTTACGGATGTTAGTAAGAAATTAATAATGTATTTCCAGGATTCGTTGGAAGCAGACAAGAAGGAAATTCTAAACAGGCTGGCGAATTCGCGGAAGGAGGACGTAAAAGCATTAGCAAAGAAAACCAACAGGGATAAGGATGAAATAAATAGAATAAAGCGAGAGATACACTCACAGGTGATCATATTTTGCCAATCTTACATTTTTGATACGATGAATTTATACTATTTACAGACAAGCGAGCCAAGGTCTCGGATGTTTTATGTATTTTTTAACTGATCTTTTGACTGCGTTGTAGTGATCGTAGAGATATTTGATCATATTCTACTAATTTTGTCTAGCGACTTAGTTTCATGTACAGTTTTAAATCTACAACCGGGACTATGGTAGGAAATAAGAAAGTGGTCGTGATCTTAGTAGATTATTCGTAGATTTAATAACAAGAGCATAAATACGATATTGTAATGTGTACGTGTGTGGGTTGCAGTCGGTGGAGCGCGGCGTGGCGGAGTGTTGTCGGCTGGAGCAGAAGTACGCGGCGCGGCGCGAGCAGCTCGCGCGGACCCACGACAAGCTGCTGCAGCTGCTCATCAAGCACCGCGACCAGGTACCTGGCACACCCACATCGCCACTATTCATCTCTTTTCTATTTTTTTTTTTATGAGACATCGGTATTCGAGCAGACGTATTACCTGATGGTAAGCAATCGCCGCCGCCCATGGACACTTGTAACACCAGAGGCTTTACAAGTGCGTTACCGGCTTTTTGGGAGTCAGGAATTTAAGGGTTGTTGTTCGGGAATGGGGATGGGGAAGATTGGGAAGGGGGAATTGGGCCTCCGGTAACCTCACTCACACAACGAAACACAACGCAAGCGTTGTTTCACGTCGGTTTTCTGTGAGGCCGTGGTATTACTCCGGTCGAGCCGGCCCATTCGTGCCGAAGCATGGCTCTCCCACATTAAAAATGATATTCAGACAAAGACTCACCACGTACGTGTATGTTGCAGGAGTTGCTGGAGTTGGAGCGCATGTGCGGCGGGGCGCCGGAGGGCTAGTGTCGGGGTGTCGGCCAGTGTCTCGGCGTGTCTCTGTGCCCGAGTTATTTTCATTTAGGAATCTGTGATATTATCGCCTAAGGAGCAAACAGTAGGAGCGGCCGGCGCACGTCCGGCCCGCGCGACTCCGGCTCGTGACTCGACAGTATTGTTCTCTACGTTTGCAATCTCATAGTTTTAGTTGCGCTCGCGTCGCTCAGCTCCGACACCGGGTGGCGCGAATGTTTCTCGTTTGTCGTTACGATGGACCTCGTGCCGTAGCTAGGTTATCGTAACTCGCGTGTCTTGGGAATGTTGGTATTACTGCATTTATTGAATTAGTCGATGCGGGTTGCATGGTGAACGCTTCCGACGCCCTAGTCATGGCGGCCGTGCGGGCTGCGGTTGCATGTCGCATGCCACTACCGAGTTGTTAACTTATACATATCTAATGCACAACAAACTGCTCTCAGTGGGTAATTTATCTCCTAATTATTTCCTACATCTTCCTAAATAGATCTTCCTTTTAAACATGTTTGTCATGTAGCTAATAATAATAATGTTTAATCCCGTATTTTATAAAATTAAAAATTATTATGAAATTCATTCTTATGATGGTTATTCCAATATTTTCTGGTTAGTGAACGCGTTTCTAGCGAAGAGTTTAAACTTTATTTGTAATATTCAACAAGTTGAAGTTTAATAAATGATTTATTGGAATAGTAATAAACTTGTCTAATGCACTCGTTACAGTTTAGGTACGAACATAACACATCACGTGCGTTTTGCTGATTGTCACAAATATATATTAATATAATGATTAACGTGAGTTTATATAACATTTGCGTAGTATATATGAGTATCGTAATATTATATTATGTATATTGGCTTGTTTGCATTGTTTAATCGTACTAACAGATGTGAGTAACAGTAGGTTGTAGATTAACATTCCATTTTCGCTTAGTCATTAAACGCCAATAATGTTTAGGTAGTAGTAATAAATGGGCCATTGCACTGATATCCGATGTAGTGGTGAAACTCCAAATATGTTTAGTCAGTAACTAAAGACAAGCTTCAGACACAACTACGATAGACAATACAATATTTAGACTATAGATGTAGTTACAGTAGTGCACGAGTGTCTCCAGTCTAGGTAGCAATAGTTGATACTAAGGAAACCAAATACAAACAAGTAATATTGCGTACTGTTTACTCCAACGTTTCATACAAGACTAACTCAAACTTCCAAACTAATTAGCACAGCGTGTGGCCCTCAAGTACCTTCTCCAATATACTTAAAGATTCATTAATGTGCCAATAGCAACACCATCTAAGATATTTAAGTTACAATTCACTGCCAATAGAGTTATCAGAGGCTTGTGTCGTTTAGTATAAATCAGCCTTAGACAAGCGCCTCGAGTAGTTGTTAGCAACGAACCATTTGTTCCAAAAACCATAAAATATACTTCCAATCGTAAATTAAGAGTAAAACAATTGGAGTACAACAACTTTATAAACTGATTAAATAGAAATGTTTCGTTAAAGAAGTCCTATACCATTGGGATAGACACCGCATCGAGTGCGACTTCTTTAGCGGAACGTAATGTAAAAGTACGAGTAATACGGGTTTTATTTATAATAATAACGTGATTTATATTTCAATGGTGCTTTCTCATAGGCTCAAAGTACTTAATGTTACTGATTACCACTTACGGTAGTGTAAGACTTTTGAATCGTCACAATATCGTTTCATTTGAAAATAGATTAGATACAAGACTATAGCGACACTTCTCAAATATTAATCTTCTCCGTAGTGGTTTAATGTTAATGTATAATTTCAGCGAGTTGTTCAGTAAGTACCAGCAATAATATAGTGTTTACATCCGTCTCCTCTAAACGAAACTTGCAATAAATAATGTTAAATGATATTCACTACTTTACATAGATTTAAGGCGAGTGTTCATTTGGATACATTTTCTTAGAGAACGAAATGATTGTCGTTTCTTTATGTCATTAGTTGAAGGAAAGTGTCCGAAGTGAGTACTAGTTGTAAGTAAATAGTGCAATATTAACTTATGACTCGGCTGTCGCTAAAATACTGACTTATGCACTCTCCGTACCGTTTAAGTGAGGTGTAGTTGCCAAATTTAAATTCGATAGATTTAAAGTTACGGCAATACGATGTACAGTTTTGTCTTAATCGATTCTCGTATTTTAGACAGTTTATCGATATTAAGATTTATTTCCAATCGTAAAGTATTTGACTTGCCGTGTTGTATTTGTTATTTCTAAAAGTTCGTCTTGCCGTCGACGATTTATTTACTATTGAGATTCTATCAAATGAGAAATGGTTTTGAATATAATATTTTTAGAAATTCTATTATTTCTTAAGTATGGTCTCGACGAGAGTGGCCATTACTTTTATGATGATCCAAATAATTTCTTGCACAAATTCCTAGTTATTGTATGCCAGTGCCATGAATGTAATGAGTTTTTGTCCCTTCGTATTTGTTAACTTTTTAATACATTTTTATCGTTAAAATATAAATGTTAAAAGTGTTGGGATTATTTGTGACTGACTTGTTTATGTAAAGCATGAGTCATTACTCACGTCTTTCAATTGCCAGCGATGACAAAGTAAGACCTGGGTACTTGTGTAGTATGTGACGTCACAAATAATCTTGATTTAAACAAGAAAGTAAAACATGGAAACAGGGAACCTCTTACTATCTCTTGACTATATTTATGTATCTGTATTTGCTATGAAGTATGTACTTGACACAATAGTTGATAAACTTAACATAGAGGCGTGTGAGCTGATATCAATGTGTTTAGGTATAATAATAGTAATATAATGTAATGGAATTATTATAGATTCCCGTCGGAAACTTGTGATGCTTAGGTTTGTAAAGTTAGGCACTTCCCTGGTAGCGTCGAGATGGATGGTTGCTATGGTTGCGTGCGAGGTAGCTCGGACTAGTACTCGTTAGATCGACACGACCTCATGAGCTTAATATGCGGTGTCACATCGCCCTGTATCAATAAACGTTACGTTAATATACACAAATGTGAGCTGTACGTTGTTTTGTAAGTTGAATCTGTAGTTTAGATTCAGTGGTAAATACAAAATGTATTTCTGTTAGGTACCGGCAGTAGGCGCGTGCCACGTGGAAGTATAGACTAGGGTCGACCCTACACAATCGCAATAAGGAACGTACTCGTTGTAGTGTTGTACGTGTGTGAGTGGACAGTGACGCGGCTTTAGTAAGTGGCCTTCCTCGTTCGTAGTGTCCGCGGTATGTCGCGGTGTGTCGCGGTATGTCGCGGTGTGTCGCGGTGTGTCGCGACGTGTCGCGGCGTGTCGCGGTGTGTCGCGGTATGTCGCGGTGTGTCGCGGTGTGTCGCGATGTGTCGCGGTGTGTCGCGGTGTGTCGCGGTATGTCGCGGTGTGTCGCAGTATGTCGCGGTGTGTCGCAGCGACTAGTGTGCGCCCGGTCTCTACTGAGCCGGGGTCTGGGGCCACGCACAATCTGTTGAGTGTGGTTGAGGTTTTTGGCGAATATTTGAATTTATCAGCTCGATTTTAACGTTTCCCCGACGTCCACGACTAAATTTTAATAAGTATATCTCTTCTAATGACCCGTTTTTGGCATTGTTATTCCCGTTCGTTGATACAAATGATTGAATTAGCTAGTAGATAGAATAATATCAGTGTAACGTGTAGATTACGGATGTTTAAAGTGAAACACGACTTGTTCTTGCCTTGTGTAATTAAATTATTGTCTCTAGGTAAGATGTAGTCACGTATGTTCTGTACTAGAACCACAGCAGTTCCGCACTCGTAATGTCCTTTATTTCACAAGAAGGCCTAAGCTTCCCTTCAGTTTGGACTTCAATGATTGTTCTCAATGGTTCATGTATTTTTCGATTTGTCTTTGTCTACCTTTGTGAAGTGTAATCTCTCTATGCTCGGGTACGATGACTGCCCCAAAATTGCCCCAATATTTTTATATACAATATTTATTGGCTATTTAAGGATATATTAATATATTTTATTCTATATTATCAATCCTGCTTAAATATTTATTTGTGTAGTGTATCGCTGTGGTCCCCGTGTTTGGCTACATTGTAATAATATTGATAAATTATTAAAGTTCGTGTGATTCTGCCAACTAGATGTTAAGGAGTTATCTTGTAGCGTGTAATAGTTCCCGACTGCAGCTTCGACAGCGCGATGTATGGCGGAGTGTCTCCGCGCGATGTTCTCGAGTGTTACTCTATGATAGTCTTTAAGGAAACTCGTATACTTGTTACATTTTTATATTGACTATTTATTTTTTAAAGAGTTATCTGATTATGTATATTCTATATTTATATTTCTAGACTATTCTATTACTATATTACGAGAGAAGTAAGATCGTAAGCTAAGCTGCGATGTGTATATTTCCGAGTTTAATCTGCATTGTCTTGCTTTTGCGGGTTTGTGTGTTTAGTGGGGTGATGGTCGTTAGTGGTCAGTAGACGAGGCAGCTGGGCGTGACGTCAGAGGGCGCCACTGAGCTTGTGTCATCATTATGTCGCATTCAGTTGTACGCTTCTCTCGCGTTACCATTTGAAATTGATTTCCTCAGTAGCTAGTAACGTTCCGTACTCCGTGTGTAATGTGTTCCACTCTCCTTGTTTGCTCACTCTAACTGAATCTACTCTCATCGTTCCTTCCTGCTTCTGTATGTTACAGATTTTCGATTCTTTACATTGTCGACTTTTAGAAAACTTTACATAGATGATGCAGTTGCTGTGTATTTTTTTCAACTCTGTATTCTATTCGACTATACATAAGACTCAATGTTGTCTATTTTGCTTTTAGCTTGTTCTTCCATATTTTACGCAGATATCAGACTAATGTATATTTTTCAAACCAATTTTAGAATCTATATTTTTGATGTTGTTTCCTACATGTTTACAAATTTTAATTAATCTACTATATAGTTTAGATTATGTCTTCTTCGCGTTATGGGGTCTGCCGTTATAAAATGTAATGTACCTAGCTAGTTACTAAGTATAGGTATGTACTACGACTCTGCTTGAAATGTTTTGTTTGGGATAACAAACATAGTTGGATCCGTGACAGAACACCCTGTGTAGCTAATTAAAAAAAATTTAGTAAATTGTAAACTCGTATGAATCTACATTCAGTTTTAATAACTTTGTCTAATAATAATAATAATTTTGACATTCAAATACATGTACCAAATGATAATACAGTGCGTATTATTATTTTTATATGTTCTAACAACCAACCTCCATTGACTAGGTACTTATCAATACACATAGTCTACCACAAACATTTTCAAGCGGAGTACAAAGTGATCGGCACATTTCTTATGATCTACTTATTAAGCGTCGTTAGCGACGGGTTGTGAATATATTGCGAGGTAGTTGTAAATGTTCGACATTCGGAGCTGCAGTAGGTGCCTCTTAGTTATCTGTCACTTCCCCGTAGGGAGCCGTCGGGCGCTGACGTGTGAACAAGCCTTGCAGTATCATTTTCACGACTGATAAATAATCATGCTGTTTCCAGATTTAATTTATTTGCTATTGGCTAACCAATTCGGAGCACGCTCAGTGCACAAATATTCTCAATAAGGAACCGGGTTATAGACTTTCAGTGATCTTTGAACATATTATAAAGCCATTTAGGTTCTTTCATCTCGATTCTATTAAACAATTAACCAATTTCGTATTGACTGTTCATTGTATTCTAAAATCACAATAAGACACGTTTACCTAAAGTATGAGCAGTAATATAAAACTACTGATTGATTGAAATTATCGTAAATTCTACTTTATTTGAGGATTCGTGAAGGATGATATGTAAGTGTTAGTAAAAATAGGAATCCCATTGCATATTGCTTTACTGATTACATCTCGTATTGGTTTGGATTTTTAAGAACATTTGTCGCGTTGCTGCGAAGACTTTGCATTTCCTTTCTCTTTGATATCAAACGCTGAACTTAATTCGGTGATTTGTCTCAAATACCAAACGTTTAACGTCTAGATTCGTTGATTAGAATTCCATAGTTAAATACGAGACATAATGAGTAAATCACTATTATTTATAAAGTTTTTAATGATCATTATTGTGTTATAAGTATTCTTTAAATAAGCTCTAATTTCATCCTTAGACGATTCTCCTATACAGTTTCTATTACCTACATATGTATGTGTCGGATCGACATTAAAGTTGGCTCATACAGCTCATTACTAATTAATTTTAAAAGCATGCTAAAGCATTTTATTAACATTATTATTTTAATTAAATAAGTGATTCATAACAGCTATAATACCATTATTATTGTTCGTTATAAGATTCAGTGATATTTTGCGTTTCGTCAGCTAAATATATTTAATATGTTTTCAAGTTATCGACAATGAATTGAAATTTTATTTACACTAGATACGTGCACAATAATAGATGTTGTGTAAAAAATTGAAATTTAATTATAGTAAGCTTCCAATTGGTTTGCAAAATAATTTAAAATTATTTTTCGAACCGCACATGATTTGTTGAGACAAGTCATGTTTTATTTTCGAAATATTTAAGACAGTTAATTGTAGATTAGTTTGTGTTATATTTTTAATTGTATTTACGAAGCGTTTTCATCATTCAAATGTTATTTTTTTAAATATAACCGACTGAAAAGTGTTGCGGGCATTTTTAAGTAACCATAGAGAATGTGTGAGTATAGAGTATAATTGCATATAAAAAGGATGTTTTAAATTGATGTTGATGTTGTTGTTTTTGTTGATTTAATAGTTTTTTTTTTCTAGATTTAGTAGCACTTTTTGAATCTTAGCAAAGATCTGTTTATATTAAGTTTATTTTGTAAATCGTGTGCCAGAAAATGATATCAGTAAAATATAGTAATTTTAAGGCGTGGTTTGCGAAGTGAATTAGATCTGAAGCTCATTTTTAAATGACTAATTAACAAGCCGATATTACCTAGTATTCGTTAAACCCGCCTTAAGTACTATTTTAGTTATTTATTGTAGAGTTTTATTTGGAAGGTTGTCAACAGTTTTTGTAATGGAGCATTTGATTGTTTCGATATTTACGTGTCATACATTCATGTAGGTAAATCGATTAGAGGTGATGTTACGTTCAACAGGCATTCAAAGTATTGTTAGATCTGTTAACTACTCGAAATTGAGCACTAAAATGTTCGCATTTACTGTACACAAAATGAAGAAATAATAATTTATATAATGATATAGTTTTTTGCCACCATTTCATACTACATGACCTTTTTTCTACAGTGGCGCCGCCTACTGAGCGCAAAATTCTATACTTTGTCGAAATCTTTGTGTTATAGTAAATACCTAACTTATTTTCTTGATATCTTGTAATGTTTTTGAAAGTAACGTCGACCAATATCGAGATTGTATTTTGTACTTACGGTACTGCAACAGTGTTGATACGTAAAGTTGTCAGGGCGGCTTCACTCTCTATAGATCTAGTCATTTTTAATTCCTCCGTGTTGTATCTATACATAAACAAGTATGCCTGTATATGGGTAGACAATATAATAATAATCAATATGAATGTTAAACATAATATATAGGTGAAACTTATATCTATTAAATTGATGTCTGTTCTACTTGTTGTTTTATTTTACGACTTCTAAAACGCTTTTGTATTTACTAAGGTGGAGGTTCATAGTTATTAATCTAAAAAATCAATCTAATTATTACTATTACGATAGTTCATTGACGAGGCTAGTAATATGGCTACTAGCCGGTATATACGGCATATACCATGGCTCCGGCTCGGAGCAGGAGTTCGAACGGTGTGGTTTTGGGTCAGTCTAAGCTTCGGACACCCCAACCCCGCCTAGAGCGATATAATAGCAACGTGTAAAGATACATATTAAACAAGCCACATTATAACCTTAGCAAAAGGTTGACAAAGAGTGCGCACAAAGTTGCGCGAAGTTACTAAATATAGGCTAAATTGTAAAAATATTTCGAAGAAGTTGTTACTGGCTCGTTGGTCGTAACTGCGACCACTCGAATCGGTCTACTACTAGTCTATACACTATGTCTTGGGTTCGATTCCCGGGTTGGGCAAAGTATTACTGGGCCCATTTGTTATTACTCTTAATTCCAATACGTATCCTCTTTATATAAAATGCTCTATATCACCTGTGGCAAAAAATGACATCCAATTGGCAGAAAATTCCAGTGAAATAAACAATGCAAGCATAAATAAAAATTTATAGTACCAAATACCTATGAAAAAGTAAAAAAATAAGAGTTTCGAGATCAATACAATATTCAGAATGTTACGGCACGTTGGTTACTTCAACCGGTGTCTGAAACCCGTGGAAATGCTGGGACCACAATTTCTTAAAAAGAAGAAAATAAAAGAACAATCTTCTAGAGGATACCAGAACTTCGTGCAGTCGAATGCTTTAGCACAGATTGAAAAGGAATGCGAGAAGTACTGCCCCGTGCCTCGGTTCCCGCCGCGGAAGGTCTGTGGTCGATACACGATAGCAGCAAACTATAGCAAGCTGTGGTTTTGTAGTAGTGTGAATTTCAACGTATCTAAACAGATTTATTGTTTATGCAGGTATCTCAAAGATACCAGTGTATGTTTGTTATTGAATTAGGTAGGACAGAACGGTAAAACGTAGGTATATAAACGCACACAGATGGGGCCCAGTAGGGCTGATGCCTGATCCGGAGCTGCGGACTACCTAGCGGGTATACCGGGGCTCCGGCTCGAAAAGCAGGAGAAGGAACGGGGTGGTTTTTAGTCAGTAAGAGTCTGACACTCCCTCTCAACTCGCCCAAGGCGGGAGAAGTCATTGGATGATTTTCCCCCACAAAAAAAGGTATATAAACGCAACGTAATTTCAACATGTAAGCCTTGGCAAAGCTGGTTTACCAGAGTTCTGTGCCTAATTCATGGTTTTATAAAAACTTAGATATTCATCTTCCCTACGCTTTAGTTAATAATCAATAACATTAGGTAACAGTGGTAGGCGCTGGCAGCGACGTGGGCCGCATCGCCTGCTTATTTCTGAAGCAGCAGAAAGTGATCCGCATCCTGTCCATGTACGATGAGTTCCCACAGCGAGGAGTGCTCGGTGTGGCCAACGACCTCGCACACATCGACACTAGCACCGAGGTGGAAGCCTACCAGGGCCGCTTGTTCCTCAAGGAGGCACTGCATGTGAGGTTTTTGCTTTTATCTGCAATGAATAGGTTTTCCTCGAGCTTACATTAAAACTAGATGAGCGGGTATGTACTTAGTTATAACATAAATTGCATTGATGGAAAGCAACAAATTAATGTACTAGAATATAAACCTTGGCTGCAAGACGCAGCTAGTGTTCTTTATTGTGCCTTACCTATGTAGATGGCAGCGGACGAAAATGTTATTCAACTATTTAGGTAAGTACCTAATAGAGCTGTTATCCTGCAAAAGCTTTTCCGCAGTTACATTAGGTACAGGCATCTAATTAAAATCTGTGTGTGGTATAGGATGCTGACGTTGTGCTGATCTGTGGCGGAGCGTACCTGATGCCGCCATGTTGCAACATGCTGGACCGGCAGCTGTTCTTCCACAACCTGCAACATGTCCGCTCGACCACCATAGCCACCGCAAAGTTTGCCCCACACGCCATCATCGCGGTACAAACGCCACCTGTCGACTGCAACTTTGCGCTGTGCATACATGTTAGTTGAAAATTATACAAAAATGTTTATAGTACTTATATCTCACTTATAAAGTCAAGGAGAACACTTTAACAAAAAATCTATTTTTATAAAAAAAAATACCTACGTTAGGCAAGACACATTTTCACAGTTTTGAATTGATTTTTGTCGTTAGCGAACATAATTATTTTCTTATCTATGTACTGTTTCAACCTAAAGTTATAGCCAAAGTTGGCCTAGGTCTTAAACAAGACGAACTTCATCGCGTATACGTAAATTATTATTCAACAGATTTACTTTTTATATACGTTGAGTAAATCTGTTGAATCAACAATCACACAAAAATATCACATGAGAAAGTTAGGGTGAGTAGAGTTAGAAACTTCGAGGTAACATTTTCCCATCAACAATTTAGGTACATGAAAATGTTTTTTGTTGGGTTAACATTATTATTATTCGATAGAAGTATCTATACTATTTATACTATTGGTGAAAGATTAAACAAAGTTTTAATTATTTAGACCCTAATGCGGGCACATGCGTACGACAAGCGTCGCGTGCTGGGTGTGAATGCGATCAATGCGATGCGCGCCAACCAGCTGTTCTGTTCCGTCACCGGAGCTGACCCCAGCAAGAGTAGTCTGCCAGTAGTCTGTGGCACTGGTCGATGTACCAGAGTCCCAGTATTCTCTGCTGGAAAAGCTGACAACTTTCCACAAGTGAGTTTGAATAACAGCATACAGTTTCTTAATGTCGCACTCAGAGACATCTAATGATTAGGTACTTAAACTATTCCTTAGTAATGATTCTGTTCCGAAAACAATTGATATGGATTAGGTCAAGTAACCATTAAATTTCTCTGAGTACGGCGGTTAAAGGCTTATGATACGTACATCTACTAAGTAGCCCGATGTGTGAGTCAACCCTAAGCTACTGCTTACAGATGAACGATTATGGAGTTATTTTACTTCGATCACATTTTTAGGCTTCTCTTGTGAGGTGATTGTCCTTTAAGAACATAAGTTTGAACGAATGTGTTAAATAATTTTTTAGCTGTTAGCTAGGCTAACAATTATTGTAATTAGGTATTATTGTACTATGTTGTGGGTTTATAGATTTGTCATGGAAAATGGTTTGATCTTAGTTAGTAAGTATAGGTACACACGACGGATTTCTGTCTCATGGGCGTAAAATGCAATATTCTTAAAAAATGCCAAGTTTTCTTCAAAGTTTTGTATATTTCTGTTGTAATGAAGTCAAAGACGGCGTGCCTGACTCGACTGGTGCGTGAAGCTGACGAGCTCATCTGCAAAGTGAAGAGTAACAACGAGCAAGGACATCTGTCCATCGGCTTCGCGACTGCCAGGTTTATCGTCAATCTTATGAAAGGTTCGTATTTGAATGAACTAGCTAAAATCTTTATGAACCATATTATTGGGTGAAGTCGCCAAATAGGTTTCAGTAAAGTATAAGACAAACCGCATTTTTGATAAGCAAGCGTGGTGATTAATGCTCAAACCTTCTCCGTGTGAGAAGAGACTTGTCGTCGGCAGTGGCCACTTATAGGCTGATGATGAAGATCAAGGTATTAGGGGCTTTTTGGCACCACACATTCACCAAATACGTAAGCAGTGATGGACAAGTAACATAATTATAATCTCCGTGTGAGAAGAGACCTTTGGTCAGCAGTGGCCACTTATAGGCTGATGATGATGAGTGTGTTAGGGGCATTTTGAGACTCAGCACCACGCATTCTCCGAAGGCGTAAGCAGAGATGGACTTAATAAATGCTAAAAAAATGTTGAACAAAAGTGTTTTGTTACGCTTATTATCTCGAGTAGAAAACATAAAATATCTTTATCAGAGTAGTATGTTTATCTATTATATAAAAAAGGGTCGGGAGTTCCTTCCTGACGCTATTACTCCAGAACGCATGAACCGATTTCCACGGTTTTGCATTCGTTGGAAAGGTCTCGGGCTCCGTGAGGTTTATATTATAGGCAAAGAAAATTCAGGAAAAAATCAAGAGATAAGTAGAAAAACAGGAAAAATCATTGCTGGTGAAACGGAGTGTGCCGTTCGAGTTTGCTAGTTTTCAATAAGTATTATTTTTGCCCTATTGTCAATTATCCAGGTATTTTTGAGAATCCAACGTTCATAGACAGTGCGTTAGTGGAGCAAGGGAATCCGAAAAAATGCTACAACATGAAGTACTGCGCCACACCAGTCACCGTCGGCAAGGGGGGCATTACTGAATACGCTATACCCGAACTTAATGGCAGCGAGAGGAAACTGTTGGAAGAAAGCAGGTGAGTATTTATATAGAGTATTAGATATCTATATAGCTACAAGACGTCCACTGCTGAACATATGGTGACTTGCAGGTGATTGGCAGGTTTTTTTAAGGGAGGAAAATTATCCAATGACTTCTCCCGCCTTGGGTGAGGCGAGAGGGAGTGTCAGACTTATACTGACTAAAAACCACCTACTCCTGCTTTTCGAGCCGAAGCCCCGGTAAACCCGCTAGATAGTCCGCAGCTCTGGAAGATTGGGCGGTTGCAAGCGAGATTTATTCAGTACCTCTACCATGAGTTTGAAGCTAAATTTTAGTTCCAAAGGTGACCGGTAGAGGCGTTGTAAAATTTGACATACAAAAAATTTACGTCGTCGCTAGCGACTATCGACAAATACTATTGCATACTATAGTAAACTCATGGTAGAGATTTGTACTATTCTACCTAGGTACTTTTCTTTAGCTGCTGTTCCGAAATAAGTGTGTCATACAACATAGCCATATTTTTAATAGACCTCAAAATTTTAGGCATTCTTTTTTTTAAATTGGAACTTGAAACTGGATATTTACCATGTTTTTCTATTTCTATGAGTTTCTGATATTTCACATGGAAAATATTCAAATCTAGTGTTAGTAACCATGTCAGTTTAAAAACTTATATTTTTTTATATAATTCGCAGGTGTGATTTCGAAGACATGTTGAACATGGGTCGATGTTACGCGACCGGTGACGAGGAGGAATATTGCCTTCCTCCCTGCAAAACGGATTATGTTTGTAAAGATTGTAAATTTTGTAAGCCCTGCAAGAAAAAGAGAAAAGGCTACTAGCATTAACTAGGGCAAGACAGCCATTCATAATTAAATACATTAACATTAGAATTACTCAGATGACAAATCGTAATGTATCAATTAAAATACTCTTGTTTTTAGTATAAAAATATTAAATTATCTGTATACAATTATCAGTTATTGATCACCAGCAGATTTATCGGTTTCTCAAATTCAAAATTCACAATAACTCGGAGTATAAAAATGGTACACAGAGCGGAAAATTTTGCATACCATATTTTTATCATTTAACAATGTGTATTTTATTATGTTTAATATATAAAAAATGTCAGTAGGTACCTAGTAAATAAAGTATGCAGGGCTTTAAAATATAATTTTCATATTAACGTTAACCTATTTAGACACTGACTTATTACTACAAATCACAATGTATAGGTAAGATGAGAGAAAAATAATGAATCATGTACCTAAGATAATGTCTTCAGAAGATAATGTGCGTTGAAAGTTTAGTTCTAAATGATCACCAAGTACTACTTGAACATAGTTTATTAATGATTTTGGCGAAGTTAAAATGTACCTAGATAAGTACTAAGTTAAATAAAAAGTAAAAAAAAAAACATTGAAAAATACTGATAAATGTGTACGTATTTACGTGACAATAAATAAGTGACAATTTATGCTTTGTTTTTATTTTTCACGTTGTTTCCTTTTAAGTGGGTAAAATCATCCAATGGCTTTTCCCGCCTTGGGTGAGATGATAGGGAGTGTCAGTGTTTCCTGTGTGGCATCATGTTCAGTAAGCACCTGACACAGGCCAAATGGTAAGGACGCTGTAACGTCTCTCTAGCCACTCCTCAATGAGGGGACTTACCGCTGCAATAACAGCGAGCCAATTCACGTCCTGATTAAGCCAAAACATTATCATACAAGCACACTTTTTCCAAATCCATCAGATTAATTACCAGACCAATGCATTTATCATTAATACTTTATTTAATCCTTTATCATTTGAGTCTACATATGTTTTGGACATGTGACATAGCATCTAGACCAGCATAAAGAGTAAAAGGGACCTGTATCTGTACGTATGTACCTCCTGATCCAGGTCACTTAAGTCACTCAACCTAATTATACAGGTATACGTATATTATTACTCACGTAGCTATAATATACTCGCCGTGCATAGCGAGGCTCTAGGGAGATATAAATCTCTTTATAGACGTGCCAATGAGGGCTCCGGAGCTGGTCTATTAAGGACCCCCGGTGTCCCCTCGTAGATGCTAATGTCATTCAAATGAGGCGGTATCCCTTTCATTAAAAAAAAATATTGATCCGAACTGGTTTACGTCGCTTTTATGATATTTTTCATAGTCATATTTACTAACGCACTATAATTTGTTTAAAGAATCATTGAATGCAATTTTAAGTTTGATCCGTTTTTGGTTTTAACATGGAGGGGAGAAATTAGTTATTTTCGACACAATATTGTATTAAATTGACTCCTATTTATTTAATCTTTAATGTACACAATACAATTGAATAGTGGTACATAAGGCGAACTTAATGCATATGGCATTCTCTGCCAGTCAACCTTATTATAATTATTTTATTCATTGGATTAGGTATAGTGTGATGTGCTAAAATAAATTAGAAAAAAGGTTAGGCGAAAGATGGCGTGATGTAGTTATATAAACGCAAGTTAAAATCACGTGTCCGTCAACATGGTCCCACGAAACTCCCCCACGTTTCACATTCACGTGCTGTGAAATGCTTCCCTCACAAGTTTTCCACCACGAGTCGCTAGATGCGTTCGCTTTTAACGTTTTTCTTTCACGTGATGTTTTGCTCTATATGGCTTCGGTGCATGCCGCTAGGTGCCTGGAAGAGCTATGAGCGTAAATGGAATGTTCTAGACTTTGCATACGTTCATATTATAAAAAAAATGCGTACGATGAAATCGTAGTAGGTACTTCTATCTAGTTTCTTTAAAAAACGTAATTATGAGTAAGTTATTTATCATATTTAGTTAGAAATATTCAGTTTAAGAAAGAGTGTAGCTGCACTATTGGTTAATAATTGCGCAGCCTTAGATGAATGATTGCGCAGCCATATCGGCTCGGCACATGGCCGTATGCAACTTGTTTACAGATTGTCTGGGAAATCTTGCTTTGTTGGCTACAATGTTGCAGCCACGTATTGTAAAAATAAAATCCCATTTTATTAGCGCTTTTAGCTAACTATGTCCGTGGCGACATTGAAGAGTTAAATGAACAATACAAACGGCAGATTTCGTCATCTGTCAAACTCTTCACGTTTTTCACCGTGTGTTCTTTAATTATATTAACATACTTCGTACTTTTACTTTAGGCATTGTTACCGCCGACTGTAAGTATGCTCACTGCCGATACCGCAATACGTAATAGCGTAGTAGTCGGTTTGGTGTGAGCGAGATGTTAAATACATTTAGAAAAGTGACAAACTATGTAACGCTCTCTCACTTTCAGCGGCCGACAATAATTGTGGTATGAACGATGTCTTTCGGTTACTTAGGTAATCACATCTTTTGTTAATCAAAGTGTTAATGATTAACAAAAGTACTCTACGTGTTAGTTAACCTCCTTAATCTAATTGGCTTTTATTTACCTTCCTTATTACATGGAACTTTCTAGCTACACACTGATAACCTGGTCTATTGCGTTTGCCTAATATCTGATTAATTGCATATTAACACGTTCACTGTCCAGTGACTCCAAATGGAGTCATATTTTTATCAAACTCACAAGTCCATGACTCCGGTTGGAGTCATAATTCAAAAGTAAATTTGATGCTTTTTATTGACCGGACGTATGAATAAGACGAAAAAGATTTTCATGAACGTATGGTTGGATAAAAAGCTACCGAAAAATTTAAAGAGCCACCGTAAAATGTTGCCATTTTCCTATATAATATGAAGGGGGTAAAATAAAACGAGTTTGTAGATGGACGTATGAATATGTTTTATGACTTTGTACTGGGACAGTGAACGTGTTAAAAATGTATAGTTTAGATTAGATATTTATTAGACCAATTTACAAAACTCTTTATTTAGGTAGTCTAGCTAGCTTCGTGATATCCAGAAGATTTTCGGAGCTGCAAACTGCCTAGTGGGTTACTCGATCCGGCTCGAAAAGCAGGAGTAGGAACGGGGTAGGTTTTAGTCAGTAAGAGTCTGACACTCCTTTTCGCCTCGCTTAAGGGGAAGCCATAGGAGAATTTTCCGCCTTTTAAAAAAAGGTATGAAGATTACGTGTTGGCAGCAGGTTTTCGATGTTCTTGCATAGTTACTATCTATGAAAAAAAGTAATCATAACGTCGCTCAATGAGCTATAAGCTAGCTATAATCAGTCAGTTTTTATCGGGGGCTTACACAGAAACGGCAAAAGGCTTACAAGTGCAGTGATGACGAATGCTCTGAAAGTATGATTTGTTCACGATTAGAAAATGCCAATCTCGCGTAATTGGGGCTCAAGCAAGATCTCGCAGCTTTGTATGTTTATTTTTGTAAATAATTATGACATTTGAATAAATTAGGAAAAAATAATAAGATTATTAGATAAACATTTATTCTACGATTTCTTTTTTCGAAATTTAGAACGAAATAATCCTGCCTAAAGTTAAGCGGACTAATACGATCAACGGATAATGACCAGTCTTTGCATGCAATCGTAGATAGCATCTGTTTAGGTAATGCAATTTTAGATAAAGTATTGTTAAATAGGATTATGCATAACTAATTGTAATTAGTATTAAGATAAGATACATGTAGGTGTCTTCGTGATTTGTTATCTCTTTTAAAATTTTCGCACAAAATATTGTTATGTTCATCACACTCAACGACCAGAAAAACTATTTGTGTATTATATAATTGATACATAATTAATAGAATGCCTCGTTGGTCGAGTGGTCGCAAGTGCGACTGTCGGACATAGGGCCTCGAGTTTGATTTCCCGGTCGGGCAAAGTAAATATTACTGGGCTATTATCGGATTTTTATTTATTTTTTTCAGTAGAAGCAACGATGCAGCCATTTTGCAGCAATGCATAAATTAGAAAGGAATGAATAAGAATAATTATTACACATTTACCCTGTCGACCCCTTTTTTCGGTATTATCATACTGGAATCTTTTTTATGGAATAGGGAGCATCAGCGCCCCCCTTGGACACCCGCAACACCACAGGAGAAACAGACCGTGCGTTGCCGGCCTTTTAAAAAGGAGTACTCTCTTTTCTTGAAAGTTTGAAGGTCGTTGAACACTGATATATCTATATCTATACGTATAAAAACAATATGCAATAGAAATTAGTTTTAATTATATTCTAAGCTATGTAGCCACCGTAATTGGTATCTCATTAACTATCTATTTAATCAAATTAAGGCCCGCATGATAAACTGCTTGATACGTTTACGTAATTCCATGGCGGAATCCCGGAAGATGGAAACTATTTCCGCACGTATTGCTGAACTTGGTGCATGGCCTTGTGCGAGCGAAGGTCGCTGGGGGCAAGGCCTCCCCCTCTCGGGGGATTATCCTGCCACGTGATGACGTAGTAGTGAGTGGTACAAGTGAAATCCAAACACGTCGATTGTATTGATTAGAATTCAAATGGGCGGGTCGTATTATTTAGTTTGGTTTTATTATTGCATGATTATGCGTACGTAAAAAAAACCGACTTAGACCGAATTCTGTTGAAGTTGGTTCAAATATAAAAACCTGCTCTTAAAAGTGTAATAATGCTGAAAACCTCATCAAAATCAGTTCAAGCTAACCGCGAGATAATCGCGGACAAACATACACAGGTGCATTCTACATAATAAAAGGATTGTGAAAACGAAAGCTGATTTTTAGGGTTCCGTAGCCAAATGGCAAAAAACGGAACCCTTATAGTTTCGTCATGTCTGTCTGTCCGTCCGTCCGTCCGTCCGTATGTCACAGCCGTTTATTTCCGAAACTGTTGGGCCTACATAGTTGAAACTTTGTAGCATGGTGTATTTCGATAACCACTATTCGAATTTTGAATAAAAATAAATAAATTTAAAAATTTACGGGGGGCACTCCATACATGGAACTGATTCAAAAAAAATTTTTTTTTCATCTAACTAATCCGTGATAGGTATCTATGGATAGGTCTTTAAAAATGACATTAAGGTTCCTATAACCACTTTTCGTCAAAATCAATCGTTTGAAAGTTAGACGCTTCCAAAGTGGAAAAATGAGTGTCCCCCCCCTAACTTTTTAAATAAAAGAGAGTGAGAAAACTGAAAAAAATATATGCTGTAGATTTCAATAGAAACTTACAACGAAAATTAGTTTGAATGAGATATCATTATTAGTTTTTAAGAAATTTCTCCCTCGCTAAAACATTTTCAAAAACCGCAAATATAACTTTGTCGTTCATACAAACACTATGTAAAACCAAGTTATTTTACAACTTTTATATTACGTCATCTACTTGCTGCTACGGAACCCTTCATGGGCGAGTCCGACTCGCACTTGGCCGGTTTTTTTCTTATAATTCAAAAAAAATAAAAAAATAAACAGCATTTGGTGTTGAATTCGTAGACGTAAAAGGGTACTACGAAATTCGTAGTCGTATCTGCTACGAGTCTACGACACCACTATTATACGCTATTACGACCGCTACAAAATAATTTCCGAAATTCGTAGTCGTATCTGCTACGCGTCTACGACGCCACTTCTACGCTACTACGCGCTACGAAATAATTTCCGTAATCAAATAGGTAATGTGTTGTGTCTATGAGTTTATTGTCTCTATTTTTATATTAAGTAACTAATATATATTTTGTATTAAGCGATCCTTAATTTCTAATGATGAATGATTTTTATGTATGTATCTACCTTGGTTTTCTAGTTCAGTTCTCTAGTCGGATAAGAAGTGTGTTTGGGATTTACGAAAATTATTTTATACAATTTTATTCCCGCTATCGCTTGTGTTTAAGCCAAGCCCGAGACGAGTAGATACAGTGCCCCCGGGAGCTCGAGTTTCAATGTCACAGTCAGGATCGATGCGAATGCCAACCACTTTCATCCCGGTTCTTTTATACCGTATTTCTTGTATATATAATTGATGGATGGTACTTTAAACTAATATTAATAAAAGCGTGTTAAAAATGGAATGTATATAAGAAATATAAGCTTTCAAATTGGGCATATTTTGGTGGTGTGAGTTACGAATGAAGTTGGGGAATATTAGGCCCACGATACCCGCTTGTTACACATGGTATATAATGGCGTAAATTGTTCGATGTTGTGTTATTCATTATTACATATTAACTTGGCTTTAAATTTGTATTATTTCTCTTTACCTAGATTTGGTACTCTTTTAACAGTACTCTAAGTGATATGTATTATCGTCACAGGATGGCACCGATAAAACAAATAATTGTACTACTGATTTATTTTTTACTGTAATTTTTGTATATTAGTTACTTAGTTTTTCATTAAAAAGTAACTTATATCAATTAAAACGCCAATTCTTGTACTTTTTTTTAAGGGAGGAAAATCATCCAATGGTTTTTCCCTTGGGTGAGGCGAGAGGGAGTGTCAGACTCTTACTGACTAAAAACCATCCCGTTCCCACTCCTGCTTTTTGAGCCAGAGCCCCGGTTAACCCGCTAGGTAGTCCACAGGTCCGGATAATCTTAGTACTTAGTATATAAATTGATATATTTTCTTTAACACAATGTAAATACAGAAGCCATAAGAATATGTTGCCATCATATACATAAGAAAGGGTGTGCGTTGGAGTCTACGATCGATATAGCTCTTGCTATTTATAGATAAGGAGGCTATTTATTGTTCTTTAGTTTTTATATAACTGCTGATAATGTAAAGTGGGTTCTGTTAAATTTGGTATGAATCTATTAATACTTTAAACATGTAGGTATTTTATATCATGAAACTATCTTTGAGTGTACATTCATATGGTATGTTTTTTTTTTATATTTTATGAACTATGCTATTGAGACTCAGCCATTGACTTTTGGAGATTGCTACAAATGCGAACAAAAACGATTATTTTTCATAGTTTGACAAGAATATTATCATTTATTTTGGTAGAAGTCGTTTCTTTTAAGACTGCAAACAAACATAACTATTGTACTTTTTTTGAGGGGGGAAAATCATCCAATGACTTCTCTCGCCTTGGGCGAGGCGAGAGGTAGCGTCAGACTCTTACTGACTAAAAACCATCCCGTTGTTACTCCTGCTTTTCGAGCCGGAGCCCCAGTAACCGGCTAAGTAGTCCGCAGGTCCGAATATTGTACTTATAACTTAGTTTAAATTATTTGTAAATGTATGTTTATAAATAAATGATGCAACTGTATTCTAATTAGGTAATAAGTGCAATTAAATTCGCATATTATAAACAAATTGTGCATATTATCGCAGCATAACAACATTGGTTATTAAACGCTATGCAAAAACAAATGTTATCGTTATAATTATCCGTAATTACCTAAAATTTAATCTTGACTCGACTACTCTTATGGCTGACTACCGAGAGTGAGGACTTAAGTTGAATTTCCAGGTAGCAACTAGGTACTATGAACTCCTATGAATGTGCCGAAACTAGCGTTGCACCGTGGGCCTCTGGAGCAGGTCAATTTAGAGGACTCAGTGCCACGCACAGGTGCAGAGGTAAAAATCCACACTATCATCCTCAAAAACCTAGGCAGATATTGAAGGTTTCCCGTCGTCATAAAAAAAACAGGTACTATCGGAAATAGGATTCTAGAAATAGTTTTATCTGTATTTGAACTCAATACGGTCCTTTATGGGCTTCTGATGTAGTGCTGACAGTGTTGACCCCGTTTTTCAAAGATTTTTTCTAGATTACCGAGCGGTACTTTACCATCAGTAGTACTGATAAACTTTAAGAATATGCCAAACACGACCATATTATTTATCAGGTCACCATCAGCTGGGTAATTAGTATCTTCCTAATGAATATTAATTCTTTTGTAATGAATACAGTCTCTAGGGCAATAACGAATAGCTGGTATTTATGATGCTATGATATGGAGTTAGAATTATAATTATTAAACAAATAAATAAAATTGTTGGGAAATAATAATACTTATTAGATTTTTGTTCCAAAATATTGTTGAATTTCGTATTGCTTATGAAAAAAGGTTTTATTTCTTACGCGCGTCCGCACCTTTATGAAGTTACTGGCTGCATTAGTAACTGGCTGGAATGTATTTTATTTTTGACAGATAGTGTTTGACAGATGTTATGTTGGCGCGAAAAAGTTTAATTATGAAATTATAATTATTTATTAGATATAGGAATTTAAATTGTATTATTAAATTGATTGGCAGTTTGAATAGTGTTAATATTCGAGTTAGTGTTAACGTTTTCCCTTGGACGAGTTTTCCTTCATGATAACCTTTAAAATTATTTGTATACTTTGATGATCAAATTCAAAATATTATGTAAGTACAATAATTCATTTTATTTAGGTACTCCTTTTTAGTGGTGCATATTTTTGTGATATGATAATATTTACTAAAATTAGATTTTATATGCCCGACAGTTTCTGATAGTGCTATACTAAACTACTCGATTATTAGATAATGTTTTTTTTTAAATCCTTATATTGTCCTGTTGTGTTTTAATTTTTAATTATTACTTCTCGATAATTTACTTGACGTATATGTATAGGAATACAACACTTTAGTCACTTATTATTTTATTTGTGTCGGGTTTTCCCAAATATTTTCCTGCTAATGTCATAATAATAAGCTCATGTAAATTACAAAACAAATATCGAATTCAATATTATTTTTATGGCGTAAAAGATATTAAAATAATTAGAAACTTCAAAACTAAGGTAATAGTTGTGATAAGGTAATGAATGCATTTTATAGTAATCTTAATTATCCCTATATCTAATTAATCCTTAGATTGTACTACCTCTATTTTTATCTTAATAATCCTAAGATTATACTACCTACCTACGCATACCAGTTAAAATTAGATTGATACTGAGCAGACAATGCAACAATAAGATTTGCGTATGAATGAGAAAGAATGTATCATTTTTATACAGAAATTAATATGCGAAATATATTTTTTTTTTCATTATACATATTAATACAGATATTATATTTTAAAACAATTACAGCTTATTATTTTTAGTCATGAGGAAAAAAAGAAATTAAATTAATTAACATAAAATAAATATGACGCACGTGGGACAATCGTGTGAAACGTAGCGTGTTGTACGTAATCTGTATTTCGGCAATGGTGAATATAAATCCTGTTGTGGTCTGGTATAATGCATTGTTGTTCTACGAGCCGTAGGCGTCTAACCGCGCAGCTACTGTCAAGGTCGCCTACGCGTCGGGGAGACAGTCCTAAGCACACCCCTACAGTCTGCACATACCGTCTATCGGCACCACTCGCGTCTTACAATACGCGAAATAATATTCTATTTTTATATTATCTGTGTTTCGTTATTCCAAGTTTAAACATTTGAAGATCTGTTCTGTGCTGTTGATGTAAGTACGATTATATTCGGGTGCGTCCGTTCAAGGTCATGGTTGTTGTGGAAATTATCGAACTGACTGTAATGTTGGTCGCCGGCTGAACGTTTTACGTTTAAGGGATTTTTCTGAATTCGTATTTGTTTTTTAATATTTTCATTCTTGTAAGTGCGTTTCTAATATTCTGTCTACCGAATTTTTGTTACGCAAATACGTTTATTTTAGTGTGAAATGGATTGGTCATGAAATTAATTATTTAAAAATTTCAGTACATATGTTAATTATTATTTTTTTATTAAAAATAAATAATGATTGCATGCCTTCATGTCACTTAAAATAAAATTATTAAAAAAAAAATATTGTTCACGAATATTTTCCGGCAAATAAAACATAATTCACCAACTAAAAACAAGTTCGAAAAGCCATTTTGAAAAAAGAAATTTAAAAATTCAAATTGCGATTGATTTTTTCTTTTTATTTTTAATGAGACATTGTTGGCTGTATAGGTGTCTATTTACAATTTTACTCAACCAATGGGACTATAGATTATAAATTAAAAAAACGGACGTTTAGTGATTGGCGTGTATATTTTGAACGCATGATATAAATAAACTGTGTAGTTCTAGCAATACAAATATGGCAGCCACACAGGCACACACAGAGAAGTTGTATCCTAATTGTGATGCAACCGTTTGGCTCCGATCCTGCGAAGAGGAGGTGTCTGAACCTCTTGAGGGGGTGATCACAGGTCAGTAGCAATACTCAAGTTTATCTCGTATATTTTACTAGTATATTCTGAAAGTTAAGTCATATCTTCATTGTTTGTCTGTATGCATGAGAACCGGTTGTTTTGTAATGTGATGCGGATTCTTTTCCCGCTTTGCAACAATTTGTGCATCACACAAAGGGTTTCAGGTCTGGGTGTGATATCTTATTATGTTTGTAAACGCAATTACTACCTAGTACACTAATTAGGCCAATAGAGTTTTATTTCATTTTTATTTAATTATAATTTTAATTAATAAAAGACCGCACTTTTATAGCCGGGTGTATTTTACGATTTTACGGGGTCATGTTATATCTGAAAAGGATGTTAAAATTCTCAATAGTACAAAGGTAAAAAATGGAATGGTGTGAAGCACATGTGTCCATTAAATGCAACATATGAAGCTAATTTAGCTATTTAAATATGATATTTTCAGTCGTAGACGATGTCCTACTAGAGCGTGAGTCAACGATTATCGCGAAATATTGATCATAGTCGTCCTAGTAATTTTCTGTTAAAAATCAGATTTCTAAAATTTTGGATCACGATTTTTGTAAACTCACACTAGCATTTTCTCCTAAGACGTAGCTGCTGGCAACGTCTATCAGACTATGTAAACAAAGTATAGACGAGACGAGCAAATAGATCACAAGCCAGGTGTTAAATTTTTAGCTTGTCCCTAAAGACGCCTGATCTGGTTAATTCTGAATATTGACAGAAAATATCAACTCTATGTACTTAATCACGCGAAGATCGCATACGTACACGGTCTAGTAGGACACCGAAATAAAATACGTTTATAACTACGCTTAGTCACAATCACAACACTAAACATAAACACACATCTTCAAAGACGACCTCAGTGTTATCTCAGCACTTCTATTGAGTTCCAAATTAAATAAAGTCGCATTCTATAAATAGTATCTGCTAAATTATATTGCTATCATCACTTTCAGTATTAGGTAATGGTTTCACAGCTTATTCTTGAAGTGGACAGGTATAGATAGAGAAATAATACCTTTGCATTGGCCATAGCTATTGTTTTTGGAGTCAAATTATTATTTTTGATTTTAGAACAGAAAAGAAAAATACAACCAAAATACTTTAAAGCCTCGTCCCCACTAGGTGATTTCGGATGACATTGTTGACTGTGCGTCAAGGAAACATAACCCGATGTCTCCGGGGACACATGTTCCTAGTGGGGACGAGGCTTAAATGAAACAAAACTCCTTGTTTACACCAGTGCAGTATTGTGAAAGTACTCTGAACAAAGAAAGGTCCATTTCAATCCTAATTATAGAATCTTGACAAAGACATTCGGTTAATCGAGTCAAGGCCTGAATAAATAAAACTTATAGCCGCACAACTCTAGTGCTTATAGCAAAATTAAATAGAGCTATAGTTCCATAAATAGTTTTCTCAAAGCACACCGCATTTTATTGCTACCATTACTTTTATTAACACCGTCTGCGCTGCAAAAATAACTGAAATAAGACAAGTATTAACACGACGCTAGTTTGGTTTGCACGATCTAGCTAATGTAAACTGTATACGAATTACATTCTTGGAATGGAATTTCGAATTAACGTTGTACTAGGAATATACATAATTGCTTATATCGTTCTGGCAATAAAAATATACTACGGTAGATACCAGGTAACTTCGCATAAGATTTTTTATTACTCTAGCCAATTATTTATTGATTTTAAAGCTTCTAGGTATTGGTATCTTTCATAATGAATCTTTAGGTAGAGGAAATTATATGTATGTAAGGGTATGGCAGTGCTTTAGCCAAATTGGTACATAGATTTCGTTAACATTACCTAGGTATAGAAAATTAAACAAATATTTCTAATAGGGATTTTCACTGGAATCGATAAGTGAAGCGATTAAAATAAAGTTATCTATGATTTTCACATATTTGTTTCGTTTTCTATACTCTCAACGATTATACCTATGTAGATACTAATATTGGTTACGGTAGCTGCCTTTTCACTGTAGCTACAAATGCACTGAGTTGTTTATTGCAACAAAACATAGACTATACTGAACTCTAACAAAATATACACTGAACAAAACAAAAGAGTGATATCAATATATCTTTGCGTTTTTTAACTTGTATCGTTTTTCACAGGTGAGGTACCGACATGGCTCCGTGGTACATTACTACGCAATGGACCAGGTTCCCTGAAGGTCGGGGATATGAGATTCGATCACCTTTTCGACAGTTCCGCACTTTTGCACAGGTAAAACAATTCACGAATTAATTCTTTTTTGTAGTTATATTAAACGGTTATATTTAGCTTGACTACTTTGTTTGTTTGGGTCAAATTTACTAATTAAATATTCGCCCCATTATCGTAATCTCCATGACCACTCAATATTATAATAACATTTTTTCAAACGACAGGGCTAGATTGGTAGAATAGAGCTCATTAAAATCGATTATTCTGTATGTATTACTTGTAGAAATATAAAGAAAAGAAGAAATAGACAGTAGAACCTACTTTATTTGTAAGATTAATGGCAATAGGAAGACTCGAATATATTTATTTGCACTCTTACTCTTCTTTTAGATTTGAAATTAAGTAAGACGTTTATACAAGTATTTAGTTAAATAGAGATCCTAAAACTTTTTAACCGTGATCTCCCACTGATTTTCCAATTGCAGAACACTGCTTTTATGTAGAAGAGGCCCATAATCCGGTAGTAGACTGTAATAAGCTGACGATGTGATTATCAAATAAATCCTTCCTATTGTATCTATTATCATATAATTCTAACGAGTTATCGTTTGTTCACTTGTGGAATCCAGAATATTCGATTAGATAGAGATATAGTACCTACATATAAGGAGCTTTAAAAGTATCAGCCACGGCGTCAATGAGAGGTAGTGTTGTGTTTCAAGATAACACGTATACGATAAACGTAGCCGAAAACAATCCTGAAAGTATGATACTTTCTCAACATGCAAATTCAACACTAGGCTTCCTGTCTAATCCGGAGCTGCGGACTGCCTAGCGGGTTTATAGGCCCTGGCTCAAAAAGCAGGAGTAGGAACGGGGTGGTTGTAAGTCAGTAAGAGTCTGACACTCCAACAGAAGTCATTGGTTGATTTACCCCCTTTAAAAAAAAGACTTCATGCCTGATACTAAACCCTAAACTAAAAAAAAAACAAGCGATAAATGTGGGAAACCTTATCTTTTACATACAAATGAAAGAATATCTCTCCAGGTTCGCGATTGACGATGGCCATGTGACATACCAGTGTCGGTTCCTCCGTACCAACACGCTGAAGAAGAATAGAGCAGCCAACCGCATCATAGTATCGGAGTTCGGTACCAAGTCCGCCCCTGACCCATGCCATTCCATTTTCGACAGGTAAATACGCCTTTTATATGAGTAAGTAATAAATGAATAGGGTAGATGACTAATTTTTATTCTAATGTCCGCCTTGTAGATAATTTTAAAATATTAGACACGTATTTTTTATTTTCTTACGGAAACAAATACTTTAGAAGATATATCGATTTGAAATATCACTTCTAGGTATATTAGTACATTTTATACGTAGAAATTACGTATTTGCTTCCACTCTTAAACTTTGATTCGTTTGTTTTAGCATTGTTGTCTTTTATGATAAAATAAAAAAAGTATATAATATTTTTTCATAACCTAACAGACGGACTAAATAGATTTTTAATTTTCGTACCCCGTCACCATCCCTATTATGAAGAATGTGAATTTCCCGTAGAGAATATGTTGTGTGGTTTTCCTTGCTCGTTTTTCCCTAAGGAAGTAATGTTTAGAAGTATTTAGTTTCAGTAAGTAAATAATTGATTACGTAACTAAATACTTTAGATGAGTAATAAATTATAATTTTCTGAGTAATAAGAAATTGCTATAGGCAGTTGATTAAACATAAGTATTTTAAGTAAAATTCTTGTTTGTTATTCCTTAAGGGAACGATATTAAAATTACCGCTTGGTTTCTTAATTAACTACGAATTTTATTTATAATTAAGTACATTTTCTCTTTGAACGAATTTCTTTATTAATCTATTTTGAAAAAGAAAGAAAATGGTTAATCGAAAAGACCCGTTAACAATATACAGGGTGTCCCTGAAGTCGACGTCCAACAGGCACCAGATGATCGGCAAGGTTCCAAATGTTATCAGAAAAATATAAAAAAAGCCTTCTAAGTCCTACAGTTTTTAAATTACAGTAACTTATGTGTTATCCACGAAAAAGTACACCCTGTGCCAGTCTTTTGACTCTTGTTGCTACAAATCTTTATTTTTTCGTCTGCAGTTTTCCTTACATTATCCTGAATAGTGCTCCAGTAATATGGAATCATAAATTCTTAGCCAACTGCTTTAGATTGGAAAACATTGTTAGTTTTAGAGGAACCAAATACACTGAATAAAATTTTCACCTTACTTTAAGTGACTGTACTGAATAAATTATGTATGGCACTAGTAGTGGCAAATTTCACCAAAGTTGGCGCATTTAATAAGGATTATGAAATGGTATAGCACTTTGCAAATTATTTCTTAAATTCGACACAAAAAAAGATTTTTCAACGAAACTCCGTTTCGATGAATTTATTTGAACTTACTAATATTTCTTCTAGTGTACTCAAATCATACGTTACAACTTCGTATGCACTAGACAGCACTTTGCACGCTATTTGTTATCATCATGTTGAAAATCAGCGAGGATCTCTTGTCAAACAATATTGTCTGTTTACCCGTGATTTCGCTTGCAGTATTCGTCGGTAATATTATCGCTCGACGAACTGGTGTTGTGCATCTCGAGCCATCGTACTCCGTCTTCGGTATTTTAGCTGAGCATTGGCTTTTTTGCGCCGTGTTGATTATTTATTTTTTAAATTATTTTTTGTTTTACCTGCAATTCCTTGTAACGGTGCAAATAACTTTCTCGACAAACTAAAGAATATTTGATGCTTCATCCCGCATTTGATCACAAGGCATGAACACGTAACTTAATCGGAGGATTCACCAATTTCCTTTTTTTTTTGGTGGGGATATGACGAGTAATTGTGCGTAAGGGCTCATGTACACCATACCACTACCGCGTCGATATGCTGTATACATGACGCTGCCGCGTCCATTCCTTTTGATTTTACTACACATTTGATAATGTGTTTGATGCACTATGAACATCATATTGCAATCATTCAATATTATTTAGTGAAACATGATACACAACATGAGTTCCTCTAGTAAGTCTAGTAATATTGCCGACGAAAGCTGCAAGCGAAATCATGAGTAGACAGACAATGTTGTTTGACAAGAGATCCTCGCTGATTTTCAACATGATGATAACAAATCGCGTGCAAAGTGTTGTCTAGTGCATACGAAGTTGTAACGTATGATTTGAGTACACTAGAAGAAATATTAGTAAGTTCAAATAAATTCATCGAAACGGAGTTTCGTTGAAAAATCTTTTTTGAATTTAAGAAATAATTTGCAAAGTGCTATACCATTTCATAATCCTTATTAAATGAACTTTGGTGAAATTTGCCACTACTAGTGCCATACATAATTTATTCAGTACAGTACTTAAAGTAAGGTGAAAATTTTATTCAGTGTATTTGGTTCCTCTAAAACTAACAATGTTTTCCAATCTAAAGCAGTTGGCTAAGAATTTATGATTCCATATTACTGGAGCACTATTCAGGATGATGTAAGGAAGACTGCAGACGAAAAAATAAAGATTTGTAGCAACAAGAGTCAAAAGACTGGCACAGGGTGTACTTTTTCGTGGATGACACATAAGTCACTGTAATTTAAAAACTGTAGGACTTATGAAAGATAACAGTTGGAACCTTGCTGATCATCTAGTGCCCGTTGGACGTCGATTTCAGGGACACCCTGTATATTATGGACGATGACGTATGACTCAAGTGTTAATAAAGTAAGCCTCGAAGCAAATTGCCGTGGAATGTAATGAAGTTAATACTGTGTAACGAAATTGTTTCTAACTACAGACGTAGTACATAGTACAACAGACTGTAAGCCGATTATCTATCGTGGGCACTAACTGAATACGAGCTAAAAATAGAACATCAAGTGTTCTAAAATGTTCTGTAACAATCTTGGCTTAATAATAGCGTTGATGACTATTTTTTATTATTTTAATACTCTCGAAGTAAAATAAAATACTTTCGAAGATATGTTGATTTGAAATATCGCGTGACGTCACTTTTAAGTACATTTTATACGTAGAAATTATGTATTTGCTTCCTCTTCTCAACCTTGATTCGTTTTATCTAAGCATTGTTATCTTATATGACGAAATTACGTGTCTAATAATTTTTCATTATCTATATGACGAACGATACATTTTTAATTTTCATACTCCGTCATCATCCCTATTGTTTGAACTTTATGCAGTAGGTATAGGTACCTATGATTAGAATCTAATTGGGCTACATCTTTGTGATATATCAGATCAAACTCGATATTAAGATGGGCAGGGATACCACATTAGATAGAAACCTAGCAGAAGCCGCTCTATGATATGTGTACCTGAACCTTTTAAACTGGGATCTCCAACTCGCATACCGAGCGTGCAGATATGTGAGGATATGTACCACTTCTATGTAAAGGAGATTCTTAATACAGCAGTCGACTGATACGTGCTTTTGATGATGAAGTCTTATACATTTAAGCATGTCTCATGTACGTCTCATTTAACCCTTCTTATAAAAGTTTAAATAACTTTAACGTTACTTTGTTTTTGATGTAATTCCTTATATCCACAGGGTCGCAGCATTCTTCAACCCCGCCGAGCACATGTCGGATAACGCGATGATATCAGTATATCCATTCGGTGATGAAGTATACGCGTTCACTGAAGGTCCCATTATACACAGGTAAGGAAATATTGAAGTATTTATCCGCTTTCTAAGCGTGACGATTCCGGAGCTGCGGACTACCAAGCGGGTTTACCGGGGCTCCGGCTCGAAAAGCAGGAGTAGGAACGGGATGGTTTTTAGTCAGTAAGAGTCTGACACTCCCTCTTGCCTCGAGAGAAGACATTGGATGATTTTCTCTCCTTAAAAAAAGCGTGGTGATTGGAGCAAACCCTCATATCGTGTTCACCAATCTTTCGACCCTAAATTTAAAGCAACCCTAAGTTAAGATAGGACAATGGGCAAGAGGACCGTGACAAGCTGGTGGTGGCGATGATGATTTGTATAAATTACCTGTAATACAAACTGATTGAGGGTATGCTAGGATCATGCCATTTGCGGTTTCGTTGTCTCTGCTAACCGCAATAAGTGATATGCGGGACGATTATACGTGTTGATATTGTGTATGTTTGCAGGTATAAGCAATAAATGACATATTTTGCTAGTTTGCTATTAACCTGATTGCTCTATGTATCAGACTATAGTAAACCTAGACCTGGTACATCAATTTCATTACTAAGAAATAAGGAATTGAAAAAGGTCAATAACCTCGCTCCACTTGTTTGCTGGTTGCAACTAAAGCAGCTGTGTAATATACCATTGTACCTACAAATAAAAATTTTAACATCAATATGACAATGGAGAGCATTTTATTTAATTTTGTATTACTTTTTTAATAAGGCTTCTCGTGTTCACGAGCTTAATAATGTGAAATTTTTAAGTAAATACTTTGTCTACTCCTTTGAACGATTGTTGTCGATCAAACAATAATTCGGTCGTACATATTTAAGTAAAAGTAGAGTACACATAATTTTGTTTTTTTATACAATTGTTTTTTTATCATTGCGTCTACGATCTTGCGACAACGGCAGAATAATAAATTGAGACAATCTGGAGTTTTGCCAGGTCATTGACCCATTTCCATTGAAAATTTTGAGATGAAAATTCGAGTACTTAAGTAAGTAGATATTTCTGGGTATATTTTCGGAACAAAGGACCAAAGTATATTACTAAGTCCATATTTAATTTTGAATAAAGTAAAGACCGTGGTGCTGTTTTACACGTGTTAATCACGGTTTCTAATCAAATGACACGAATATACGCACAAAAAAAAAAAAAAACATCGGACCTTTCTAGACTACGGATAAAGTTTAACCTCATTCGACCTCGATCTTGGCGAAGAACGTTTATTTTTTAGGTCTTACTCAATCTATATAAATATAGATAGGAAAGTTTATACCAAAATATTTATTTTGAGATAAGATCATTTCATATTTTAAATAACTACGTGGTATGTATTTAGTAATACGCACAAAATGATATAATAGTATAGTATCGTAGTTTTTTTAAGGGAGGAAAATCATCCAATGCCTTCCCTCGCCAGGGCAAGGCGAGAGGGAGTGTCAGACTCTTACTAACTAAAAGCCACCCCGTTCCTACTCCTGCTTTTCGAGCCGGAGCCCTGGTAAACCCGCTAGGTAGTCCGCAGCTCCGGAAATCATTGTAGGTAGGATTTTCACATGATCAACCACAGAGTAGGATGATTAAATTCGATTTACGCACATGTCAGTCATCTAGTACTTACTATATATAGAATACTTAACATAAATTCATACCAAGTCCAATTTAATTCAAGTCTTTATTACATGTGACATAAGATTCGATGTTATTTGCAGGGTAGACACGGTTACCCTCGACACTCTGGAGCGTAAGAATATGACGAAATGTGTGGCGTTAGTCAACCACACCTCGCATCCACATGTCATGCCTAATGGTAAGAGATATCAAGAAGATTCTCACTCTATATTTATTATACTAGATTTTCTCTTCTATTTTTAGACTACTTATTTGCATTCAATAATTTGTATTCTGTTTCATACATATGTTCACGCCTTTAATCCCCAAAGGGGTAGTAGGCAGAGGTGCACATTATGGCACGTAATGCCACTGTACAATGTACACCCACTTTTTTATTCTGTTTCAATAAATCAATTAAATCAATGTATTCTGTTTCAATTCTTTTTTATCGTATCTTGGATATAATTTATCAAAGAAAATTTCTACAAAATATCCACAATCAATTTTCATGGAATTGAAATAAAATGATTGTTTTGTCATTATTAAAGAGTAAATTGTGTATTTTCAGGGGACGTGTACAACCTTGGTATGTCCATCGTGAAAGGCACAATACGTCACGTGGTCGCGAAATTCCCTTTCACTGAAAAAGGTAAATAATATTATTTTCTATCTATGTCTATGTAAAACATTAATTTTATCTTTCTTTTTGAATCCCCGCTTGAAGAAATTTTCACGAAGGCTGGTCTTTAGATTCTGATACTCTTATTAATTGAATTAAATGGAAAAATGTTTAATACCTACTGGTAATATTATTTCTTTTGCGACAAAGTGTAGCGTTGATATAGTAAATAATAATCATAATAATTTGATTTTCAGGCGACATGTTCAAAAGCGCACACATTGTAGCAACATTGAAGCCTCGTTGGACACTGAATCCTTCTTACATGCATACGTTTGGTAAGTTTTGTGTCTACTAACGTTTAATTTTGACCGTTATGTTTTAAGTATATGGTACTTAATTACTCACGTACTTAAACGATTGCCATACACTATGCCGTACCCTTAGTATGAGTTTGATTTACGTTAGTAGTAGTAGTAGTAGTAGTAAAGCAAATTCATCCTAAGGGTACTGAATTCCAAACGCTATTTAATTTTAGTATTTGGAATTTCAAATATCGAAAACCTTATTAACTTTTCCTAACCTAAATTTAAGATTCCGTTTTCAATATCTTACTTTTAACAAAACAGATAACTTTTTACTATTACTAATTTGATTTTGTATTTTCTTTTTACTTCCAGGTATAACTGAGAATTATTTCGTGATAGTGGAACAGCCGCTGTCGGTATCTGTCCCTGGACTAATGCGAGGTCTCATCACCAATGATAAGCTGGTTTCCAGTTTACAATGGAATCCTGGTTATGAGGTCAGTTCATAATAAAATCATTTATTTATCCGTTCACTAGAGACCCAATAAAACGTGTTTATGTGTTATGTTTACTAGATAATAATTGCCCATGTTCAAAAACCAAAACATGTTATTTTTTACGATTTTATATTCACAGCGAATCAAAAGACCAAAACAGAAAATAATCTGGTCCTTTCCTGCCTTACAACAATATATGCAGATTTATGAGCAGAACGCACAAAATGGGTCTTAATCACTAACACGTACACACACAGGAGTCTCATGTAATACATTACTAAGTACTACATGAGACTCAAAGAGAGCTTAAAACAGTTAAAAATAATCGATAATTTCTTGATTTCAGACCCACATAGTCCTTCTAAGTAGATCTACAGGACGAGAAGTAAAGAGATTCCGTACTGAATCCTTGTTCTACTTGCACATCATCAACACGTATGAACAGGAAGGCAACCTGGTTGTGGATATATGTGCCTACAAGGACGCTAAGGTCATAGACGCCATGTATGTTGAGGCTATTGAGGTGAGTTATTCATGTGAAAAATTAGGTATTTTTAATAATTAATTTAGCTACAGTTTTCCTGACTTAGTAAAGGTCTTGAACCAGAATTATTTACCAATTAGTTTACAAAGAATTCTTTACTTTTTATCATTTAGTGGAAGGAGTTCCTTTCAAGTGATATGTTTCATTTACTTTGGTGTTTGGTACATGATATAGAATTAAAGTTTCCAAATAATGTAAAGAGAGAAACAAGTTGGTGTACATTATAACTATACAACTTAATTTAAAACTCTGATTACCCCTTAAAAGGACCGTCTAAAAGTAATATTGAACTATAACATATTTTGTTTACCCAATACCCAATTACAATGTCGATTAAATATCTACTCTGTCATAGCTATAAAATATTACAATGAAATGATTTATCTAATAAAATAATTTTCATAATACTTTCTATTCTAGTCGATGCAAAGTAACGCAGACTATGCGAATTGGTTCCGAGCGCGACCTAAAAGGATGGAGGTGTCACTTGATGCACCTAACCTGACTTATGTGGCACCAAAGACTCTGGCTAACATCGGATGTGAAACTCCAAGAATACACTATGATGTTCATAACGGTAAATATATATTTCTTCATTAACCTTCAGTTATTGTTAAATACGGGCATTGTGCTAATTGTTACTCTTTATTTATTTCAGCAAAACCCTATAGATACTTCTACGCCATCAGTTCAGATGTAGATGCTGAAAATCCCGGAATGGTAAGACTAAATATAATTTTATATATGAATATAAAAAAGTGCGTACAGCGGCAGCAGCATAAAATCACAAATCCTACTGTGTTTCCTAAATGACTTGATATTTTTCGAAAATAGGACCGTTTGGGTTGCAAGTAATCTGCCTAGAAGGACCACAATTAAATCTTGTAATGTTTCAGGTTATAAAAGTGGACACAAAGACAGGTGAGACGAAGACGTGGTGTAAACCCAACTGTTACCCGAGCGAACCGATATTTGTACCGGCGCCTAATGCTAAGGTAAGGCAATATGTCACTTTGTGTATTAATAATATCTTTATGAGAACGTATACAATATTTCATCATTATCAACAAATCGCGATACACGATAGTTCACTTCTGAGCTTTGGGCCTCCTCCACATACAGGGCTTTGTCATAATCTCCACGTTTGGCAGATGGGTTACATATCGCACTCGCACTACTTTTCCCTACAGGTGACGTAAGAATTAACTAAAGGACTACATATTTAACAGAGACCGGGGCAGTAGTGCTCTCTGATATTTCGAACCAAAGTCAAAGTCAAAGTCAAAGCATTTATTTCAATTAATCCTAAATTAGGCACTTTTGAAACGTCAAATTGAATTGTCCGTCAGTCTGTCTGTCAGTGAAGCTAGGCGCTCGTTCCAAAGTGTTGCTTCGAATGGAGAAGAACGAGCAAGAAACTCCATCGTTACTCTTTTCAAAAAATGTTTTTTTACAATATCTCTGATACATTATTTGATCATTTACCTATTGTATATATATGTAGGAACAATGTAACGACAATACGACGTCAAAACTATGGGACAATAAAACCAATTTGTAAAGAATATAAATTAACCTTTTATACTACGATCTCTAACCCGTCTGGTAAGCATAGATATATTGGCAAACCTTCTTATGTTGAGAAGGCTCATCAAGCAAGCAAGTCATAGTTCTGCAGTAAACTGTCAAGGACTTTTATGAAAGTAATTTATCTTAATTAAAGGATTTATTTAAACTCACATGTTTATTCCAGGACGAAGATGACGGAGTTCTCCTAAGTGCATTAGTATGGGGCGGTGAGGTGACGCATACAGTGGCCGTACTAATCCTAGACGCGAAGACAATGCAGGAACTAGCGCGAGCCACCTTCAATACTCCCTCGCCCGCTCCCAAATGTTTACACGGATGGTTCTTACCGACTAACAGTTAAATATTCTTAAAATAACTTTAGATTAAGTTCAGGTCGGTTTTTCAGCCTCTTAATTGCGATGTGGAAGAACAATGCTTCGGTTAATTTTAAACCCTTGGCAGTATATTATCTAACCAGTGGATTAAATGAGTTAGTTTAACATAATTGTTGGAAATTATAGAGGATCTGTCAAATCGGCTCTCGATGTTGTGATATTGTTAAATGTATTTTATTTTGTTGGCTAAAAAGGAGGTGGTCTAAGGCCATATTGGCTTTGACATTGCTTAGTCTTGTAATTTGACCTAATTTTAATTGGTCTAGTTTAAAATGTGATCTCTGTTGTTGGTTGATGTTGTTTGACGTAATTCTTGAATAAAATGGTGTTGCAGGCCTTAAAATTGTATCGTGATAAATGGTGTTTTCGATATCAATTGTACACTATTTATAATGAGAATTAATAAGGGTTATTTTGTTTAGATATTAATTTGAAGTGCCTATATTATCTGATATTACCTAGATGTATTTTTGGTTACATTATATAATTTTCGTACCGAAGGACCAATTTTTCAGATTTGGTCCTTTTTGGTAAAATGTGATTGTTTAAGAATTAATTACGTAATACCTACTTAATTTCTAAAATAGTAGTCTTACTTTACTGTTATTATACTTATTTTTTTTTGTTACTGGATAATAAATTGATTTAATGTTTTAATAGATACTGTTTTCGTATTTTATTTCGTGAATATTTTTGTCTTAAATGAAATACGAAGTGATGATGAAAGTTAAAAATTGTGTAAATAGATATTAATCTACTTTAACTCTACAATTTTAAATCTACTTTAACAATAAACGCTTTTGTATGTTTTAATAAATAAGTTTCAACAATTTTTTGACATTCTGTTATTTTGACTGCACTGCTCTATACAGAGTAATTCTTTGTGTGATCCATAAAATGGTTATATTATTCCTAATGTGAGACATTTAAAATTGATTAAATAAAAATGTACTCACGTGAACTCTTCGAAAAAAGCTTTACTATGTCATATCTGAATTCTTACTCATCAGCGGTGTGCGGCCCGGTAACGTCACGTAGACAACAGCTTTATTTTATTTAACGAGGTATCTGGATTGGTTTCAAGCCATGCTAGAGACTCATAGCCGTGAGTAAAATTGCGCGACAAACGATGCGGCGAGCGTCGCGCAGCCAACTGTTGGTCACTTTCCGACTAAAGTTATGCGCAAACATTTCACGACCAATTTTCATTATGTTGATTGTAATTTTATTACTGAAGATAATGGTTCTAGCTTGGATGTACCCTATATTTACAATGCCATTATTTTTCGAAGAAAACGTTATGTGCGTAGCAAATTTAATTAATTCGTTCTTACTCGTACTATTAATTTACTATACACTACCCACGCCCACGCATCAGGCTATAGAATTAATCCAGCTAATCGTTTATGTACATTGTTGAACACACTACTTCGTTGATAACTAATATCACCAATGTATTAGATAAACATTGACCAGCACTGGTGTCATGAGCTCAGTCGACTGTACCACCTTGCACGGGACTTGTGAAAAATCTAGAAGTTTTATAGGATAAAAACGTTGTTACTTACAAGAGTGAAAATAAAACAAATATAATACAATGAATGACTCCGTCGATAATGTTACAGAAGATTGGCACGAATATGTGACGTTGGCGCTTACTGAGGTGCCGTATAGTTCCCAAGTGATATTCTCAGTAGCACTATTCTTCATTTTCGTCGCAAGCCTAGTTGGTAACGTGCTCACTTGCATCGTGATCTACTACGACAAGACCATGCACACCGTCACCAACTGCTACCTGTTCAACCTGGCCGTGTCAGATCTACTTGTCACGTTTCCCATTTTAATCATCATCTATCAGCTTCTGACACAAAAGCATGAGCTGTTCCAGTACAATAATGGAGTGTTTTCATGTAATTTCGTGATGTGCATACACTTTTTGATCATCGGTGTGCTTTGGAACAACAGCATTTTGGTGATGACGGCTCTATCGATAGAAAGGTACATAGCGGTGTGCTATCCAATGACTTTGAAGCGCACGGGTGTGTGGCAAAGGGTTGGCAAGATTCTTGGGATAATCTGGACGATAGCGGTCCTGGAGACGGTGCCAGAGTTTTGGATGCTTGAGATATTTAACAGTGGGAATACGTTAATATGCTTTTCCTTGCCGTCTTGGTTTGGCAGGGTCGTAATAGCAGTGAGTGCTGTCCTCACGTTCATAGTACCGCTGGCTATAATGATATTCGTGTATTCTAGAATAGCGGTTAGAGTAAACCATAATAACGTGGGACATTTTGATGGTGCTGTGTTCAATAGTGGATTCAAGAAGAAGAAAGTGAATAAACTTATACGTAAGTAGAACAACTTATACGTAATTATAAATAATATTAATTGTATATTAGATTGACTTGATTCTTATAGAATTTGCAACACAATATTAGGTTCCTTCCTTGTCTAGTTCGGTGGGGTTACACGTGTCATAACAAAAACTAGAAAAATACTTAATAATGCATAAATTAGAGTATTACAACTGGTACTGGTAGTTTTGTGACAGACTCGACCTAGACGCATGATTTGGCATGTGATGTGTGTAAATGAATTAAAACTTATTTTATCCTTATCTAGTACAAACTAGATAAAGTTTTAGCATTAAATTAAATATCAAATGGAGACAGGTTTTTGGGTTATGATTATTTTAAACGCAATCAAAACTTTTGTTATATTTGACATTGGTTGGGTCCTGTTTAAAGTTGTATTAGTTAATAAATATATCAATTAGATGTAACTAATCTATACGGCATTTCCTTAGACAATGTTTTTATATGTTTTAGTGACGCTGACACTATCCTTTATAATCTGCTGGCTGCCATGTTTCCTGCTCAAAGCGTTGATGTTTGCAGTTCACTACAAAAAATTCGCTCACCTACATCAGGTATAAATTATTACATATGTTTAATGATTTAATTGTTTTAGTGACATGGATAGACATTCTATTTCAGCTAGGCTATTCTGTAACTTTCAATTCGAAAGATCGAAGTGAATTAAACTCGTTCTTCTTATTAATCAATATAACTTTTATGTCATCATAATAATCCAGACAGTGATGAATTTATATTTAAATACTTTTACAACTTTATTTTTATAATAACTATCGTGAGACAATCAGGGTTTACTCACGTAGACGTAATGTAGACATAGACGTAACGTACTGAGTAGCCTGTGCAACGTCACCGCGTCTGCGCACGCTGCTCATAATGAAGAGTCTACATTGAGTACATTGATTGATGAATACATGATTACATTGAATGTAAGCGAGTAAGCCGTGATTTTTTGTTAATCGGACAACTTGGTTGCGATTTTATAAAATGGATACAATGTTCATTGCTAAACACCCTTTTTCCAGTGGTGGTCGACAGTGAACAAGATAGCTATGTTCAATAGTTGGCTCCCGACGGTATTGAACCCGCTGCTTTTCAGCGCCATGTCCACTAAGTTCAGGAAATCATTTAAGGTAAATATTATCTATTTAGTAAATGTCCAAGTATGTAGACTAAGGAGCAGGAGTCCGATACGTTGGTCGGACCAAATCCGTGCCACACTGGAGACCACAGTCTGCGACGCCATCCACATCGCCGAAGATAGAGCAACATGGCGAAATATAGTTAACCAGAGAGTTATTCGTCGGGGTCACGACCCTCAGCATTGGGGATAAACGACGCAAGGAGGAGTAAATGTAAACAAAGAGTAGATCAGTAGGCATTAGGTATCAACAAGGAATGCAAATGGCGAATGCATTTGCCCTTAAGTTCACTTTGTTTGACTTTTGATTTCATGCATTATTCATTAAATGCATTTTTCAAAGTCAAAAATGCAATTTATCCTTATTTATATGTTAAATAAAATGTATTGTCTTCACATGATAATATAAAATATGTCTTTGTATATAGATTTTAAGCCTCGTCCCCACTAGGAACATTTGTCGAGCGACATGTGTCCCCGAGACATCCGTTGCGACATTGTTGAAACTGTTCCTTGTCGCACAGTTAACAATGTCGTCCGACATCACCCGATGCCTCTTGGGACTCATGTCGCTCGACAAATGTTCCTATTGGAGACGAGGCTTCACATACACTCATAAAGACGCTACTATTATACCGCACTATTTATTTTCACACTCCAATAGGAAACTGTTGAAGGCAAATACTCCGCTAACGTCGGTTACCGGTGACCACCTTGGCTTTTAAAGTCCTTTATTCACTTAACATTTGAGTACGTTGGGTACAAAGGAGTCATGATATCAGTTTCCTTTCTTCCCAGAAGACCACCATGATCTTTATATTCGGCCCAAAGCAATAAAATTAAGCTTTTAATCCGACTGGACAGTATTGTGTGCTGTTATTATAAAATTCTACTTACGTAGTATATTTAACTAGTGTCATATCTATGTTTGCAGAGGCTTTGCGAAAGAAAACTTAGGAAACGAAATCTAAGAAGCGAAAAGTGTGAAGCGAGTAGCAGTGAGCGTGAAAAGTCAACAAAATATTATCAAGTTGAGTAAACATTTAACAATTTGGAATCTCAAACAATGAACCGACAAGTAGATGTAACGTAGTGTACAGTCATCCAAGGTATTTGGTCTCAGGTAAGAAAATAGAGATTGATTCAGTACAAAGCTAGCGGTTGTAACTATTGTTAAACTAACCACCGTACTCAGAGTCATTTAATGGTTACTTAACCCCGTCCTTAGCAGTTGTTTTCGGAGGAAAATTGTTACTAAAGAATAGTTTAAATAATCATTAAATGTCTCTGAGGGCGACAGTACATTATATTAATTATCTTATATGGCAATAGGTTCACCCCCTATTACATGGGCTAATAACACAAGTGGGTGTACATTGTACAGTGGCATTAAGTGCCGTAATATGCAACTGCACCTCTGCCTACCCCTCCGGGAATAAAAGGCGTGACATTGCGTAGCTTTACCCTTTCTTTTTCAATCTTTATTCTCTTACCTATGTACCAAAATAACCTGTGTACTAAAACCTAAAATATGTGTATATTGTGTAGTGTGCATGTCATTATGTATGTTGTATAAAGATAAATATTGTAATAAAAACAAGTTTAGTTAATGTTTAGATAATTAATGTTATGTTACGTTGTTTTCTTTTTGCCTCATCGCAAAAAAAATTAGACAAAGTGCGTTCCATAGGCGGTCATTGGTTTTATTTTTTGACATTATAATAATATTTAAGAACAAACTTTTGTCTACTATTAAAAGGTCGTACATGATATCTGAATGTCAAAGAATACTGTCATATATAGAAAAAAAAATCATATTTAAAGATACTTATGAAAAATTCTCAAGTTGATTAGACAATAGCTAATGAGTCTTTTCGAATCGTAGGCGATTTAGGTAAATGTTAGGTATTAAATAAACTACTCGTATGTACATAATATGAATTTAGGGGAGACATTGATTGATCAGATAGGGCCCACTAGGGCTGATGCCTGATCCGGAGCTGCGGACTACCTAGCGGGTTTACCGGGGCTCCGTCTCGAAAAGCAGGAGAAGGAACGGGGTGGTTTTTAGTCAGTAAGAGTCTGACACTCCCTCCCGCCTCCAAAAGGGGAGACATCGATTATGGCTAGATAATATAATAAACTTTTATTTTTATTTTATTTATTTAAAATCATCTTAAACTGTCATTACAACGTTTGCCCTAAGTGTGATGAGAATATGAAGTAAAAATATAAGAAACTTTACAGGTCAAATATTTAATGGGCCTATGTCTAATCTATGTACCGACGAACCTACTCCAATGGCCACGGAGCTTAGTTAAGTGCTTTATTTATTACATTGATAAGATACCCAATATATTGTTTTATCATAAATACGTTAATGGCATTTATTGGCTAGTTTAGTATTTACTAAATGTTGTAGGTATAAGATTAGTACAACTATGAGCCTACATGATACAGCAAAATGTTGTAGTACTGGTAGAAAAATAAATAGAGTAAGTTCGTCTGTCTGTAATAAAATGTAGATAATATATCTTATAATAACGTATAAAATTTTCTCCTATCCCTAACATTGCACCTACCTCTACTTCTTCCCATATCCCTATACCTATCCTTAACCATATAAAAAAAATAAAAAATGACCCTATACGGCTACCCACTCCACTCCCGACTAACCCCGCCGATGCCCAGTTACCCCTACCCCTAAACCAGTTACGGTCACCGGTACCGGTTACAGTGGAATTTCCGGAATAAAAAATATTACGCATTCGCTCAGGTCTCACTGTATCGTTCCACCAAATTTAACTAAAATTTATTCAGTTTATAGTTTAGTATAATTAGAGTTAGTAATTAGAGTTATCCTACATCCTACCTCAAGTCATGCTCTACATCTGTACCAAATTTCATTTAAATAGATTCAGTGATTTAAACAGAAAGAAGAGACAAAGACATGAGTTACTTTCGTATTTATATAATTTTTCAACCACTGCACGGATCCAATTAATCGCATTATATAGCTTATAACCTTCCTAAATAAATGGCTTATTTAAAAAAAATAATTATTCAAATCGAACCAGTAATTCCGGAGATTAGCGCGTTCAAACAAATTCAGTTGTATATATTAGGTATAGATTACAAATGCACCCTAGGTCTAAACCGTACATAAATGGGATGATTGGACCGAAGCACTAGATCTGTGGCGAAGACTATATCTTCAGGCTTTGTGATTGGCTCCAGCTGATACTTCCACAGCAACTCCGACATCACTGTCTTCAGTTCCATCATGGCGAACTTTTGGCCTGCAAATAAATTCAATCCTGATATTAACTTGGTAATCTAAAGAAGAATGATCTTATTTTGAAGGGTCCTCTTCTGAAGACCACATCAAAATATAGTGACGCTATTACTCGTATTGTACAACAAAAACATTAGGAAACATAGAGTAGGTAACAGTGTTACCAATCAGATAATTGGGTGCAGGTATGTATATATGTTTTTTTTTCATTTTCTAGTATATTACTGCTTTATTTATTGTTTATATGTGTTAATGTAATAGGTATATAACCGTGTTAACATAACAAAGAAGAAAAGAACTGATTAATGTAAATTGAATACCCAATAACTTGATTTGTATCAATTCAGTTTCTTGAACAAACCAGATTGAACTAGATTTAAACTAGATATTTCTCTTACTTCTAAAAATGTTGAACAATTTGAAACTTAGCCAAATTCTCAATATCTGATGAAAAATACAAACCTATACAATTCCTAGGTCCTGCACTGAACGGTATGTAGCTGTAAGGGCTGCGAGTGACCACATTCTCTGGTAGGAACCGCTCAGGGATGAACCGCTCTGGGTCAGGGTATACTTCAGGGTCACGGTGAACATCGAACACATGGATGTTGCAAAATGTCTTCGATGGGATTGTGTAGCCAGCTGGGGAAATTCATTAATTAATCAATTTTTTTATTTTTAAGTTACATGGAAAACTTACAGCTAAAAGACAACAAATTAGGAACAGAAAGTTGGACTGTCAGCCAATAACAAGTTCTCACTTATAAGGTACGGAGTAATAAAATTATAATCATATGGATACTAGGTATGCAGATAAGAAAAGACATTAAATGCCAAATAACAGATAGAACTATAACAAACTATAAAGAGGCTTTCCCACTACTATACTCCTATTGATCAATAGATTTGGTGTTAAGAGCTTTGATTTGAGTCAAAAATTCTACGTTTAAGTTGGCATAAAATCGGACTCTTTAATTTTCTGACTTCCATTGGACCTGCAGGAGCCACCGAGACAATACCTCCTGAAGATGCTCGAAGGAGCGAAACATATTACGTCGAGTAGTATATTGCATGTCGTGTACGTTTTTATGTTGCACCTCTGCTGCAAGAGCATTTAATTGCGGGCGGGAGGGTGGTGCTACACACCACATGCTAAAAATACATCTATAAGCGGAATGAAAACTAAGAAATCTATTATATTGTTATTATTTCTAAGGTCTGTTGTTTTTAATGAATAAGAGACTGATTATGGCTGTAGTGATAGACAGTTTAAGAATTGTAAAATCCAAAAACATCTTCATTCTGTACTTCAAAATAATTCTTGCCATAGCTATACGAAGGAGACTTAGTAGTTAAAGCAATAGATGTAATTAACAAAAGAATACTGTACCTATATCAACTTCGTGTTTAATATATCTAGAAAGGAATGGTACGCTGGGGTACAGCCGGAGCGACTCTTTGATGCAACACTCCAGGTACCTCATCCTGTTCAAGTCTTCGACAGTCAACTGTCTCTGGGAGTCACCGTAAATGTCTTTTAACTCTTCGTATATACGGTCCTGAAACATAAAGGTAAAAGGTATATTTAAGTCAATTAAAACTGTGTCATAAATAAATAGGTGTGGTATTTTGCCTACTTCTCAAAAATCGGAATTAAGAAATATACAGCAGGTACGTTCCTCAGTAAGTTTTAAGTCCCGTGTAATACAAGGTGAGCCTATTGCCATCCATTGAACACGTTTCCAAAGTTTACTACTAAGAATCTCGAAAAAGCTTTTATAAGATACAAGCGTATTTCGAGACCTCTTGCTTAGTTGTCATACCGAATAAAAGCGACCGCGACCACTCGAATAAAAGGCTGTGTACTATAATATTATGTATTTCGTAAATATTTACCTAATCAATTAAAGAGTTAGTGCTAAATGTTGACTTTACTACCCGAAGGTCAAGGTGAAGGTGAGAAGGTCCAATAGATTTCATCATTACCTGAGCTACTGGTTCGTTAGCAATCCTCATGACCATGAACGTCAACGCTGATGCTGTGGTGTCGTGCCCCTAAAAAGAATACTAGGTACAATACAAAATTCATCAAAAATAAAAACATAGGTGCTATAAATAATGACTAAAAACGTTTATGACAAGGGCACAGGCCACGAGTCCGTGGATGACTAATATAAACAGAATAAAAAAAACTAAATTCAGTTTTTTTTTCTTTTTTTGTAGAGATCAATGGCTCAGTCAACTAGATAAATAAAATGAATGATAAAAACGTAAGTGGAATAGCAAAAAGAAAAGTCAATTTGGAGTGAGATTTGTATAAAGTTAAAATGCTAGATGTTTACCATCGACATAAGATAAAGCAAATGTTTTTTTGTAATAAAAGTCAATTATTTGCACTTCTGATTACATTTAAGTACATTATCACACAATGTCATTAAAAAAATATACGAGTAGTTGTAAATAGAACTCTGGTGTAATATTTTTTACAACCCTATTGTTCTGTAATAGCTACGATTAATCAGATTTTATTGATTTTAAATTAGATCAACTCATTAATACAGTTTGAGTTGGATGATTTTCCCAAGACGCCACCTTCCCACGGTTCGAAACCTACCAACGGCAAAGTACCAATGTTATTTTTTCCGAGTTATATGTATATTCTAAGATAATTTAGACACCGCTGACAAAAGTTGAAGGAAAACATCTTGAAGAAACCTGGACTTATTTCTAATTATAAGTTTGAGATCGCTAACCCGCATTGAGCAAGCGTGGTGATTAATGCTCATACCTTCCCCGTGTTAGAAGAGGCCTTTGGTTATCAGTGGCCGTTTATATGCTGTTGATGTGTGTGATGTACGTGGTGTCTGTACTAACCTCGAACAGAAATGTGTCAACTTCTTCCAAGACTCCATCGTTGTCTATATTCCCTTGTTCCTCTTCATCCAGCAAGAGATCTAGCAAAGCTGGTTTAATTTTCTTCTCGTACACATTTCCTTCAACCACATTCTTACTATTCAGCATCCTTTTCTCTCTCCGTTTCTCAACAATTTGTTTTGTAAAATTATGTAATTTCTTTACTATAAACTTTTCTCTTCTTGCGTTTGCTGACAAGCTGTATACCACCTCGTCTGCCAGCCAAGGTTGGGTCAGTCTTTGAAGAACACATTCCCCCATATCGTGAATGGACTTCAGATACTTGTCAAAAGCAGGCGTGTCTTCTACTTTTGTACCGAATGATGTCTCTTAAATGGGAAGGCATTATTATTATTAATCTAATTGTTTTGTTTGAATAGGATTCTGTACTGACATTTCGTCGTTTGGTAATGTATGTTTGATAATTTTGGACATAAAAAAATGACAACTTTAATACGCAGTTTAGATAAGTATAATAACTCTTTGTCGCCTTAATCAGTCGTAATATTTTTCCCCTTTGTAATTATAATAAATTTTAAGTTGTCACTACCTCTTGTAAATTTCCTGGATGTCATAGAACATCCCAACCGTTCATAAATATTTTAATGAATTTATCTTACCACACATAACAAGAAGAGTTGCTTTAGTAAACAAAGGTTTCAAGTCAATTTGTTCCTTATTATGTTCATTTTCTATTGCCAGCAGTAGGTCCTGGGTTCGTTGCCAGAAGCTGTGGAAGTGCTCATTGAGTATTTTGAAGTGAAAGGCTGGTGTTAACATTTTGCGACGTTGGTGCCATTTTGCACCTAAAACAAAATGTATTTTTATCCTTCAGTACCCTTAGTTCGAGTTGGCTTTACGTTGAACGAAGACGAAACGAGCGCGTTCAGCGCTCTGATTGGCTACTGCGATTGAACCAACCAATCAGAGCGCCGAACGCGTTCACGTTTCGATTTACTTTAAACGTAAAGCAAACTCATACTGAGGGTACTGGTCGATTCAACCAGCAGTAGGAAGGTTACAGTAAGCACATTGGCTTCATGACTGATATTGGCCAGGATGCTGATGAATATATACTGACCTTTGCTCACCAGCAGTCCTTCACGGAGCCAAGTATACAAAAAGTTGTAAGGCAGGTTCTTTTCATTGTACGTGGTCGAAGAGAGTATCATCTGAAATGGAGCAAATGTTATTAGAACATAGTTATGATTTCACATGATGCTATGATATCATCAGATAAAAAAAGTCTTCTGTTGAATTTAAGCCTGGAAATAAGGCTTCATAATTATCTGACTGGAGCTATGTAAGACTTAGCGGTTTACTGGGGCCCCGGCTTAAGGAAAGATAGGGTACAAAGTCTGCACACGACTGCGCAGTTATTGGGCGACTGCAACCGGCTGCCGCGCAACCCGTAGCGGGTTCAATTCCCACATGGAGGAACATTTTGTGTGATCCACAAATTGTTGTTTCTAGTCTGGGTGTCATATATATTTATGTGAAAATGTATATTTGTAAACGTACCCACAACACTGCTATGGAAATGCTTTATATATAAAGAAGATAATAACAGGTATGGTACATACCTCAATATCTTTCGGGTTAGATATAGCCACACTTCGCAAATTGAAGGCTTGCATTTTCCAAATGCGCCCATAAAGTTTGTTATATAATCTCGTATCGGTGAATAAGTCCTCTGAAAAAAGGAAAAAAGAACATTACCAGTCTTGAATCTCTCAATGAAATAAATAAGAAGATATCATTGGGAGAGATGAAAAGCATAGTTGTCTTCGTAAGAAATTGAAAACAAGTTTCTTACTGACCTAAAATTTTAGATCAAGTCAGATAAAATTCTTAAATAACAAGGAATTTATTTTACCTTTTTTACCGGTTTATACCATATAAGCCGGTAAACGAGCAGACGGATCACCTGATGGTAAGCAATCGCTACCGCCCATGGACACCCGAAACACCAGAGGCGTTACAAGTGCATTGCCAGCATTTTGGGAGTTAGGAATTTAAGGGTTGTTGGGGAATCGGGGATTGGGAAGAGGGTAATTGGGCCCCGGTAACCTCACTCACACAATGAAACACAACGCAAGCGTTGTTTCACGTCGGTTTTCTGTGGGGCCGTGGTATAACTCCGATCGAGTCGGCCCATTCGTGCCGAAGTTAAGTTAAGGTTATAACGGCTTATAAACTTATACGTAATTGATGAATCATTATTCGAAAAAGAGATCTCAATTACGTCACTCTCAGTTTTTTTTAATAATTTTCAAAACTAGTTCTGTGCTCGTCATTTGACCTGTTCAAATGACGTCACATTATTTTGGCTTCTAAGCCGGTTTGACTTGTAATTTGTAAATTCAAAAATATATTAGCTTGAGGTAGGTTATATTATAATTTTTGAAGGTCGAATTCATGATTCAGGGTCGGTTCATATCTGACGGAACATGCGTCGCTTATCATCGGTCGCGTAACGCCAGAACAGACAAATGTATAGAAAAACAATTGACCGTTCACACTCAACCGATGATATGTCAGTACGACCGATGATACGCTCGACGTATTTTACGTCAGATATGAACCGATCCTTAGTGGTGTTTTGTTATAGGTCTTCAGAAACTAGTTTCGCATAAGCAATAGATGCAATAATCATACTTAAATAAATATGATAGTTACAGACGGAATGTGGAATTGTTTCCGGTATAAAATGTGATATTAACTTCTTAATTACCGTACCTAAGTACATGTATTTTATACGGGACTCTCGTACCTAGTAAAGCGGTGGGTATAAACTATATATTATAACGTGCACGGTTGGCGCAATGGCTTGGCAACTCTTCGTGTGAATCCACAAATTGTTGTTTCGGATTTGGGTGTCATGTTATGTATATGTGAACTTGTATGTTTGTAAACGCACCCACGGGATGATTTTTCCCCCTTAAAAAAGCTTAGTTTTTTGGGGTAGATTGTTAAGTGTGACTAGTTCACCGTTATAGGTTGATTGTGACCTCGTTTAAAATCTGCAATCTAAATCCTTGTGCTATGTATTTTAATATATGTTTAATAGATATTATAATTTTTAAATTTAACAATAATGCGTTACCACGCTTTAAGGTTAACCACTTCTGCAAGTTTATTTTTAGTTTCGCTGCATAACTTATTTATAAATAGATTTCTAAATTTAGAGTTTTAATTATGCACTTTTTTATTAATAGCACCTACCTTGTGCGAAACAAGTTTAGTTATGAGGTTACGGAAGCATTTAACTGCAGATTGCAAAATGTATGAATATGTCTGTATATCTTAAATAACTATCTTTATATCACACTAATATTATAAATGTGAAAATTTGTTTGTTTGGATGTTTGTCCGTCAAATATGCTGAAGCTACTGAACGGATTTTGATGAAATTTGATATATAGACAGGGTATGAGCTGACTTGGGTGATAGGGATCCCGTAGATTTTTTTATTTTTAACGCGGACGCAGCCACTGGCAGAAACTAAATACTAATAAATAAAACTGGACAATTTTTTTGGTTAGAACACGCTAATACCCGGAACTACTGATCCGATTTGAATAATTATTTTTGTGTAGAATAGTGCATTTATTGAGGAATACGTAAATAGCTATGTCAGTCTGTTTCGGTCTCACAATAATTAATACATATAATACATAAGTACCTATCTACTGAATCGATTCGGATGAAATTTGATACAGCTGTAAAATAGAATTTGGAGAAGGCCACAATCCCACATTATTCCACGCGGACAAATTCGCGGGCAAAAGCTAGTAATATTATGTTTTGTGTCATTGTAAGCGTTCATTAAATGTATGTTTCTTTTATTTAGCTTAATTTGTTTAAACTGTCTCGTTGATCGCCTTGGTCTGCCTTTCATTCCGGGTATGGTAAAGTATTTTTGACACCCAGTAGGATATTGTAAATAGGTGGTAAATTATAACGATTAGTTACACATTATTTACAACTTAAAAATACCTAAAAAAGGAATAAAAACTAATTAAATAAATAATGGAAAAAATAAATAAAATAAAAATTCTCGTTAGGTGGTAAGTACTGCACATGTCAAGCGGGTTAGAGATTGCTGTTTGAAAAGTCTAGGTTTATTTTATTTTTATACATATACGATGGCGTTTGGTCACTGGTGGAAAGCGAAGTTGTGGCCGACGATGCAACACGCCTACCTACGAGCAACCTGTTAACTTGAAGACACCCAAATTGTGTGTTTTAGGGAACACAGACTTCAACACGTCTTGGATTTATTATTAGGTGTGTCTTTAGTATGTTGTGCGATGGGGTTCTTCTTTCTCATAGAAAATGGAAATGATTCTTCAATGATCACGATCATCGTTCATCGTTGTACAAAATGCATTATCTTAATCTTTATGAAAATAGAAAAAAAACCCTTTTGCTTTAAACAGTGAAAGTTCTTAATTCATCTAATTAACAGCGAATTACACGTGAGTGTTATGTTATTATTATTTATTGTTTGTTGTGTATTTTACAAGATTATCTTGGTATGGGACCTAATACGGCCCACAATATGGTTCCCTAAGGTGGCCCGGACCTATATGTTCATATGTTTGCATAGGTGTCTTGCGTTGTAATAAACTAGAAGAAAAGATGATACAGTTTTAGTTTTTGTTAAGTTTAAAGTTTATCTCAAAGTTAAATTTAGTTTTAAGTATTTAGTAATATCTTTTTATTTTATTTTGACTTAACATGGCTCACCTTAAAATTTTTGGTTGAATTTTTTTGCTCTATACGAGTATGAATAATGTCATACGAAGGTTGTGTTTTTACCGTGAACATTTATGTGAATAGTGTTTCATTGTTCATAATGCGCATACATATTTGCAATAATATTTTCCGGGACATCTTAGGTGACCCAATAGGTACCCAGTTTTTTTTAAGAGCTCAGTTAAATGTCAATTAATATAAAAGGCGTGGCTCTAGCACGTGGCTACACTAATAAAGAGGAGCAATCGTGTGAATAGAACGAAAAATTCATGTATGTTTTCTGTCGCAGCAAAACGAATACTACATGAGTTAGAAATAGATACAGAAATATGTACATTTAAGCGGTTAATGGTTTAAAAAAGTTTGTATTGTTGTTAAAATGCCATTCATTTTATTACTTTTGTCAATATCCCGATTTCCAAATAAATTTATGAAAACTTCCAATTGATATGCTTTTGCTATACTTTATTTATCTGGAAGATTTTATGAGGCTTTGAAATAAGGTGGGCGTTATTAGGCGCCTGTGGCTTATGTACACATTTAACATTACAATCCAAATTGCATTTAATTATTATCAGTATTAAAGGATTTTTTTAAATAACACATAGTAAGCAGAAAGCACATGACTACATTAATACTATTATATAGTAATGGTAGTGGTGTAACACGAACTATATAAATACCTAGTACATACAGAGTTCAGCATCGTAAAGAAAAGGTTTAATATCGTAAAGGCAAATGTGTAGAAGTACCTACCTTATACCCACACAACTATAGGCATGTTATTATTTGATCATTCGATTTAGAAAATACCTCTGCAAGGATGACTTCAACAAAGCTACCAATGATAACGAATACATACCCTTACTTCTGTAGATAGTCACTAAGTTTCCAAACACGGGCAGTTCAGGCGGGCCAGGAATTTTGGCCATTAGGCGACCGGCGCGACACCATCGGAAGTATAAGGGAATCACCGCAAGTATTCCACAAACAAGCCATAGTATGTACAAGATCATTTTGTCGGCGATCAGCACGTGTGATGCCGTCAGCTATTGCAACAGAATGCCATGAACACGACGGTGTATGTTTAGGCGTCACGCGGCCAGTATCAAGACTGGCCTCTTGGTTAGTGCATGTTGTAGTGCGACGTAAAGTCTCAGTTTATAGGGTGTACCTAAAGGTATGATTGAGGATTCAGGTGCTTTATTTTGATCTTTGCTGTTCAACGGAACAGTAGACGCGACTGGAGAGTTAGTCGGAGGATTTTAATGGCTAAAATGGAATAGTTATTTTCAGATAAAGTATAAAACTTAGTTTATCGTAGAAGTACATATGAAACTAAGTTAATATTTTTAGACTTTTATGTTTACATTTGATGTATATTGTGTGCTATGAATGATGTTGTGGGATAAAAGATGCTAGGACCTTTACTTTTTTCAATGACCTCAATGAAGTCGGCGGCTTAGTGGTCACGTGTCGCCTTGTACTACACGCAGAGTAGTACCTACTACTCTGCACAGAGAGGTTCAAGGATGTATGTGTTCATAGGGAGGTGACATAACAGTCGTTTCATGGGGGCTCCGGGGTTGGTCTACTAAGAGGACTCGGTGCCTCCTTTAGGTACAGATGCTTTAGTAACGTATAAAACCCACACTCCCCAGTTTTTCCCCAAAAAATCCTAGCCTAGGTTTTTCCTCGTAAAAAGGCCTTTACTTTTGTTCGGTTTTATGTAAATAAAATGGTCGCAGATCAACGAGTGTTTGGTGGACTTTTTTTTCTTCACAAGACTCGTAACTACAATAAGTGTGGGATTTTCAGAACCTATATGCTTCTTTTTGTTCATTACTTAGTAATTTGCTGACCATTGTTCGTTAGAGAGAAACGAAAATCTCCTCCACTATCACCTTTGTTGATCCGAATAACATTTTGTTGAGAAATAAAACAAAGACATAACTGAAAATAAAAGTTTATTAGCATTTGAAACATAAATTCAATGACATATTTAACTGGGGATCTGTTAAATTGTTAAAAATATCAATTTAATTTATATTGTTCTGGCACTGGTTCGCATTCTGTACCTACTTGCGCATATTTTGTATTTCTCAGTCAAGAAAATGTAAATTGTTTATGACAAATAAATGTTTTAACTTTGATATTACAAGTTATTTCAATGCCTACATTAACGTAATAATTATAAACATTTGACGTAAGTCTGTGAAAGGTATAAACGTCAAACCATCGAGTTACCTTTACTTATTTTGTTCCTTTTTGCAAGCCAGACCTAAAGATTGATTAATTGATTATAAGGATTAATTAAAGCTACGTAATCTAAAGGTTAACAACATACGCTACCGGTTAACTCCGATATCTTATTATTCGGTTTAGTTGAAAATGTATTTAAAATAGAGAGATAGTAACTGTAACTGTGCTTTTTTATAATAACTATAGTGAGACATATTAAATTAACTAAAAATCACGGCCTATTTTGTATAATCTCGTGGTACGTCCAATGGTACTTAAAATGTCCTACTGATAAAAAATATACACTTTTCGATGGCATATTGAGTTTTATTTTTGTCAAGTCTTTGTTCATACGTCCCTAGAAAAATCTAAGTTCTAGCTAACACGTCCAGCGCAGTAAACGCAGTTTAGTTGCCACTGCCTAATGCATTAAATATAATGCACGGACATGACAGCCAGATCAACATTACATTACATGTAATGCACGGACAGACAACGTATTAATAGAGAAACCTTCTATTAGTTTCGAGTCAGAGAGTGGCTCTTCATCAATAATAGCACGCTGCTCATCATGAGTAGAGAGTGCGCAGTCACGGTGACATCGCGGAGTCTACTGATTCAACCGTGATTTTTAGTTAATGTAACTGTGCTTCTTGTAATAAGCATAATTTGATCATTCGTACAAGTTGGTATTAATTCAAATTGAAATCTCCTGGGTTATTAGATGTGCTGACATCTAACACATATAAAGTACAATTTTATTCACGAGGATGCCTTTCCCGAAAACGGACATAGATTGGATGACTGGTCCTCAAAATGATGTCAATAGTGAACACCAGGTCCTCTGTCCTGGTGACTGGTTCCAATATATACCTTCGGAGTATACTTGACATGATAACTTTGAGTTCTATCTGAGCAAACTTTTGACCTGTAAAAAAAAAATATATGAGTTACTTCTGTTTCTGCCAGCGGCTTCACCCGTGTTCCCGTGGGGTAAAAAATAGTCTATATGATATTCCAAACTGTAATCTACCCCTGTTCAGTTCTGTTTAATTGTTGAAAACAATTGCTAAGGGATGGGGTAAGTAACCATTTAATGAGTCTGAGTGCGGCGGTTAGTCTTTTTTGCAATACTGAATCAAAAATAGATTATTATTATTAACCGTCTTACCTATGCAGTTCCTCGGCCCAGCACTAAACGGTATGTAGGCGTATGGATGACGCGAGACGCAGTTTTCAGGCAGGAATCGTTCCGGTATGAACTTCTCCGGGTCCGGGAATATATCGGGATTGCGATGTATGTCGAACACGTTGAAATGACACATCGTTTTGTGTGGCACTATGACGTCACCTGTAGGAACAATAGAAATTGGTGCAGTGGTTGTATCGTCTCTAAAGTCATTAATACTGAGCTCCTATTAAAAGGACATGATTCTCCTGTACTTTTCTAAGGTGTACAATAAAGTATAAATAAATAACAATAACGAAGCTGTAGTAGTAGTTGAGTGTAATAGTTGTTTTGAGAAGATTGACATATTGAATTGGATGCACTTTATACAAGTATGACGAGAAAAAAATATTAAAGAGAAAATTAAGTAAGGCAAAAAAATATATTTCTTTAATAGATAGCACTTAGCATTAAAGTTGTTATGATAAACCAGTCAGAATCAGTTTGATTAAATGCTTTGTAAGGAAACTTTAAAGCCTATATTTTACCGGGATACCACGGCGGCCAGTCACGTCACCATGGTGTCCGTAAGCTACCAAACTAGACACCAGAGTGTCGCCACACCACACTGCAACAGTATCAAGATGGACTCTAAGTGCCGGCAAATTGTTTGCTCAAGCAAGCGGACACTAGGTGAGTAAGTCTCTAAAAAGCTGCGTACATTTAATTGGTACCGGCGACCAGTCACGCTACCGTGGTGTCCCGGCGAAAAAGCACAGATAGAGTAACTTACCTATCTTCACATCCTCAGCAAAATATCTGGACATGAAATGTACGCTGGGGTACAGACGAAGCGACTCCTTTATACAACACTCCAGGTACTTCATTTGACTCAAGTCTTCAAGGGTAGGAGGCCGTTGACTGTCGCCAAATATACTCTTCAATTCTTCAGCTATAGAATCCTTGAAAATAGTTTAAACATACTTAAGATTAAATCAGTTTATACTCCGATATATAAGATTAACTTTCGCCAGTAAGGCTAGATTTTAGTTCCATACTATGCCCTAGGTGGCATAATTAACAACATTAAAACGCATGCTGTACCGTACGAAGTATTATTTGAGATAATTAATAGAGATGTAGACAGAGTATGAAAACATAATTTACTCCGTCAGCTAGATAATGAAAAGGTATTAAAGATAGCAGAAATGTAGTTATATTTAAAAAAAAGATAAAGCGAATTGGTCTTATTGTGGGGGCTGACTACGTCACTCATGCATTACCTCAACGTTTATTTATTTAAGGGTCATTCACCAGTTAGAAGCAAAAAGGTTACATTTATAAAAATACCTGTGCGTGAGGTTCGTTCGCAAGTCTCATGATCATAAAACAGAGCGCTGTTGCAGTAGTGTCGTGACCCTGAAATTAAGACAATTTTACATTAAATGAATGCGTCACTTCAGTGTTCCAGTGTCTTCATGATTGTATCTACTATAGATCCGGGCTTACAGGACTTGCAGCGGTTTTGGGAAGTTGTGGCGGGCTTATCCCATAACGTAATTTAAACGTAGGTTTTAATACAATTCTGAATTCATTATACTCCGAGACAACAACCTTAATGCTTCTGTCTGCAAGGAAGCAGTAGACCCATTCGCACAATTTCTCGGGAAGACCATAGGAAGAAAGCTTCGAAAGAAGCGCTTTATGCCAAACCCGGTCGAAGGCTTTCGCCACGTCCAAGCTAACTACCAACGCTTCCCCCTTAGATTCGATCGCCTGTGCCCAACGGTGTGTCAGGTAAACCCAAAGATCCCCAGCCCATCGACCTTTACGAAAACCGTATTGCTGGTCACTGAGTAGCTGGTGATCCTCTAGGTACCGCAAGAGCGGGCAGTTAATAATGGATTCCATTATTTTCGAGAAGAGGGAAGTTATGGCTATCGGTCTGCAGTTAAACGGATTTGTTCTATCGACTTTTTAGGGTTCCGTAGCCAAATGGCAAAAAACGGAACCCTTATAGATTCGTCATGTCTGTCTGTCTGTCTGTCCGTCCGTCCGTCCGTCCGTCCGTCCGTCCGTATGTCACAGCCATTTATTTCCGAAACTGTTGGGCCTACATAGTTGAAACTTTGTAGGATGATGTATTTCAATAACCGCTATTCGAATTTTGAATAAAAATCAATAAATTTATAAATTTAAAAATTAAAAGGAGGCACTTCATACATGGAACTGATTAAAAAAAAAATTTTTCAGCTAACATATCCATAATGGGTGTCTATGGTTCTTAAAACCATTTTTCGTCAAAATTAACCGTTTGAAAGTTAGACGCTTCTAAAGTGGAAAAATGAGTGTCTAACTTTTAACTTTAATGAGTGTCTAACCTCTAACTTTTAAAATAAGAGAAGGAGAAAACAAAAATAAATATATGCTGTAGATTTCAATAGAAACTAACAACGAAAATTGGTTTGAACCAGATATCAGGTTTGGGTTAGGTTTGGGTTAGTCATGTCTGGGTTCGGACCAAACCTAACCTAACCCAAACCTAACCTAAACCTAACCCAAACCTAACCAAAACCTAACCCAAACCTAACCCAAACCTAACCCAAACCTAACCCAAACCTAACCCAGACCTAACTCAGACCTAACCCAAACCTAACCCAGACCTAACCCAAACCTAACCCAGACCTAACCCAAACCTAACCCAAACCTAACCCAAACCTAACCCAAACCTAACCCAAACCTAACCCAAACCTAACCCAAACCTAACCCAAACATTTTTTTTTTTTTGACCCCAAGGTGGGAAATCCTCATGGAGCCCCGTCGTCTGGGGAGGACGAAAGGGACTGTCAGACTCTTACTGACTAAAACCCACCCCGGTGTCCCGTCTCACACGTGGGTACGAGGGAGCGAGAAACGAAATTCTTCCGCAGCCCCCGAATTCGTGGCGGCCTGCCTTGTCAGGCCCCACCTCAATATGCACAGAGAAGTGAGGTGTTAATCTCCTCCGTGCTACGTCTCGGAGGCGCGCGTGGACACAACACGCGCCACCACCTCGGGTCCTTTATAACGGGATGACGGGGACTTCCCCAAGTCCGCCGTCCCCGGACCCATTTATGGGGGTCGAAAGAGAGCAATTTCTGCTCTCCTTCGACGCCCGGTGCGCCTGCTGCGGGAAGGTACAAAAGTTGTTATTTCCCTATCCCTCTCCGCAGCCTCCTTCTGCGACATGACATCTTCGCAGAAGGACACCACTGCATCCCACGACTCTGCACTGCTGACCATTTTCTGGACAACAATCGGCAGTGACAGGTCGTCACCAATCTTGGATTTGAGGGCACGTCGCTGTTCGTCCCAAGCCACACACTCCACGAGTGTGTGCTGCGCCGAATCCTCCTCACAATGGACGCAGTGATGGCACCGAGCGTCCGGCTCCCTGCCTATACGACACAGAAACTTCCCAAAACATCCATGCCCCGAAAGTACTTGTGTCACATGAAATGACAAGGAACCATGTCTTCTCCCGAGCCAATCAACGAGTACTGGCCGGATTGCTTCGATGATGTTGAAGCCAGCGGTAGGGCGTTGAAGCCTTTCCCGCCATTCCGCCACTAAAACCTGACGAAGCTCCAACCGATGCAATTCTATCTGCCGTTGCATCAGTTGGACACCCTGTTCTCGCTGTTCCACTCGCCACCGGTATAGTGACGCAAGAACTTTCGCCTCAAGGTCCCAGGGTCCCAACCCAAACCTAACCCAAACCTAACCCAAACCTAACCCAAACCTAACCCAAACCTAACCCAAACCTAACCCAAACCTAACCCAAACCTAACCCAAACCTAACCCAAACCTAACCCTACGCCTACTGCGGGCGGGGAAGGGAGTCGAGATCTCCCTCTCCCGCTCCGCAGTTTCCTTCTGTGACATCACATCCTCGCAGAAGGACACTACCGCGTCCCACGACTCCGCGCTGTCGACCATCTTGCGTATGACCGCCGGCAGCAACAGATCGCCTCCTATTTCGTCTGTCGGCAGCAGCCGATCCCTTCAGGTTGGAGGACTTGGAGGCCACCTCCAAAATTTCCTCATTATCCTCTAGCGCCATTTGCGCTAGCTCAGCCACTGAGTGGTCTGCGTAGAGGACGTTGAAAGCCCCGTAGCCGGCCCTGGACCTTACGGCACCGGTTGCGCGCTCCTTGGCGGCGACCTTCTCCTCCAGGTCCTTTTACGCCTCCACCCGCTTAGCTTGCGCCAGAGACGTCCTCAGTTGGCGTTGAGCTTCATCAAGTCCCACATCGTGGGAACTTGATTTCGCCTTCACCTTTTTTACCCTACCAATTACTGGTTCCGACGAATCGTCGGATTCTTGCCTCAGGTGCCCCTCTCGGGGCAGGACCACTCGTTAAAGGTTCCATCCCCACTATCACTACTTTCTCCGATCTCTAGTTGCGAAAAAAATATAAAATGGTTGAAATATTTACAAAATATTTTTATTATTTATTGTTTAAAATTTGCCGCCCCCTAAAAAGTGCCGCCCGGGGCGGGCCGCCCCTGCCGCCCCCACTACGCTACGCCACTGTGCTGTAGTAGCTACTTAGTGTTGCACCTCTATTATAATGGGTTGGGCAGCATAGTCGAAATTGTCATACCCATCATCACCAACAGAGTTATGATGTCATTCATTAGAAACCATCGCAACAGATATCTAAACACTTACTTCAAACATAAACGTGTCGACTTCCTCGGTGATTCCTGCTTCATCAATTCTTCCTTTCGCTTCCTCATCAAGTAGAAGATCCAGCATGGCTAGTTTACCTTTCTTCCCATAACTATCATCCTCATCATGAACATAGTAACCAGTGATATTATTATTCTTTCTATATTCTCTTCTGTCTTGTATAATTTGTGTCGTGAATTTGTTCAAACTTTTCAACGCAGCCTTTTGTATTCTGGCAACGTTAGTAAATTGGAATAGTGTGTCTGTGTACAGCCAGATTCTTGTGATCCGATACATCATCGTCCAAGCCACTGTGTGTAGAGGTTTAAAATATTTGTTTTTAAAAGATTCTATATTATTATCTTCCCCTGTAGATGTACCCATTGAAGTTTCTGAAACACAAGTCACCGTATTATTTATTTTTTAACGCAATTAGTGTAACGGTAAAATGGGGTGAATAGAAACTTAGGGGGTGAATAGATTTTTTTTTATTAGGATTATTAGTTTGTTTTCATGTTTTTGGTTTTAATAGAGCATTTTTGGTTTTAATAATGAATTAATAAAAAATATTAAAATGGTGTAAACAGTTCTAAATTACTTGAAAACACAACAAAATGTTGTTCCTATTCACCCCTGATTTGTTTCTATTCACCCCGTTTTACGGTACATAATATTGTCGTATATAAATGTACGATGTTTCATTTCGACACATTTGAGTTTATATTAAAATCTCTGCGTTGATATGAAGGTCAACAAAAAGTGTATGAGTCATTAAAGCTTTTTGATTTATTATCATAGCTAAAAGACGTTAATTGGTGAACAAAAGTCTTTGCTACTTGCATACTATTCTATAGGTACTAGCTACACAGGGCCCTGTGACTTTGATGACATTGTCAGTCCACCAAGCATGAGGCCGATCCTCATAATGGCGGATGAGGTATCATCCAATACATAGTTTCATTTTTAAAGAAATAGTTGAAATATTACAATTACTAACGACCCGCCCCGGCTTTACAAGGTTATTCATATTTCTCTATCTACCATATCATGCATGTATTTAATATACATATAGACCGGACAGACAGACAAAGCGACTTTGTTTTATAGGTTCTATAAATGTAGTGATGTCATACCACATATCAATCCAAGTGTAGCCTTGCTTATAATAGGAAACAAATCCGTTTTATCCTTGTACAGCTCTTTTTCCAAATTGTTTACCAATTCTTGAGAATGTTCACAGAAAGTAGGAAAGAACTTTTTCAAAATCTGGAAGTGAAATGCTGGAGTCAACATTTTGCGGCGATGATGCCATTTTTCACCTGAAAAGAAGATAATTTAAGTATTTTCCATATTCCTCATACCTACTATAAGTAGATATAATCTATAATACGAGGTTAATTAGTTTTAATATAAAAGCATGCTATGTAGAAAAAGATGTTGAAAAATCTACTACAAATGAATTCATTTTTCTCAATTACAAGGCAGATATGGTTATTAAAAAAAAAAACTGTATATTGAAAAAGAAGTCCCAGTATTGGACTATGAAAATATATCTATACATATAATAAAATCGTAGAAAAGTGCTGTCTGTACATTGAAAATAAAAATAAAAAAAATAGCAGGGGTTATTGTTATGTCGATGTCGAACCCAAAAATGTAATTAAATTTTTTTTGTCTGTTTGTCTGTTTGTCTGTTTGTCTGTTCGTCTGTGCGCGCTAATCTCAGAAACGGCTGATCCGAGTTGGATGCGGTTTTCACGAATATATTGTGGGATGCTTAAATTTACATTTAGTGTTTGTTTCATGTCAATCGGTTCATAAATAAAAAAGTTATGTCAAATTAAAGAATCACGTCGAACATTCTATGCTTATACCATTAATCTCCGCAACTATTTGACGGATTTGGTTGAAATTTGGTACAGATATAGTTTAGAACCTTAGAAAGGACATAGATATATTTTTATTTCAAAAATCAAAAAATAAAAATAAGAAATAAATTATTTATAAATAATTCTATGTCGATCGTTACACGACTTCGGTTCATGTTATTGTTTTAATTTATCGAAAAAAGTAAATAAATAGTAAAAAGGTATGAAAAAAATAATATCAATATAATAAAACATTAAGTACAAAGAAAATGCTCTAACGGAGTATAGATAATTCTATGTCGATCGTTACACGACTTCGGTTCATGTTATTGTTTTAATTCATCGAAAAAAGTAAATAAATAGTAAAAAGGTATGAAAAAAATAATATCAATATAATTAAACTTTTAGTACAAAGAAAATGCCCGAACGGAGTATAAATAAATAATCCAAGTTGTCTTTATCCTCGATAGATGGCGTTGGGATCGAAATAGATCGCGCTATGGTTTCGTTACATTCATTTGGTTGGGTATCGGCCGAGCGCTTCGGTACTATCGTAGAAAAAGTGTATTATCAGTCGTATGATTATTTGTCTGTAGTGGTCCTGCTGTTTCGTATATTCTAAATTGGTTTCGTTGTATTTGTCAATTAATAAGTTTATTTGTTGGGTTTTCCTGGTTTTTTGGTTAAACTATTTAACGTAGGTTTAGTTTGATATCGATTATTAGTAGTTACTGTAGTTAGTTTTTTTAATAAAATTGTAAGTCTAATTTTATTATTTTTAAATTAGATTTAAGTCGTTTCTTTTAAATTATTTAGTTTAAGCTTGGTTATTATAGCATAGAGGATAGGTTGTAATATAGTTTATTTTTTAATTGTTATAAATTCGTAATTCGTAGCTTTCTTTAGTTTTAAGTTAGTTTAAGTCCGTTTTTAAACTATTTTTCAATGCCCTAAGTGAGTATACATCTATTAAATTCAAACGCAGAGCTCATTATGTTGATTTTTGAAGAGTTCCCTGGAATATCTTCCACATCTCATTTTTGAAGAGATCCCGCGAGATCGGGAACTATGTGGTTAAAACCAAAAATTTGCCGGAAGTCACTATTCCACGCGAACGAAGTCGCGGGCAAAAGCTAGTTTAAAATAAATGTATCCATTCCTCTCCAGATGGTGATTTAACGTGCAGAATAAAGATTATATTTATCATTCAAAGCTAGTACAAGGACACTTTTTTTCCTACATATGTTAAGCCAGTCTGTACATAATTATATGTATAAAGATTCAGTTAATCCTTAAAGTATTGTATATTTAACAATCTGTCAGGTTTCCATTTAATTCAATTTATGCACTTACATATATTTCATATTTAATCACAACCTTGACTTTCCTTTGGTTTTATTGAATTAGTCTAGAATCTAGAAGTAACAGATCGCCTACAACATTATCTATACTATATTATCCCACAAAAACATTTCATGTTAAATGTTGCCAAGACGAGACCATATAGCTCGCACTGTCAAAAAGTAATCAGATCCCGCGTAGAGCCAAGTTTCTAACCCTACATGCCCAGACCTAAATCGATAAGCCCTAATTTCACACTCAAGTTTCGGGGAAATTCTACAGCCATAGCTCGTACTGCGTAGTTCGTAGCGCGTAGCAGAGTTTTTACGCTATAATCTCGTAGGCGTGCAAACCTTGGACGTAACTGGCGAGTTGGCCGCACTTTTTGCTATTCGTCATATGGGCTTGAGCTTAAAAATCTATTCAATCTTCTAAACTCTTTCCGTGCGGCCAACTCGCCAGTTACGTCCAAGGTTTGCACGCCTACGAGATTATAGCGTAAAAACTCTGCTACGCGCTACGAACTACGCAGTACGAGCTATGGCTGTAGAATTTCCCCGAAACTTGAGTGTGAAATTAGGGCTTATCGATTTAGGTCTGGGCATGTAGGGTTAGAAACTTGGCTCTACACGGGATCTGATTACTTTTTGACAGTGCGAGCTATATGGTCTCGTCTTGGCAACATTTAACATGAAATGTTTTTGTGGGATTTCATTTCTTTTTGTAGGTTAGGCCGTACCTAACTAAACCTTCACCTACTAAACTACTAAATTTATAAGAAAATTGCAAACGTAATCCTAATACTTTTTATCAATGAAAATTAAAACACTAGTATCTAAACCTTTACCTACTAAACTACTAACAATTAAATATTAGGCAAATGGTTTTTTTCTCCGCGATAGCAAACTTTTAAATCACCGAAATATTCCGAAAATTTTTCATTCAACGAGACAACCGTCAACGACGTCTGCCCTCGCGCGTCTGCCCGCGTTCGGGTGCCGCGCTCGCTGACGGGCCGATTATTTTTAGCTACTGCGCGGGGACGAGGGGGCAGGCGGCGGGCGTTGGCGCATACTATACTTACGATGCTTATGTTCAAAAGTATAGGTTGATTAATAAACACTTACCGAAGTGAAGTGTAGTAATATTATTCATATCTAAGTACTTATGGGTGGGATAATGTTTTGATTTGATGAAAAGTTTGTGTTCTATGTACTTGTGTATAATTTTCAGATTCAAGCAGGAAATAGGGAATTAAGTTTCCCTATTTCAGATTTTTACCCCTCCGCGGCCGCATTCAGACCTCTAGCGTCAAAAGTTGCGGAAGTCTCGAACAAACTTTCAACCCCTAGTTTAAGGGGTTGGGGGGTAAAAGTTCCAAGTTTTAGGATTTTTTTGTTGTTTGGGTACTAATACTAGCTTACATACCAAATTTCAGTTTTCTAGGACTTCAGGAAGTACCTTAAGAATTTTGTTGATCATCAGTGAGTGAGTGAGTGAGTGAGTGAGTGACGAAATCGGGGTATTTTAGATATCAATAAAATCTAAAGTATAAGAGCTATGCAATTGAAACTTTAGAGGTTTATTAAGTCTACCACTGACATTATATCCTGAAAATTTTGTTTATCTGGTATAACCCAAACTCAAGTTATGAAGGTTCAAAAATACGACGAAGCGCTTCGAGAAAAGGTAGGTAGTGCCCTTGCGCTTGCGCTTCGCTTGGCTCGTCTTGGCGGGGCACTACCGTGCCCCCAGATAGAGTTGAAGAGTTTGTTTCTTTGTTTGTTTGAATGCGCTAATCTCCGAAACTACTGGTTCAAATTGAATAATTGTATTTGTGTTGGATAGTCCATTTATTGAGGAAGTCTTAAGGCTATAAATTATCACGCTGCGATCAATAGAAGCCGAGCAGCGAGTGAAATCGTGCAGGTGCAGCTTAAGTTATAAGGCAGTAAATAAAAATAAACAAAACAAGATATGTACCTTGACTAGTTAGAAGTCCTCTTTGTAGCCATGGGACTAAGAAATCGTACGGCAAATTTTTTGCTATATACTGAGTCGATGACAAAACTACCTGGAAATATTGTTTATATGATGTTAGCAGTATATAATAGAAGATATTTATTTGTAGTGCGAGCGGAACTGGTTGGCCGTTCCTTAGGTGGCGAACAGGGATGATGGGGCCTACTGTGACGATACACGATGCTTGACGACCAATCTCGATATATCGTGAATGAAAAAATAAAAATCGTAAGAAGTGCGTTGTTGGCCTTTTAGGGGTTAGGAATTTAAGGGTTCTTGGCAAACCGCGGATTGGAAAGATTGGCAAGCGTTGTTTCACGTCGGTTTTCTGTGAGGCCGTGGTATCACTCCGGTCGAGCCGGCTCATTAGTGCCGAAGCATGGTTCTCCCACACTTGCATGGCTCTCACACACTTTTGAGTGCTTATAACCTATCTACACATTTTTTATAATATCATTGGGCAACGCTGTTTATTTTTGTGTCACAGAGCACAATCAGATTATGGCATCTCCTCTTTGTACTTGCTTCATGATTATAAGCTATTGGCCTATCACGAAAGCTTACCTCAATGTCCTCAGGCTTATAAACATACACAGTTCTGTAGTTAAACGCACACAGTTTCCAAATTGGGCCATACTTTTGTCGCCATTCTATCTGTTTGTTGAACAAGATTTCTGAAAAAAGAAAACGCTTTGTCATAAGGTAGAATATACAATTACCTAAGTTTCACATAATTTTTATTTTGTATGAAATTAAACGTCTCCATTTGTACAGGTTTATCACGACTAGTAAACGTGTTTGCGAGCAAATTTTTTGCTAAGAAAACCTACACTTGTATTGTTTATTAAAATTGCTTTAGGTCGAAACTTATATACCTACATGCATAGAATTAGTGTGAACACACTGAACTATACCGCAACTCGATTGAGTAAGCATTTTTTTATTTTAATTACACATAAAATAAAAGTATTAATGAATCTTTTATAATAAAAAATATTATCTTTACGCGGCGAAAATATCCCTTAGAAGGGCCCGATGAAAGCGTCCTACTATAGGTTCTAGGTCCTATTTATCTCTTAGAAATCCAGGATATTTTGTTTTAAAAACTTGAAAAAAAACATACCGGCCGAATTGAGAACCTCTTCCGTTTTGGGAAGTCGGTTAATAAGCGCAATGGATACTTAACTACAAAGTTACTCGTACCTAGTATAAATGATATTTGTACAACCTAATCAGATTTAAATATAAAAGAAGACACTACATAGTGCTAGTGCATTTCTTGTTTTTAAGGAACGTTACACGTGGAGTTTTTTTTTATTGACCTTCGTATACACTGACAACCTAATTACAGTCGACTCGTTGGCCCGGTACACTAAGATTGGAGGAATATTTAAATGTTGAGGAAAATACAACATTACAACTGGTTATTAATGTAAGTATTACAAACAATTATACCTAAAGAGAAATATCATAAAAGTAATGATTTTTCACAGAAATTAAACAAGTTTTTATATTAATTATTAGTAGTAGAAGCGCGACAATCGCCACGTCGTGTGTCGCAGAATGCTGCTCATGAATATGAGCCTCTAGCATGGCTTGAAACTAGTCGAGTTCCTCGTCAAACAGTTAGGTGAGTAAGCCGATAACATAATAATTAATTTAGTATGTCTCACGAAAGTTATAATAAAAGTATTTATATTTCGATGACACAAAGTAGGTACGTAATTAATCTGCATACGAGGTATTAACCCATGTAATTGCAAATATAAATATCATATACAAAACATGTTTATTTAACTATGAATATGATAAGAGTATAAGGCGCCAATTTGTTTTAATAAACAGATCACTAAATCGTCTGTTCACTCCGCGACAGGGTCAAGTTTGGAACGCGATAAAGTTATGTTTATGTCATTTAATAATAATATAACTGAAAAATTTGCTTATTTACTTGAAAGTAATTGATTTCGGAAGTATAAATCAAAGTAAACGTTGTTTAGTTCCTCTGGTTCGGTTCTTTTGAAGGTAAAAGGTAAGGGTCGGGTATTTTTCTTGAGGGTAAGAGGTATATAGCTCTTCTCTTGTCTTCTTTAGATGTTCCTTATAGATATAGACGTTCCTTATATATACATATAGATCGACACCAGCAATTTATACTGCGCTAACTCAAAAAGCGTACTTTACAGTAGAGGCGTTTAAAGGGAAAAACGTGATAACTTTTACATTAATTAAGATACTTTTTTGAAATTTGGTATGCTTAATATTTCATTTATTCATTGTAATATGTGATATTTATATTTCCTTAATTATTTCTATTTTTTGATTTAGCGCAAGTTAGCAGTATATAAACGTAATTTATCAAAAAAAATTACATCTTATACACGTCTAACTTATGTTAGCGTAGTGTAGTACGGGACGTCGTAGTGCATGATCAATCATCTGATGCATATTTCAATATTTTATAAAGAACATGTACTTACTTACAAAAAGAATAGTCAACGTACCATTAATAAACTAATTAATACGTTAACACATAAGTATTTACTATGTAAAAGTCGCTAAGTCGTTCATTTTACAAACGAACAAATATACACACGAACGCACAAAACTACGCTAACTATGAGTTAGCGCAGTGTTGCAAGGATTTTGACCAAAGTGATCCCCGCGCACACTCCGCTAATAATAGTTGGCGTAATATAAATCGAGTGATTTCAAAAAGTACCTTTACTTAGCGTTTTATAAGATTTGTAACTTTCTTATTTTTGCATATTTCTTCTCAATTTTTTTATGACGTATGTAAACACACATTTTAAGCAACTTGGCATAAAAAAAGTTTTTCCAAATTTTGAGTTAGCGTAGTATAAATTGCTGGTGTCGAGATGTTCCTTGAAGAATATTGAATACTGGGTTTAATGGAACCACATATAAAAAGCAATGTCTCATCTGATTCAAAAAATAACAAATTAATGGTTTTTTTATGTTATAATTCTACGAAAAGTATTCAATTAACTATTATATTTAACGATTGAGTAGTCAGTAACGGTTTATTCGTCGAGTTCCTCGTAATAATATTTATTTTATGGGGATAAGCCGGTATCTAAACGAAGAGACGGATCACTTGATGGTTAGCAATTGGTGTCACACCTGGACACCCGAAACACCAGAGGCGTTACAAGTGCGTTGCCGGCCTTTTAGAGATTAGGAATTTGAGGATTTTTGGAGATTTGGGGATTGGGATGGGGGCCTCCGGTAACCTCACTCATACAACGAAACACAACGACAAGCGTTTTTTCACGTCGTGTTTCGCCGTGGTATCACTCCGGCCGAGCGGCTCCATTCGTGCTGAAGCACTATTGACGCGGTGGCTGGGCAACCGGCTGCCGTGCAACGTATAACGAGGTCGATTTCTGCACGGAACAACTCTTTGTGTGATACACGAATTATGGTTTCGGGTCTGGGTGTCATGTGTATGTACCCTTACAGCCAAAATCCTAGTGTGGGGCAATGTTGAAAAACATAACATGGGTCTCCTACACTAAAATTGAACTAATAATAATCTGAAATAAATTCATTTGTGATTTAGACACAACTTACCTAGTTAAGAAGAAGCTAGAAAAATAAAGATTATGATTTTATTTATCTATTTTACACTTTATGTACATTATACAAAGGTGGACTTAATGCCAATGATGAATGAATTATGATGTGATACTTTAGAATAGGTATAATGTAATAAAGCGCGTTGCTTAGCTAAACTTGTATATATAAATAATGTGCATGTAAAAAAGAGCAAAGAATATTCCTATTACCTCTATGTAACCTAAAAACTGAACACACAAAACAGGTCATCAACCGGCAGGTTTTACATATTATTCAACTAAATAAATATTATACCTACAATTGTTTTTAACTTACCTGGACTAATAAAAATATCAAAAAAGTTCCCAAACAAAAACGTTTGCCTCGGTCCTCTAATTTTGTTCAGTAATCTACCACTGTAGTTATATCGAAAGTATAGATGCAAACCGATTACGAATGCGAAAATCGAGAGTAAAATTTGCACAAACATTTTCTACACTATCGCTAACTACGACTGTCGTAAAACGTTATGAGTATATGGTCCTAAGTATACTATTGATATGTTCTTGTGCTTATCAGTAACTGGGTTACAAAGTCGACCTTTAAGTACCTACATACCGTTTATACATACGTCACGTCACATCTATTTAGTACAATTAATTGTTTTATTTAGACAAATAGATCTTCATTAGGTGCACATCGACACAATTATCTTACAATATACGTGTGGGTAATCTATATCTTCTATACATATAATAAAATCGTAGAAAAGTGCTGTCTGTACATTGAAAATAAAAATAAAAAAAATAGCAGGGGTTATTGTTATGTCGACCTCGAACCCAAAAATGTAATTAACTTTTTTTTTGTCTGTTTGTCTGTTTGTCTGTTCGTCTGTGCGCGCTAATCTCAGAAACGGCTGATCCGAGTTGGATGCGGTTTTCACGAATATATTGTGGGATGCTTAAATTTACATTTAGTGTTTGTTTCATGTCAATCGGTTCATAAATAAAAAAGTTATGTCAAATTAAAGAATCACGTCGAACATTCTATGCTTATACCATTAATCTCCGCAACTATTTGACGGATTTGGTTGAAATTTGGTACAGATATAGTTTAGAACCTTAGAAAGGACATAGATATATTTTTATTTCAAAAATCAAAAAATAAAAATAAGAAATAAATTATTTATAAATAATTCTATGTCGATCGTTACACGACTTCGGTTCATGTTATTGTTTTAATTCATCGAAAAAAAAATAAATAGTAAAAAGGTATGAAAAAAATAATATCAATATAATAAAACATTTAGTACAAAGAAAATGCTCTAACGGAGTATAGATAATTCTATGTCGATCGTTACACGACTTCGGTTCATGTTATTGTTTTAATTCATCGAAAAAAAGTAAATAAATAGTAAAAAGGTATGAAAAAAAATAATATCAATATAATTAAACATTTAGTATAAAGAAAATGCCCGAACGGAGTATAAATAAATAATCCAAGTTGTCTTTATCCTCGATAGATGGCGTTGGGATCGAAATAGATCGCGCTATGGTTTCGTTACATTCATTTGGTTGGGTATCGGCCGAGCGCTTCGGTACTATCGTAGAAAAATTTCTATTATCAGTCGTATGATTATTTGTCTGTAGTGGTCCTGCTGTTTCGTATATTCTAAATTGGTTTCGTTGTATTTGTCAATTAATAAGTTTATGTGTTTGGGTTTTTTGGTTAAACTATTTAACGTAGGTTTAGTTTGATATCGATTATTAGTAGTTACTGTAGTTAGTTTTTTTAATAAAATTGTAAGTCTAATTTATAAATTAATTAGATTAGATTTAGATTTAAGTCGTTTCTTTTAAATTATTTAGTTTAAGCTTGGTTATTATAGCATAGAGGATAGGTTGTAATATAATTTCTTTTTTAATTGTTATAAATTCGTAATTCGTAGCTTTCTTTAGTTTTAAGTTAGTTTTCATCTTAAGTTCGGAAAGATTATAATATTTCTTTAGTTTAAGTCCGTTTTTAAACTATTTTTTCAATGCCCTAAGTGAGTATACATCTATTAAATTCAAACGAGAGCTCATTATGTTGATTTTTGAAGAGTTCCCTGAATATCTTCCACATCTCATTTTTGAAGAGATCCCGCGAGATCGGGAACTATGTGGTTAAAACCAAAAATTTGCCGGAAGTCACTATTCCACGCGAACGAAGTCGCAGGCAAAAGCTAGTATATACTATAACTTACGTGTCGGTATATAAGTACGTATTTTTATAATTTAATACATGCGTAAGTTTAAAAATTTATGATCCAACATTTTCACTGAACTAGACGTAGTGCTCGTGGATATTGGTTAATGAGGCTGTTATAATCGTCTAAAATTCCTTACTAGCCTCCGATGTCGGTTCACAGGGTTCGGTCCTGAGATAGTGTGTTATTATTATTCAACAATAGGTAGAAACCTACTTTCAAAATGGTGCATGATTTTGTTACGATCATATACATGCAACATTACATAAACTAAACTTGAAGTTCTCGTTTTATTTGAATCAAATTAAAATGTCATAGAATTCTCAACTAAGTTTTATTTTTATTGTGAGTAAGTGAATTCTAGAATTTTACTATAAAACTAATGATGAAAAAGCTTCCATCTCTCCACCGTTTAGGTTTAGAAGTTTAGTTATTAGTTAACTGACTGACTGTGAACATTAATATCCTGTATATCGGATTTCTAGACAGTGCCAAGTATTTTTTAGACTTGTTCCTGACAGTGTTGTCACGATGTTGCGGGAATCATTAGCGAAAAATAAAACCATTTTAGGTAATGAATAACGCAATGGAATAAGTACAAAAATAAATAAACATTTTATTAAAAAGCTACAATTTTCCACTCTCAACCATTTCTTTTAGGCGATACTTTTGTATTTTCCCGGAGGCTGTCTTGGGGAACTCTTCAATCGTCTTCAGCACCCTGGGGATCTTGAACCGGGCGATGTGGCCATCACAATGTCGTCTGACATCGTCTACCGTCACTGAAGCACCTTCTCTGACGCGAAGAACTGCGCATAACTCCTCACCGAGCCTCTCATCTGGGATGCCTATTACCTGGTGACAACAATAAGATATCGTTGGTTACGTAAACAAGATTCTAGTAAAGTTGTAGTACTCGCGATTACTGGGAATGACTCCAACGAGGATGTTTAATAAGTTTATTGCTTTTAAACAGAATTTAATAAAATTAAAATACGTATTTTATTGTGTATTTTATACGCATTTGCCTAATTTACTAGGTGATATCTATTACACTATCTGTGTACTATAAGGTGCCTAATGCTAATGCCTTTGCCTAATTAAATCTCTAATGGTGAGAATATGTTATTGTTAGTTTTTATTAAGGTTGAACCTAAATTTTACTGGGTCTTAGCAAGTTATACATGCTTATAAATTGTTATATTTATTTTTTTGTGATTTGGAACTGAGACCTAGGTCGTAAGCTGCACTACGAAGGGACCTAATAGTGTTCTCTAACCCGACTAGTAAATGTCCTGTCCTTAAAACCGAAAAAAAATATGCTGATGGCAAATCCTCCACTAACGTCAGTCAAAAATTGCCACGTTGGCAGTGAGCTCATAAAGGTGGGCTTCGTTCAGTTTCCAAGTTCAATTGTCCTAGTTACCTGACAGTCCTCAATATCAGGGTGTGTGATTAGTAGATCTTCAATCTCTTTAGGGGCGATATTCTCTCCGCCTCGAACTATAATGTCCTTCAGTCGGCCCACTATGCGGCCATAACCATCTTCGCTTATTGTGAATTTGTCTCTGTAATTTAAAAAAATACAATACAATACAATACGACAGCGATGATGTAGTGGTTACACGAGTGACTCCCAAGCTCTAGCTTGGCATTCATGATATACATAATAAGAACGATTTGGAAAAGTATCAATTATTGTAGCTTTAGAATTTTAGATTGCACGGTGGCTGGGCAACCGGCAGCCGCAAAACACGTAGCGGCTTCGATTCCCGCACGGAGCTATTCTTTATGTCATCTACAAATTGTTGTTTTGTGTCTAGGTGTCATGTGTATGTGAAATTATATGTTTGCAAATGCACCTACGACACAGGAAAAAATCCCAAATAGTGTGTGTGGTAACGTTAAAACATTCTTCTTAGGATGGAACCTAAAACCATCTGCTATATCTATCGTAATTGCACGCATCCCTAATATAAATTAAAACAGTGAAAAGTTGATGTAAATAGGTCTCCAATTTGATATTCAATATTTCTTCTTAAAGGGTTGTTGTTTAAGATGTCTTACCCAGTGTTAAGCCAGCCGTCTTCACTGAGCGCCTGCCTGGTCTTCGCGGGGTCGTCCCAGTAGCCGATCATGATGTTGTAGCCACGCACCACCAGTTCTCCTGGACTGCCGAATGGCACTGTGTCACCTTTCTCGTCAACAACCTGAGGATATGATAATAAATAGATGTATAAATGCTTATTAAAAAAAATACAGATATTTATGTAACAGTATCACTGCCTCTTTGGTCGAGTGGTCGCAAGTGCGATTGCCGGACAAGGGTTCTCAGGTTCGATTCCCGTGTCGGGTAAAGTTTAAATATAGCACGGCAATTTTCGGCTTTTCGAAAATTTCTCAGTAGTACCAGTACATGACAATAAGCTCACTCCCTACTACATTGGACTTATAACACAAATAGTGAAAAGGAAAAAAAGGTGTGACGTTGCATGGTTTTAAATCTCAAACTAGTAAACTTATGATTTCGCTCACAACGAACAGACGGATGCCAAGTGACCAGCGCCATTCATGGACCCCCGCTACACCAGAAGAGTTACGGGTGAAGGCAGATTTTCACAGGGTATGTGATAATCATTTCAGTGATATTTGACGTGAATACCTACCTTGGCTTCCACATGATCCTGAATGTAACCGACAGTCTCGGCCACCACGTCGATACTGTCGCCTGGGATACTCTGGAAAATACACGCTGTGGTCTCTGTCATACCGTACAGACCCTGGAAAGAAACAAAGTTACTTGGTAAGTACTAAACTTGGAATTGAAAGGATAGATAATGAAAGCTTCAGTGTAAAGAAAGGACAACTGCCCAAAACGTGGCGTACGTTAATGGTTGAGTGACCGTCTACTGTTGTCATCTGTTCTTTCTTAATTAGTAAACCTTGTAACCTGAACTATGACTATGATATCACCTATCACTTACTCTTAAAACCAACATCAATAAAATCTCAATAATTATTTTTCAATGTCTAAACTATACGACCCCAATCTTAGCTCTGTTAAAATAACAATCAAAGTATAGAATATAAAGCTAAACTTTAAACCATTTAGTTCATACAATATCCACATGGGCGCTAGTGTTACATCTCAAGAGTACGAAATTTCATAATATCAATATCGACCGATCGAAATTGGATTCAAGAGTAAGCCTCCAGGACTATGGTGTGCAGTTGGCTGTAACCCCATGTAAAATAATAACTCATTATTTTATTAATCAAAACCCAAATACCTTCACTGTTTCAGTCTTAAGATACTTCTGCATGTCTCTAATGAGCTGCGGACTGCAGGGTGCCCCAGCTGCCAGTGCTACTCTCAGCTTGGACGGAACATCACCCATCGTTCTGATCTTCGCCAGCATGTCCACATACATCGTCGGGGTACCCATTATCACAGAACACCTGGAAAATAGGAATTGATTTTTTGGTTAATGGACGTTTAAAATAAGGAAAGGTATCACAGTTATACAAAGTATTACTGGGCTGATTTTCGAAAATTTCCCAGTTTGGAATTGCACGGAGTTTGTAATTGTGCCCAGTATATGGCAATAGGCTCACCCCCTATCATATGGGACTTAAAACACAAATGGTGAAAAGTGGGTGTGTATTAATTACTGGCGAGTTGACATCGTATTTTGGAGATAGAGGTCTTCTACAACATAGGTAACATGAGAGTAAGCCATTATACAATGGATCTGAGTGAACTAAGTTATAGTTTGAGACATAGATAGGTTACTGACCTATCTAAGAATAAGCTAGACAAAAAGTAGACTTACTTTTCAGCAAACAAAGCCTTGATATTGTCATCAACATTATAGATGGCCCCAGCCAACACTAGTGAACTACCGTGCCTCAAACCGCCCAGGATTGTCACTATAGAACCAAGAGCGTGGAACAGAGGCACCTGGAAATAAAAAAATAACATTATCATCTGAACATGATGGTAATTTGGGGTTCAATCAATCATTTTTTTTTTACGGTTTTAGTCGGCAAATTACTAGAATGATCACCTGATGGTAAGTAATCGCCGCCGCTGTACTTGTCCATACAAGTACAACAAGATTAAGTGTGCGAAAGCCATGCTTCGGCTCGAATGGGCCGGCTCGACCGGAGTGATACCGCGGCCTCACAGAATACCGACGACAACCCCCCATTTCCCAATCTTCCCAATCCCCGATTCCCGAACAACAACGCTTAAATTCCTAACCCCCAAAAAGCCGGCAACGCACTTGTAACGCCTCTGGTATCAAGTGTCCATGGGCGGCGGCGATTGCTTACCATCAGGTGATACGTCCGCTCGTTTATTTTTTAATTCATAAAAAAAACAACTTAAACACCAGGGACGTTACTAGTGCGTTGCCGTTTTAGGGGTTAAGAATTTAAATGTTGTTGGGAAATTCGGGATTAAGAAGATTGAGGAGTGTCATAGAAGCAATTAAATTAAAATAAATGTATTAATTACCTGTACACAAATACTATGATGTCCTTGATCTAATAAGTTTCTCTTGCCTACAAAGTACGTGTTGTTTACTACGCCCATGTGGGAGTCTAGAGCTGCTTTTGGGTCCCCTGTAACATGAGAGTGTTTGGTTAATAAATGCATTGGAATCGGAAAGTCTAATGACTCTTCATTTGACTTATTCTATCCATTATTATCATTTATCTATAATATTGACTGAGTCAGGTCTACTGTTGAACATATGCCTTCCCTAAAATGTGTTTGCTGAAATCCCTACACTTTATTTTTGAGGGAATAATCATACTAGAGTCTTCATCCCGCTTTGGGTATAACAAAAGAGAGTGTCAGACTCTTACTGACTAAAAACCACGCCGTCCCTACTCCTGCTTCGAGCTTGTGTCCCAGTAACTCGCTAGGTCGTCTGCGAGAAGCAATTTTAGGGATCGTGGTTAAATCATCAAAATTAACTAAAAATCACGGTTTACTCAATACTCTTACGTACGTTAATTAAGTACGTCTCACGATAGTTATTATAAAAAGTCACCAAAAATAAAGATATCTCTGCTATCCCTTCCATAATGGTTGATTATATAGGTATATTAGGTCTACTAGCATTCTCATTAACCAAGGCACTGTCACAGTAAGTACCTCTGAACCTCACCAGTGGTGCCCGATGTGAAGTGTATGATGCTGCCGTCGCCCGACTTCACCTCGCCGCCATATTGGGAGATCTGGCTGCCGGAGCCCGTCAATAAGGAATCATACTGTATGGTGCCCCTGTGCCAACAAGACATAGATAGTTTAAGTCATCATCATCAGCCGAGAGACGTCCACTGCTGAACAAAGGCCTCCCCCTTAGTCCTCCACGTAGAACGACAAGCCGCCACCTGCATCCACTGGCTATCCGCGACTCTGACGATGTTGTTTTAGTCATGATTTACATAAAAATGAACAGCATTCCGCGAGCCACGACGTGGTGATTGTCGCGCTGCACATGAATATGAGCCTTTAGTATGGCTTGAAACTAGTCGAGTTCCTCGTCAAACAGTTACGTAAGTAAGGCGATAACATAATAATTAAAATAATACAGTTTTTGAACATTTAACATTATTATCTGAAGAAGTAAAGGCTTATGTACCTATAGGTACTTTAAGTTAAAAAGAAAAAAAAATAAAAATGAAACATAATCGTTAAACTATATGGCTTCGTGACTCATAGAAAAATAGTTATACGCCTATCATATCACTTAAACTGTGATTTCGATAATGAGACTTACGCTAATTTATCCCTTCCAGCATTAATAATAGAGTTCAAAGTTGGAAACTCGCTGGACTTCCAAGAGCCTGGCCCACTGTTTTGTAGCTCAGGTATCAGTTGCGATAAGGCCTCGTAGTAATTTCTCCTTGGCAACGCGTCTCCTATGAGTAAACTCTTCATTCCAGTCTTCTTTATACAGAAACTTAGTTCTTTCTTTTCGTATGCTGGATTTATTAATACCTGGAATGTCAAATAAGAATGGTTGAAATTTATACTTTAGTAATGATAAATTAATCAATGGAAACTGCAACTTTCTTATAGTACCTAGGGCAAGTGACCCGGTTGTGGCCATCGACCCCTTTGTGGCCATTTGGGCCTTCAAATATTTATAACTAAGGCATGGACAAATAAATTACTCTGTTATGTACAGTATTTAAAATATTGAATATTGTAGACACTGATACCGTTGGCAGCTTTGATGTGTCAAACTTCACTTTGATGCAACAAGTCATTCTTTTTAGTTGAGGGTGAAATTGTTAAGATCTTAACAAAAAAGCTAAGGCGAGCGTGTGAGGATTTGGTTTTTATTTTTTAAATCTTTGCTTATTGTTTGGATGTTTATGTTAATACTACATGAAGAATATATTGTCTAAGTGGAACTAAAGTTATTTTGTCGCCATATGTTTCTGAAGTGAGTTTATTACTAGGTGGCCACTAATGGAGACAAAATTATGAATTTCTCCATCTTTGGCCACATGCCTGGCCAAAATTTTTGTACATAGACGCCCCACTTCTAGTCATTTATCGTAATTTATTTATTATTTTTCCTTGGCTTTACATATCAACAAATACATATTTTTCATTTTCAGAGATGCAATAAATTGCCTTCACACAAAAGGGAGGTCAGTTTACTTTGCAGCTTTTACCAACGTCATATAAATGTTGATCTCTTTATTTGTAAGTTAAATTCAAGTGAAGTAATAATATTTCATATTTTCCAAACTAAATGAAAACCATTGTTTGTAAAATGTTCAATTAAATTAATAAATTTTGATTACTTTTATGGTATTTTTTGATGGCCAGAACTGGCACACGACCGTGGCCAGAAATGGCACGAATCTGGCCAAAAATGGCACAAACTCCCTTTATTTTTTTCTTTTTTATACAGTTATTTTTCTATTGGACGTTCTTTAAAAAAGGGTTTTCTTAGGCAAGGTTAATACATGTTAAATTACTTTTTACAAGAAATATGCTCGTGGTAACAAAAACTATAAGTTAAGAAAGCCTCAAAGTCGACAAAATTCTTAAAGTGGCCACAACCGGGTCACTTACGATATTAGTAAAGAGTTTTGTACTAGTAAAGAATTCATCATCATCCTCATCACAAACAGTACGTGGGAGTCCACTGCTGGACTATTTGGGCCTATTCAAAAGAGGGATTTGCCATTAATCTCAACGTATGGCAAACAGATTGGAAGTCAAACTAGAATAACATTTATCAAAGAATATTGTTACTCGGTCTTCATGAAATACGTAGTCCCTTACGGCCAATTCCAATAACCTTATCTATCGATAGATTTGTCTACCAGAGGTAGAATTTTGACACATTTTGTATGGAGATTATGTCAAAATACTATCTCTAGTAAGCAAATCTACCGAAAGATAGATTTATTGGACTTGACCGTTAGTCGCTATAACAGTTATTTAAGAATGTAGTTCAACATAATAACTTACAGATATAAGGCCGGCCCTGGCAGCGGCGACTACAGCGACGATCCATGCTGCACTATTGTGTGACCACACCCCTACTGTGTCGCCTTTCTGCAGGCCTTGGGCGCGGAGAGCACAGCCCAATGAGTCCGCCTGTAAGTGAGATGTCAAACATTTTTTTTAACATTTCCCCACATTAGGATTTTCTCCTGTGTCGTGGGTGCGTTTACAAACATACAAATTCACATGCACATGACACCCAGACCCGAAACAACAATTTGTGGATCACACAAAGAGTTGATCCGTGCGGGAATCGAACCCGCTACCCGTTGCGCGGCAGCCAGTTGCCCAGCCACCGCACCAACCGTGCAGACTTATTAGTTGGGTACTTTATTAAAGTTTTGCAAGACATTTTTAAGGTTCAACCTGGTAATACATTATAAATAGGTGTCATTAGGTACTTTTTAAGGGTCAACTTCTGACACATAATAAGTCAGAGAGCTAAACTTCGACGCGAATGGGCCGGCTCGGAGTGTAACCACAGCCTCACAAAAAACCAGCGTGCTTCATCGTGTGAGTGCGGATACTAGAGGCCCAATTGACTCTCTCCCCAATCTCCCCGAACCTCATATCTCCAACAATCCTCAAATTTCTACTCCCAAAAGGATGGCAACGCACTTCTAACGCGATGTTTGAGTGTTTCGGATGTAGTTCATGGGCGGCGATAATTGCTTACCGTCAAGTGATTCATTCGTTTGACAGTTTAATTGAATCGATTTGAAACCTATTCTCCATTATCAAATATGATTTTAAGCAAAATTGTAAATACTTGAATGTATTATGATTCATAGTCATTTAGAAATCAAAGATTTAGAAGGTTTTTAATAAAATAACTTGATTGAATAATAATAATAAATGAATGGTTTATTAATTACCCATAATAAATAAATAATGAATAATTACTCATTATTTACGAGTCAAATACTGACAGAGAACGGAATTAGTGGCGTTTTGCTGCAAGTATTAAATAAATTATTAATAAAAAGGTAATTGGGTATTGGAATTATTATCTGACAAGCTGCTTTAAGCTGTTTTTTGGCATTGTTGCTTTTGGAAACATAAATACAGTATTATTTTCATAATTTAATGTGAATTTATAATATGACAATATTCACCAACTTTCACTGAATTCTCATAGCGGTCTGCTTTTGGACTTTGGGCTGTTCTACATAAAATGCCATAGGTGGATTGGAAGTCGCCTTTGAGAAGTTTATTTATTTACTTATAGTTTATGAGAGAGCGCTGCTGACTGGTCTCTATTAAATATCTAGTACCTTAGGCCGTGACCCCGACTGTCCGTTAAGCTGCGTTGCATCCTCGCAGTGTCGTTTTCCATATATTTTTTGCTTTGCTTCGAAGCAAGGCAGCACAACGGTCAAGTGGGGCTAACCGGGGCCTTAGTCGGCTATTACGATACCACAGGAAAAGTAGGAGTGAAGATAGATGCATTGTACTCTACCTACCTACCAACATTTTATAAAATTATTTTTTACCAATAAATAGATAGGTATTTTTCTTCATGATCGTCCCACTAAAGAGCCGGAGCTTGCCTGCCCTCCATACACTCTCTACGCAAATCTTTCTGCGGCTATTCCGATTATAAAATATGCAAAACCAACCTGTTTCAACAACTCAGCGTATGTGATGGTGATGTCTTCATGGAGAGACCTGATGGCAACCCTGTCAGGATACTTGTTGACTGTCTGCTCTATAACCTCGCCCAGCGAGTCATACGACAGTGGTTCGGAGCCCGGGTTGTGTAAGTAACTTTGGCCAGCACCCACTTTAAGTTGGTGGCTCCATCTGTAAAATATTTATAATATTTATAATTTATAATAAAGTAGCTTTCGTAAGAAATAACATTGTTAACTTAAGCAAATCATCCTTAAAGAAAATGCTGAAGAAAGAATATTTAAATAAGTTAAATACATAAGTGCCTGTTTAAAATTAAAAAATAAAGTTCTTTTTTTTACATTAAATGGGTCGACGTTTGGCCGCTATCTCGCCTGATGGTAAGTGATGATGCGGCCTACGGTGGAGCACGTCTGCCCATAAGCAACCTATTCACTCGGGCTTTGAAGACACCCAGGTTGTACCCATCAGGAAACACAGACTCCGGCAAGGAGTTCCACTCCCTAGCAGTTCGCACAAGGAAGCTTGAAGCAAGTTCATTGTAATAGATATAAAGTATGTATTATGTATTTATAAATAATAGTAATAAGCAATTACATTGTATAAGTATAAGAGCGCCACTCTCGCCAACAAACTGTAATACAGTTTGGCGATTTTTGATGTAAAAGTTCATACATGTATATTTTGGTCAATAAATGTTTATTTAAAAAAATGTATATATTTAGAGGATGCATTGCAATATTCTTTTGTAGTTTGTATAATGTCTGTTAGAATATTTTTACACGCTAAATATTCAATTATATGAGAAAAGACAGATTTACATATTTTGCTCATTTATGATGATCACAGCATTATGCTTACAAGATTTTATTTTTAATGTGTCTGGATTTTGCCAAGAAAAAAAACAGGCATAATTGAATAGTTATTCTTTGTAGGCATAATTTGTAAGAATAATTTGAAGTTCCAAGAATATGAATAATTTGAAGGAATAGTTTGTAGGAATAATTTGTAGAAATAATTTGTATGCATCATTTGTAGGAATAGTTTGTAGGAATAATTTTGTAGGCATAATTTGTAGGAATAATTTAAAGGAATAATTTGGAAGAATAATCGGTAGGCATAATTTGGAAGAATAATCTGTAGGCATAATTTGTAGGAATAATTCGTATGTACAATTAGTAGAAATAATTTATAGGAATAATATGTTTTATTTCCTGCGCAGGTAACGTAAGTACTTGTTAGATAAATAGTACCTAACTGTACATGCAAGTGACTGATAAGCAAAGACGTAATAAATGTTGTTATCTTCATAATAAATACAGCTGACTGATGGGAATCGTAAATATGGAAGCAATACGACGAAAGTAGTGACGAAAATTACATTAATATTGATTTATTCATAGTTTGCAGACACATCTTCTATTATTCTACGGACTACTGACCATAATGTCTTTTTTTATGGAATAAGCCGGTTAACGAGCAGATCACCAGATGGTAAGCATTCGCCGCCGCCTTTGAACACTTGAAGCACCAGAGGCGATACAAGTGCATTGCCGGCGTTGCGAATTTAAGCGTTGTTGGGGAATCGGGGATTGGGAAGATTGGGAAGGCGGGTTATTGGGCCTCCGGTCTTAAGTTCGATCTTATTGTGAAAAATGGAAAATAAGTGACAAATGTGGATAAATGTAGAACACTGGACGACCTTTCCTTTTAATAGAATTTGGTCCAATCGTTCTCAAACTAAGCACTTGGCAACTATAAATACTTATAGGCCTATAGATTAAATATTTCCGTTCGATTTTAGTCCACATTTATACAACTTAGTATCTGAACGGTTGGCTAATCGCGGTCACTATCAGATAAAACAAAATAAATAAGAAATGGAAGTTGGACAATTAATCTTTAAACTAACAATTTATGTTTGTTTAGAGAACAAATATGAGAATTGTAACAGGAATGTTGATTGCGTAATAATGGACCTAGTCATTTCTAAGTACAGTGAAACCTCGTTAAGTGAGACATCAAGGGACCTTCAAATTGGTATCACTTATAGAGGTATTCCACTAACCCAGTGTCTCAAATAACCAGGTATAAATAAACATTTGTCTCGTTTACAGAGGGTTCCATTAATGGAGGTGAACATATGAATTATTTCACATAAAGAGGTGTGATTCTTAAATAAAACAATGTGTTATGTGCACATTATAAATGAATAAGAATAAGTAAATCAACAAACAAAACGATGTTGTCTCAGTTACTGAGGTTTATGCATTAAAATTCACTTGCTGTCTCAGTTATAGAGGTAACTAAGATGATAAATCGAAAGAACAAATCCCAGATATAGAGGGTTTTTTGTCCCACTAATAGAGGTAATTCAGTGCCAATGGGTAGGGACCTCAGTATGAGTTCCAGTTGTGGAGGTTTCTCACTTATCCAGGTCCCACTTAACGAGGTTTCACTGTATAAGGAAATAAGTAAATGTTTTATATTAGACTAGCTACATCCACACAGTTTCACCCGCTCTGTTCGGCTCCTAGTTATCGTAGCGTGATTCTTTCAATTATTATCTGTCTATTGTATGTTTAATCGACTCTAGTTGCGAAAAATTAAAAGATACATACGCCTATTATTACAGATTTTTTCGTTTTTACAAAGAAGTTTATTTGAACAACTCATCTAACTAGATAGACACTACTATGTACTATATGACTACTTAGTCATTGAACATGATACATATATTAACTTATTTACACACAATACTGCGTATACATATGTTAGAATACTATTTGTGTACAATTGCGTACATTACGGATACCAACGGACAGGAGACAGCATTATCGTGAACATAGTATAGTGACTAACGGAACTGAGTGATATGGGATATTTAAAGTTTGATAGCAGCACTGTGATAGTTTTGTACAATAAAATTATACCTAATTAATAATTCAACAAAAAAACAAGTAACGCGGGTTCGAACTACGCTTTTGGTCCTTTGTTTATTTAGTCAACAACTACTTACATTTGGCAAATCCGTAAAAGTTCCTGCAGTACTAAAAATGTTGTAAAAATAATCAAACAAGAAAAATCTTTGGATCGAACTTCATTTTTGATAGAAACTCTATAAACGAATGTCGAAATTCGACCGATTTTGGATTGAGATCCGTGCATTGAAATCGGTATTAAGTGCTCTTCTATATTAGACCTCCCTAGAATACATTAGTGCATAGCTTTTTCAGTTTTACGCGACTAATTAATTGCAGTCTAGAACAACTTTTTGATATCTATGAGAAAAAAATATGTTTGTTCAATATGTGTAACAGTGGAAAAAATACCATAAATTAATCTATCGTCGAGGTAACGACGTAGGTAATGGCGTGGGTGCTGATAACCAAGGTAATGATTATAAAAAATAAAATATAAAATTACACATTTTGTATGGAGCTTATGTCAAAATTCTACCTCTGGCAGGCAAATCTAACGATAGGTAGGTATTGGAATGTGTCGTTAGTAGATAGATATAAAAAATTGTTAGAAATCGCTACAGACCAAGAGAGATAGCAGAAACTGAAAAAGGTCTACACCATAGCGGTAGAAAAAAGCTAGACAAGAAGAAGTATACAATGCATTTTCTTTGGTTCATACTTATGATTTACAATGTCTTTTAACCTCCGGAGAGTTAAGTAGCTTCAATTATAAATTCTAAAACTCTAACCCTGTTAAAATTGGCGTTCCATTGTCTCTGCCTACTCCCATGGGAGACAGGCGAGAGTTTATGTATTTATATAATGTCCATGCGATACCAAAAAACTAAAGTCAGATATTTGAGTCGAATTTGATCAATTTCCTTGAGTTTCAATAATTTTCATATTAGATACTATTTTTACTGCGGAAATCTAGTAGCGTAGCCTAGAACTTACGATTTTGTAATCTGACGGATAAACATTATCTTTAGACACGAGTGATAAGATCGCAATTTGGCAATATTATTGTATCTAAACATGTACCGTAATGATTGGTCAATAATAAATTACTCATCAATGTTTTTTGTCATCACGATCTTTGGTACTTAGCCATGTCATTTTTTCAATATATCGTACTCTAATGGATAAAAGCTGTACTAGTTTCGAGGCACAGAGGGAATCTTTATCATGAGCGGCGTGCGCAGAGGCAGCGACGTCGTCACAGCCAGTTACTGTAGTAAAATACTGGTATGCATCGGTTAAACCGTGATTTTTATTTAATTTAGTATGTCTCACGATAGTCATAAATAAAAATATTGTCGTAAGTACTCTTAAAACCATTGTGTTTTTGGCATCTGTATATGAATAATTATACCTATTTATTCAATAGCTAATTGGCGTGTTAACATAGTGGCTTTACCAAAGCCTGTTGCAGCTGTTTGGTTCCCGCACAGCAATTCTGTTTGTTTGAGATTATGCACCTATTTATGTATGTAAATCATTGCTGATCAGACATCTCGGTGACTTAGCTTTTCATTTATCAATCTTGTGAATATTAATAGATACTTATAATCGTTTGTTTTTCATACCTGTCATCCTTACTGAACTAAATTATGAATGTTGGGACACAAAATACGTGGGTTTGTCACTAATCTCCATATAATAAATCGATAAATCATTACGTTGTTATGTTGGATGATATAAAGATAAATAGATATTACATGAATGTCATACATTATACACACATACAAAATGTGACACCTACACTTTTTACCACTTGTAAGTACAGTGTATTATGACTAAATTGTACAACATAAACAAAATTTTAAAGTTCTTAAATACATCAGAGGTACATAAATGCAGGCTTCACAACTTACGATATAACTGTGCAGTCGAACCGTACAAATCTACTTAAATGTTGTATGAACGATTTAACTGTACGGTTCAACTGTACAGATTCAAAACGCAAGGTGTGTAACCTGCATTAGTATATTCAAATGTAACTTCTTCTCAATAGGATGTCCAGTGTGCAGTCGACAACTTCTTTTTTCAAGCGGATAAAACCAATAAAGCCTTAAACATCTATACCTACTAATATTATAAAGCTGAAGAGTTTGTTTGTTTGTTTGAACGCGCTAATCTCCAGAACTACTGGTCCGATTTGAATAATTCTTTTTGTGTTGAATAGTGCATTTATCGAGGAAGGCTATAGGCTATAAAACATCATGCTATGACCAATAGGAGCCGAGCAGAGCGGGTGAAACCGCGCGGAAGTAGCTAGTATATATATACAACCCTATAATTAACAACAGATCAGTGATGTCTATATGGTCACTCGACTGATGAAGTAATCAGACCAATCTACCTTTATTTTAAATAAACATAATATCTTACCATATCTTAATAAGCCTACTTGTACCCGGAGTTACAAATACCGGTTCCTCTACATTCTTGCATCTAAAAGCAACAAAACAAACAAACAAAACGCACGAACTATGCACTTACATACCATGGGACAGAACACCAAATGCACGGTAATCTACCTAAGTACATATTTAACTCCAATCAAAAATCAATCTTATTATTATCTAGTAGTAAATTTCAAAATACCTTTTATGAGCAATACCACGGAGTCGCGTAGAGTTGATCACACTTTTCCACATTTTAATCACACACGACCACACCGCTTGAAACGCAGTAACGAACTGATTAACTCACAACGGCAACGTATTATCATAATAAACACTACTTATCATACCAGATGATAATATTTAAATATGGCAGTTATCTATATTAATTATGTACATAAATGTGCATAATACTTTATCAAGGAAATTCAATTAATTTTGTCGCATTATTTCATACAAAAGTTACAGGTTGACGAGAGAAAGCGTTGAATGCGCAGGAGTGGTTTTTTTGGGTTTATTCGTGATTCCTTCGAAAGGTGATCAAAAGCCGTTCATTCAAGCTATGAAGTAATAGTAGAGTAGGTGACATTTGTCATCACTCCTACAAAGGGCATTTTTTGGGACAATCCCGCCACAACCGCTGCAACTTCTGTAAGCCGGGATTTACAGTAGATACACCATGAAAACACAGTCCCAAGGACATGAATGACTGTTTTGGTTCCGAGGTAACGGAATAAATCAGAAGATATTATTAGAGGAGAAGAAAAAGAAAACGATAGTTTCCTCGGACAGAGGGCACCGAAAAGTTGTCTAAGGGACGCCGTCTAATACACGGAATGCTCAAAGCAGTCAGGATTGACTACTTCAAGCTGCGACTGCATAGTCAACTATAGACACACGTAGGTAGTTATCAATTGGCAGCAGCTTCAAGTTGTTGACTTTAACTGCAAGAGCGATCCATGTAAGTGAATCACTGGGTAACTGCTCAAGCAGTCCGTGTATGGCGACTGCAACTCTAAAGGGCTGCTACAGCAATGCTCTTTGATAAACCAGAACCTATATTACCTACCTATCTACGTGATCTATAAACAATCTCCTTGCTTTGCAGACTTGTAGAGAGCGAAGAATTTGGCCTTGATCTCTGTCAAACTTCCTTAGGCTCGTCTCGACTCTTCAACAAAACGGGTCTCACGGGATGTAATAAAAAATAAAAGATGTTAATAATAAAATGGGAGGATGGATTCAAATTTGAAATAATAGAATATAAATTGTCTCATCATCATCATTATTATTCATTATGTTTAAGATAATAGATAAGATAATATTGCTAGAATCTTACATACACCAATTTGAATAAGTAATTAATTATTAATTCTCCTCCCATTTTAATAAATTATGGAGATAGAAATGACTAAATACCTTTAAAACGAAGTCATCTTATTTTGTAAAGAAATAAGAAATGCCCAAACGTATACATACAAGATATGGAAAAACAATAAATAGAGAAACATAAATTATTGTTTGTAGTAGATCTATCGAACCTGCACCACGTTGTGCAGTTAATAGCCCAGTCGCTGCGCTAATGGTGTAGCCGTAGTGGTTATCCTACTCAATGAGACTAACGTACATATATTGTGTAAAACTGCAAAGTTTGAAGCAATTTTCAGATAAACAATTGAAAGACCAGCAATCAACAAGCGCAACTTACACGAACCATCAAAAATAAAAAGACCCTCACCAGCCGAGGATACCTCCTTAGCTTAACCCGATGTGTAGTGGAGCTCCATATTTTGCACTGACGTAAGGACACCGCGCTTGTATAAATTACTACACAAATTATACGTAACATAACGGACCACGGTCAAGTCTTTGTATTCTTTTTGGTATCTGATCTTGGCGATGGCTGAATCGAGGCCGCGCGCCGGCCGCGCCCCCGCGCCCCGCCGCCCGCCCCGCACCGGAAGTGGCGCGTGGGGCGCACGCGACGCCACCCCGCCCGCCTCGCCCGCCTCGCCTCGCACACACCGCTACCCTCTGTGACGAAACATGCAAATTCAGCCGACCTCCTAAGGCCACGATACAGATCTTGGTAGGTGAAAATGCGTTACAAATGTATTTTCCGCCTTCCTGTTCTCTCTAACAAGGTCGCGAGGTGAAAGATCTAGGTGATCCTTCGCTATATATATATTTCATAATTACGACGCATTAACCTTATTCTCAACTTTATTATGAAAATAAATCCTTATGGGTGTACTCTGAAAGTATCGTTTGACGAAAATTACGAATTAAATTAAAACAGCAATGTATTGGTCCCTGCTTCTTTGTGGGGCGGAATTCGAACGCTGAAACCGTTAAGTCATCGGGCACTGACTTTGCTATTTAATTTCATTACTAAATTGCAACACCTTTGACACATCGAGTGTATCATATCATAGTGGGTTACAGTTGAACAATGCCACTATACAGAATATTGAACCCACCTTGCGCTAAAAGATTAAAAAATAATAAATAAAGACTATTAGCGAAATTAAATACGGACTTATTTTCTTTTACAAAATAAAAAGAAACCTTTTATTTACACAGAATAATGCCATATTTGTCTGTATATTTGGAATTTGGTGCCTTTCTTGAGTTTGTACGATTTTGTACTGCATTGGACCTAAATATACATGTGTATGTACTCTTCTCTACTTACGCTTTAACCAGCGCAGATACTGCGGCAGAAGAAGGACAGTTCCAATAATACTCCTGTTTATTGGAATTTATAATCGTAATAACGAGATTATCTTATGAGGGTTCATGACACGAAAACGAAAAAACCAGGAGTTTATCAAAAAGTAGGGATCAGTGGTGATAGAATAAATGGGTCAATGCATGGGACGCTCTGAGACATCGCTCGTGGGAGTTTGTTTGTAAATCCAGCCGGGCGCACCGTCGCCTTTATTTACTTGAAGCATGCAAGAAATCGGCTGGCGCTACGCAATCGTGCCGCAGTCATGCTCCGCCCGCCCAACGAATAACATACTCGGAGAGCTCGAGCCATGGCCGTTCGTGATACCTTGTGTAGTGCCTCGTAAATGTGATACTGTTATGTGACTATGTCTCAGGCCGCCGGCGGCAAGAAGGGAGGCAAAGGCCCTCCTAAGAAAAATGCTGACGAAGATAAGAATCCACCGGCTAAGGCCGCAGATGACGCTAAAGATGAGACTTCTTCCAACAATGGTGATAAAAAGGAAGTTAAGGAGAGCAACGGGACGGAGAATGTGGTCAAGCCTCCAAGTGCGGGGATTAACATCAGGGAAGTGGCTGCTAAGATCCTTATGCTGGCGCAGAAGGGAGAATGGCCAGCCGTGGAGCAGACGCTCAAGGTTTTGGAGAAGCTGGTGGCGGCAGGTGGCGAGGATGCCGTCTCCGTGCCCATGGCTGGGATCCTAGACCCGGTAATGTTCTTTTTTATGCCTAATATTATGCATATTCTGTCAGAGTTTTTGATGAAACCTCGAGATCTTCTAATCGCGCTTTTTTATTACTTGAATGGGCAGTTCTGCTTACACCGATGCTAAAGAAAAGCTCTAAAAAGAGTAATTAATTCATGTAATAAGTGGATAATCACAAAATATTGCGGTTTCTATGGTTTCTGGTTGACGCTTGGATAGTAGTTACTAAGTGGCTTCTCATTCTCCGTGACTTGAAAGCCATAATGTCTCGACATTGTCTCCTTATGACCAAGTTCTGTTGAGGATGCCATAAATCTTCTGCGTTACAGGATTTTAGAAGAATCATTGCCTATAGTGGAAACACATCAGATATTTTCGTTGCCAGACAACAAATGTAATCAAGAAATAATTGGATTCTTATCTATCAGTTTATTCTATAAATTTTTTGGGTTTTCTTTTATACATTCTTTCTGGAGTATCCATTAAAACGGAATGGTTATGTGGTACGCGTGGAATTCTTGACACCTTCATGCGTGTTGAACATGAATTTTAATCATACTTTTCCCTATTTATTGTAGCAGTGGACGTAATTAATGCTTATATTACTCTTTTACCTAAATTTTATTTTAAATCCAACTAGTTATGGTTTAAATTTGAATGATTGTGACATCTATACGACTTAAACTCCTATTACTATCCATAACGTTTTTCTCAACTTTTCTGTTAACCCTCGTTTAAATAAGCAGTGAGTCTTATACCACTTTATTATAATATAAGAATGGCCTTGTTTTAAGTCCAAATTAATTCCAGGTACACCTATTAGAGATGTCCTTCATATTTTTGTTAACCGCGTGGTCGGCAAAGGTCTTATAGTCGTACGTAGTGGTGAAACCTTCAACCTTCTTAGTTCACTCGATAACGGCTCCCCTGTAATCATTACTTTTATTAATCAGCTCTTGTAAACTTTTATTTATAAAGAATAAAATTAATATATCTGACTCTGAACGAGGGCTCGTTGGTCGAGTGGTTGCAAGTGCAACTGTCGGGCTATGGGGTTTTGGGTTCGATTCTCGGGTTGGGCATAGTATTACTGGAACTTTTTGGGAAACTTTCTCAGGAGTAGCACAGTTTGGATTTTTCCCGGTATATGGCAATAGGGTTACCCCTTACTACATGGGACCTTTAACACAAATGGTGAAAAAAAGCGGACATTATACAGTGGCATTATGTGTGCCTCCGCCTATCCTTCGGGGATAAAAGGCGTGACGATATGTAGTAATAAAATTAATTTGTGACAAAATTTGCACACAAATTCACACAAATTCCATAGATTTTGAGCATGCTGTCATTTCTTGTGGATTTTTTCGAAAAATATTTTCTTATAATAATATAACTTTAAGCCTTAAACCTTAAACCTTGCCCGCCTTGAGCATTGAATCTGTAACGCCTTGCTTAACCGTAGCGCTCGCGATCGCTCAACCAATACGCTAGACATTGTATTTTCAGTCTTATTATATTTTTTCCTGAATTACATGGAAATGTCGTGAGAAATCACCGGTATAATACGCCTGTAACTACTACCGTTATTGTAACGTTCGCGATCAACTACTGTTGCTCATTTTATACAATTGTTGCATTGCTTTTCGTTTTTTTTTTCGTAGACCGATACCTTTATTTAGTATGTTTTGTTTTGTTAACGATGCCCCACACTTGCATTTTCTCCTGTGTCGTGGGTGCGTTTACAAACATACAATTTCACATACAACATCACACCTAAACCAGAAACAACAATTTGTGGATCACACAAAGAGTTGCTCCGTGCGGGAATTAAACTCGCTACACGTTGCGCGGCAGCCTGTTGTCCAGCCACGGCGCCAACTGTGCAGTCGAATTTTAACTAATTATTGTCCTTATGATTATATTCAAACTCTTGAATAGTTTCTTCAGACAACAACAAATTACTTTGATATTTGTCTACAATAAAATATTAAGTCTTTTACTGCCAATAAAAAACTGTAGAAGGCAAATCCTCCGCTAACGTCGGTCACCGATATATAATCACACTTTTATTAATTCATTTGACAATATAAGTACTTTTTTCATATTTTCAGTAAATTAAGAAATTAGACATCACACGATGTTACAACACACTAAAAAAGTTGTAGTTTTTTTGTATTTATGCAATCCTCTTGTGTAGATGGAGCTCATAGTCCACCAGTTGACTGTCATAAGCGGTTGATGTTTATGTAATACATGCTTTTTATTTACAAGACTAGGTAAATAACTAAACCTAAGCTTACGTATAGTGCTGCGGTACTAGCCGGCCTCATCTAGGTATTTGAAATATTGACGTGTAAAAGTGTTATTTTATAACCTATTTACAGAAATAAATATCATTTACCATTTATCACTGCAGGAGTTACCGGAACTCCGTCTCAAAAAACTAGGTTTCTAGTCAATAAGAGTCTGACACTTCCTCTCATCTCGCCCAAGGCAGGAGAAGTCATTGGATAATTTTCCACCTAAAAATAACTAAATATTAAAAAAAAAACCGTGACTAGTTACATTTTTAACACGGCACTGATTTCAATAAATCTTAAAACTTTTTAAATTGCACTATGAAAATCTTATACAAATATTAAAATTGTAGAATGAGATTTTATTTATTTGAAATTAAAATATTTACACTACATAATCATAAAAAATATGCACAACTTACTACAACTTAAAACTAAAATAAAGAAAAAGAAATTAAATAAACATTATATCCTTTAGGCTTCGTAGTACTCGTCCGCATCACTGTCACTATGGAACGTTCCCAGAAGACTGGCCGCATTGCCACGTTGAAAGGCAATGCTTATCTTCTGACCGAAGAAATAGCCAGCCTTCTGGTCACGTGCAGAGTCAAGTAACTTACGTGCAATTTCTTTAAAGTCAAAGTCAAAATCAAAATGATTTATTTCAAATAGACCAGGAAGGCACTTTTGAACGTCAAAGCAAATATAATAATATTAATAACGTCTGTCTGTCGGTCAGTCTTCTAGTGAAGCTATTTGCTCGTTCCAAAGTGTAGATTCCTATGGAGAAGAACGAGCAAGAAACTCCATAGGTTTACTCTTTTTCAATCAGATTCACAATACAATTCGTGGTTACATTGTTAAAAACAGATCATTTAAAAATAATGAAATCGGTTACTAATTACAGTCCTCAAAGGCTTTAAAACTTAAAGTCTGTTTAAACTTTTAATAAAACAATATCATTTCATGATGTCACATTAATGACTCACGCACACATTCCAACTTTTCCGTATTTCCGTCCGGCAATATAAAAACTGCAATAAAAATTGAAACTAAAGCAATTGTCGATTGCCATTAACTATACGCATGTAAATTACATAAGTTATGACAGAGAGATATTTACAAAAAACAGTACTGTACTATCCCCCAAATTGTGCGTAAAACTTCGAAAGAGTTTCAACACTTTATTAAGTGGAATTTTTGTTAGCAAAAATAAATATTATACTGAATATTCTTAATGCTAATTTTTTTCACGATACTAAATTAAAAGATAAGGATCTTACAGAATATCTTCTGTCTGATAAGATAAAATAAAGTAACATGCATAATGCATGTTCCCACATCTAAAATGTTAGAATTTCATCATAAATTAAATGTTTTGTTCAAAATAAAGCCTTATTAACTACGCATTCTGATGGCACAGTATTTCTACGCTATTTAAAAGAAGATATTTGTTACTAGAAACTTCCTTAATTCAGGAATGTATGAAAAAGCAATAGCTCAGTTCTGATTCCGCCGTATATTTGAAACATGGCAGATCCCCGCGATTACGGTTGAATTTTTATTGAATAGCCCTCCATCACGTTATAATAATACGATCGTCTATAGTCGCTGGTTCAAGAAACTAAAGAGGTCTTCGATTTCTTCTATTCATTTCTTTCTTTTATATTCACGAAGATTTCGGTCTTTTGCATTTCTTTTTGCAATTGCATGCAAAACTCTCTCTATCTCTATATCTCGTATCTTCATTTGATCAAATTTGAATGTTGAAGAAAAGAAATTTTAAATAGGTACCTATCTATTAAGTCAATAAGAAAAAGGTAGGTTTATTATATTATAGAAGTAAATATCATTAGGTGGAGATATCATAAGTAAAATATCATTAAAAATCATCCATTATGACTTGGATGATTTTTCACCTTAAAAAAAAGGATCTACAACTAGACTTTTAGTACAAGTAGTAAGAAAGAATAGTGATGCTTCTTAATTTCTTTATGCCATATTGAAGTAGGCAATCTTTCTAACAAAATCGTTTGTTATTCTATTCGGCTCTCTATGTAAACAAACAAAGCTTCCCGTTGGCAATCAGTCACAAACCATTTGTTGCTAACGAATTAAATCACGTGAATATCGACATAACTCCAGAAGAAAATAAAGGGACATTAGCGAGGGGATCCCTGTCCCAATTCTCAAAAATTATGGTGTTTCCAAGTTAATATAAATAGTATCGTGTGTTTCGTTCAGGGGAGGTTTTGAGTTAAATTTTTGTGTTGATTCCTGCAGTGGCGGATTTGGAATGCATGGGGCCCATTTTAAAATTTATCGAGGGGCCCTTGATCTTGGAAACACATAAAGCAAAACTTTAAAACTTTAAGTTGGGTTTGGTTGTAGCCCCCTTACAGTGGGGCCCGTAGCTATAGCAATTCTTGTTACATGGGTAATCCGGCTCTGGGTTCCTGTGGAGGGAACGGACTGTCTGTTCGATATCTTGGCAACGGATCGCGTGCTTGTCTGTCGCTCAACGAGACATCTTTCCACGTTTTTACTGCCTTTACAGGGGATGCCTTACAGCCGGATCGATCAGAACTATCGCCATATATGATTTGTTTTGCTATTCGCGTGAGATTGTCTGCTTCCATTTTGAATTCTTGAGCCTTTGTGAGCATAAATCAATATTTGGTTGATCGTACTTTATGTGGCAGTGACTTCCTAGACGATGCATGTTTTTGGATCTGAAGGTCTTTGGATGCTCGTTCACAGGCGAGGCGTCATAGTCAATGACACCAGGTTGGTATATGATCTGGTGGTGTCGTGTTAAAGGTGCATACAAATCAAGTTTGTTTACTAGGCAGGCAAGGCAAACTTTTAGTTCGATAGGTAGATATTAATGGGATGATACAGTTAAAAATTTGACTAGCTCTTGCCAGTCATGATTTTTAATACGTTTTGATAAGTGATAATAATCTATCTAACTTTGTATAAGATGAGTCAGTTGTCTTTTTAAACACGTTAACTAATAATAAATCAGTAATAATCCAAATAAGTTCTGCTTATATACATATTGACCGTGAAAATAAACCTAGTCATCAATTCAGTACTCAGTCATTTCTCTACACCGAAAGCAGATGAAAACTAAAACCCAAAAAACAAAACCAAAATGTAACAATACTAAAACAAAAAGAGCTGTAAGAATGTAGTTACATTACATTGTAATTTCTTTCGTAGAAAACTAGGCTATAGCATTGATTACGAACCATTCAAGTGTGGAAATTACAAGATATTCTATTTTTGGCGCCGCGTATACGTTGTGGCCGCGTGCTAGAGAACTAGTGGTCAATTAAAGGCTAAATCTTAATAGAGTGGTGAGTTGGCGTGTGGTAAGTGTGCCAGACGGCGCGCGCGAGTCGTGCCACTTGCTTTCACGGTTTTAAAGGAATATATCGTTATAGGATTCCTTTTAAACTGATAATGATCCCGTTTTCTGCAATTGTCTTGTTATCAGGATAATTTACCACATTAGTATTGCAAAAATAGTCAACATTTTGGCCTTTTATACCCTGTGCGAAGGCATTTATAGCTAGCTGACTTTGTAAGTCGATGAGGCAGATTATGATTTTATGTTATTGTAATGTAATGAAAATGTAAAATACTCATTTTTGTACACAGAGATACTAGTAAAAAAACTGTAAGTACTTATTCGTAAGAGATGTTGATTAACTGGCTTTCTTGGTTAGACTCTTCACCGACTAAAAATAACTTCAATGACGCCATTATAAATCTCATTCTCCTACCATGACAAAAATAAACAAATTTTCTTCAGCAATTAAGAACAAATTCAAATATTACAATCAGCAACATGGCAATATCAAGTCGTGGTCTCGGTAACCGTCAAAAGGTACTCAGTAACTCGTAGGCGGTACACCAAACGGCCCCTATTTCCGCCTAAAAGCGATATTTTTACGTCCCGGCCTACATTCGAGGTGTAAATCGAAATAAGCCGCCAACTGACCATTTCTGTGTCAAGGGTAAGACCTGGGAGTTTTGCGTGTTTGCCTGCCCGTTACTTGGTAATCGATGTGAGATTTCTGACCTTGGTTCCACCACATCCTTGGCTACTGCTGACCTGTCTAATACTTAAGGCCACTTATTCAAATACCGTTTCGTGGAATGAGGAAAGTTGGGGAATCGTAAAAACAATGAAATTCTTGTGTGTTTCACTACATTATTTCGGTGTTTCGGTTGTAAGTTCCTTGGATTACGTTTGCTCTGCTATGCGGGCTGCGGCACTGTTCCTAATTGGGAAGTATGTAGCGTTAATGTTAGTACGCTTGCCGGTAACAAAACTTTATACCGTGGAAAATTCTCAACAAATAACTGTCTAAAAATATAAAGTTTCTATTTTTAGTACACAGTTAACTTTAAAATGGGCACTTGTTGAAATTTAATGTACGTGCGTGTTCTGTGTGTCATATAATATTATTATAATCACATTCACATTGTTTTTTTATGAATCTTCTAATCACTACAGTTACATAACTAAGCCAGATATATACTAATCCTATGCTATCTACAATCGTACAAATCACAGCTCGCAATTCCAACGCCGAAAATAGTACTTAATAATAATACAACCGTCATTAAAGCTGAAATAAATTCATTTAGAAACGACCGATACATTTAGTAAGGGCACTTGAATGCGTAAGTAGAAGTTTTTATCACTGAAACCGCTTTAATCATGCCCAACAACTTTTATGCTATATCGTTACAAAAGTACATTTTTTATGACATTTTTACAGCTTTCTCAAAAACGTTGCACGGAATATATAGCAACCGTGAACCGTTTGCCGTCATTTTGATAAATGTGCAAAAGTTAACTGGCGTGATGGCGGTAGCAAAACGGTTTCTCATTATGTGATTACAAAGTCTAATTTGCAGTCCAACTAAATTAGATTTTAGTAAATATTACGATATTTTAAATTGATGGAAAAACAAATCATTTTTATGGGTCTGTTTTAAGGTAAAAATAAAAATCATGTGTATTTCTGGAATTCCTAGTCTTCAACTAAAAAATAACAATGCCTTATTTCCCTATCTTCCTGTATAAACCTAAAAGATTTCCATCTTCTTGTATATGTAAATCATTTACATAATATTTGGAAACTTAATGTCAATCAGTAGCCTTATCGGAACGAGAGCGAGTTCGGCGCTCTGATTGGTTGGTTCATTCGCGCCGGCCAATCAGAGCACCGAAGGCGCTCGCTTGTTTCGTTTTCGTTCAACGTAAAGTCAACTCATACTAAGGGTACAGATATGTTTACATTTACGACAAAAGAATCTCAAATATTGTAAGAATACGGACATTAAATTGACCCTGACTTCTGTATTAATGGAATGCAGAAGATTATAACCTCCTTATTCAAACTTCTGGTGAACAGTTCACATTCCAAGATATTCCATCAGCAAAGTATAGGTACTGTATACCTTCCATTGAAGTTCGTCACTTTAATAGCAGTTTTTGTAAGAATCATGAATTATTTATTTACAGCGGCTGACTCAATAAAATTTTGGTACTTAATTCAAGTGGCTCGGTCTTTTGCTTCGATACCTACCTACTTATTTAGCAAAATGTAAGACTACGGCAAATCCAACGATTAATCATATAGAACCTTTTTCCAGAAGTAAATAAGAGGTTAACATTTTGTGGTGGCCCGGAGGTTAATACGTCCGCTTCTCATGCATGAGGGTTCGAAACCTACCGACGGCACGTACCAATATGACTTTTTCCGCGTTATATGTACTTTGTAAGATTATTTAGTCACAATTGACAAACGGTGAAGGAAAACATCGTAAGGAAGCCTGAGTTTATAATTTCTAATTATAAGTTTGAAATCGCCAACCCGCATTGTGGTGATTAATGCTCAAACGTTTTCTTTATGTGATGAGGAAAATCATCCAGTGACTTCTCTCGCCTAAGACGAAGTGAGAGGGAGTGTTAGACTCTTACTGACTAAAAACCACCCCGTTCCTACTTCTGCTTTTTAAGCCGGAGCCCCGGTAAACCCGCTAGATAGTCCGCAGCTCCGGAATATTATGCTAGACTTTAGACATACCTACATAATACCTTCTTATAGTATTACCGTCTTGTCGCCTCTACTATACTATATACTATAGGTTGGTGTACCTGATGGTAGACTCACGAAGGTCACGGTGGTCTGCGGCCTGCAACTTATGAATATTTATCACTTAGCGACGATTAATCAGTAACTAACTGGAAGGGTGGTTGGCGATTTTGCAATTTTATATTCATCTACTGCTACTGTGTAAATATGATGATGATATTCAGCTACAAACTATACTAATTTTTGTATTTTAAATATCTCAATTTCAAATAAACTTACAAGCATAATTTTTTCTTAAACTTTTTCTTAATTAAGTATATTGTTTTTGAGCGAATCAAATCTTATGTACTTATGTTTACGTTGTTACAAAATTTTACGTGTAACTCTTACATCTGTAATTAGACTGTTTTTACTTAATTTTTTAGCTTCCATCACATTCATACAAATAATTAAGAGTACTCCTTACCTTATACACAACCACTAAAAGGCAATAAACAGAGGTCGACCATAGCGTGTAGTAAATACTAACTCTAACAATCTGTACTTTTAACTAAAAACATAACCGTGACCTAAAAATCTAAAATATCCAAAAATACAACGATATACTTGTACGACTTATAATTTTTATGTCAGTCAAAGTTGCATAGTTCGTTTCAAATGCACCAAAAGCTATCCTTTTCTTTCAAACTTATGTAGTGGAGTTTGAACCTTATCTCAATGCAATAAAGTTGAAAATGGTTTAAAGAAATGTGGGGGCTTAGGATACCTTGATGTGCTGGTGGCTGTGCCTATCGTGATCTGTAGAACATTTTATATAACCGCTGAAGCCTTGTCTTGTCTCACGGAAGCGAAGCTAATGGAAGCCTGCCAACTTTTCAAAGTCCTCTGATGTAGATAAACTTTTATTTTGGTTGATTTATTGCTTTATAACTTAGGTGCATAGAATTTAAAATCGTATGTCAACATTCACCACTATTATAAATCTCAAACTGTTAGGTTTTATTTATGTTAGGAGGGGAAGTAATGCAATGACTACTCCCGTCTTGGACGAGGATAGAGGGAGCGTCAGTCTCTTACTGACTAAAAACCACTCCGTACTTATTCATGCTTTTAGAGCCGGATCCTCGGTAAACCCGCTAGGCAGTCTACAGCTAAAGGCTTAGGTATCGGATGAGATTTTAAATGGAATGTAGATATATAACACGTCTATTGCCTTCCGCAAGGCATAATTTAAGACTTGACTGTAGCTTGCCATCAGGTGATGTGCCTGTTCATTTACCGGCTTATACCATAAAAAAATACTAAATTACATTCTAGAAACGGTGAAGCAGTGGACATTTATTTTCAGTCGCGAAAATAGCTACACGACGAACTGTGTACTCTTATTCGTATGAACCCCATTTTCCCCACTGACTTCTTAACGAAATGCAAATGAATGTGTCCCACATACCAACCATTTTGGACAACTCGTTATGTGTAATAACAGGTTGGACAATAAATTAATGCATTACACTAGTAGCAGGAAAAATTACGAGTGATTCATTTAAAAAGTAACCTATTTACATAGAAAGGTATATAAGGAGTTTTTACATGTGTGATCGGAAGAAAAATTTTAATTAAAACTTGCATAAAATTGACTGAAAAATGAGCGCCGTGTTTATGTTTCTTTATACGTACTTTAATTTTATTAAAACAATACTAATGTGATGTCGGATTAGGAAAACGAAATATTATGGAATCGTTAATTTCATCTTCTTTTTTATCAATATATTTTTCCTCTATTTATCAACATTAAATGACACTAGAGATATGCTATGCTACGTTGCTGTGGATGCGTTTGGCTTCCACCAATCATATTCATTAGTACACATAGTTTAGCACTGATGGAAACGGACTCAGCTAAGCTATGGTTTTTATATGGAAAGATGCGTGCTATGGATGGCTTCCCTATTTGATACATCGCATACTTGAGCTGTGCATTTTCCTCGCACAGCTACATAGCTTAGTATCAGTGGAAACAGTCACATAGTTTCACAGCTTAGCTATTACATGTTTGTAGCATAGCTTCATAGCACATCTCTGGTGGAAAAGCACCCTAGTCATGATGCGACTCCTTCTATTTCTTTTACAACCCCTAGTGGGTTAACATACACTACAACTATGACCGCAAACTGTCATTCTCGCCATCAGTAATTTCAATTTGATTAAATAAATAAGTTTTGCCATACCAAGTTTCAAGGTTAAGAAAGGACTAACATGAAATAGTAATGGAAAGCAACAATCAAATGAAAGTTTGCCAAGTTGTTTGATTGTAGGAAAACAATCGTTGTAATGAGTCATGTGTAATAATTGTACGCGTGTATATGTTGAGCGTGTAAGCTGGCGATTTCTTCGGTTGTACTTGTAACGCTATTGTATGTACTATCCATGTATTTAATAATTGATTTGTATAAAAGTATGTCAGTCTAGCAAGCTGAAATAGAACTTAAAACTGGACAGCATACTCTATTTTGTTTGTATTAATGAATATTATCTCTCTCATCTTTACCAAGTCAAAATATGTGGTACACAATTAACAGTGTGGAAACTAGATACGGGATATATTTATTTTTTGCAATAAGCAGCCCAATGCTATACATTCCAGAGCTGCGGGCAACCGGAATTTACTGGGGCACTTGGAATATTACTTTTAAGAATCGAATAAATGACCAGTTACCGTCGTTGAAAAGAAAATTACAAATGTATAGTTGTATCTTTTAATCACGGGAAAAACCACGTATAACAACTAGTAAAGTTCAGATATGAGTCATAAACTTTCAACTTAGTATTATAATATGTTAATAACAAAAAGTCTGGTCGTTTGACTGTGGCTGTTAAACTTGGGGTCGGGTTAATGAGAATTGCAATTTGATATTTAAAAAATATGCCCTTTGATTCAGACAGTCGGGTCGGTGTTGATTCATTTTTCGTATTTGGTATGTGTCATAGAATTAGTACGAAATGCTAGTTATATACCATAGAAACTTTTTATTTAATTTAGTCTACTATAGAAAAAAATCGAATCATAGTTTACATTACTATACCTTACGCATTATTAAAACAAAGAAGTATTCAGCAACTTGATCGTGGGAACGATTTTCAGGCAAAGGATTTAGGTTTTTTATACACATTTTATATTTATTTTATAATCACACTAGTTAATATTATAAATGTATGATGTTTATTTATTTGGCTGTGTGTCCGTCCATCGTGCTGAAACTACTGAACGGATTTTGATAACATTTGGTATACAGACAGATGATACTTTTTATCCCATGGGAACGCCGCAGTAAAGCCGCTAGCCGAAGTTAACACCTATATAAAACAATAGTAAAATAAAAGATTCGAGCATCTTTTCTCCTAAATAAAAATCATGTTGTTATACACACACATGCGTAACTATGCATTGAATGTAACTATTTTCAATCTTATTCTGAAAGTCATAGAGTGTAAATTTAAGTTTACAGACGATAATAGCTTCTGAAACAAAAGACTTCAAACAGTTTTTACTATTAAATCACGTGATCAGACAATATCAATTCAAATATTTATTAGAGTGCATTGACCTTTTTATTTCTTTGGTGGCTTAACAGCTATCGATGTCTGCAGTTACATTAAAATTAATTACATTTTGAATATTAATTAATATTCAAAATATGTCTAGTACCACAACATTTAATATATTTTACTAATTCAATATTAATAATTAATCAAATAATTTAATCAATCAACTTTTAAAAAAACCTTTATGTTTATATTAAAACCTTTAACATCCGAACGAAAACTGACGGCAGCGCTTCCGATGTATTTGTGAAAATGAGACAATCGATAGTTTCGTTGATGTCTTTCGGACTAGCGATGTGTCAGTACATTGTATCTGTCACGGTCACGTGGTCACCGCCGCGCGTTAACTACTCCGTACTCAAGCCACACTTCGTACGCTATATGTTTTAAATGTGTTTCTGTGTATGTTAAACATTAATTTAAATAACTGATGGATTTGTTTTATGATAATAACATTTTTTGTTATTTTTATTTAAAAGAAATATGGTTAAAAAAAAGGAAATTTGTCACCGTTTTGTTGTTACTTTTACAACTAATTTTGGTAAAATTGTGAAATTATGTTTCTTGGACAGCAAATTGATGACCTTGAAAATACTTACTGATACAGAAGTTCATTGACCCCACACAATAATGACCAAATCAACCCCCAAGCGTCGAGTCATCATTATGACTAACTTTTCAAGTCGTATGGTCAAATTGACCATCAGACTTATTACACAAGGTTTAGTCATCGCTAAGGTGACTCGGGTGACTCCCTCTAGCGAATCGCGAACGAATCACCCACCGGATGTGAGCTAGCAGCTTAGTACGATGAGTATTAATCGACTGAAAGCCTTCAAACACCGGATATTGCAAACTACAGGAAGTTCGTATGAAAAGCGAACTGACCTGAATTTCAGGATATTAGGAAATTGGATGGCTACTGATTAATGTTTGTTGAAACTTTTTGCGACAAAATTCGACCTGAGGGAAACTAATGATTGCGAACCTATTGTGCAATGGAAGGCTCTCGTCTAGTGATCAGTTAGATTGCATGAATTAAAGATTTATATATTTGAATTACTTTTCCAAGGGCTAATCTCGTAACCTATTTTTGTCGTATCCAATTTTATCCGTGTAAGCTATGTAAATCTACTGCCTACACAGCTTGATTGATGGACAAACATCCAAACAAATAAAATTCCACATTGATAATATTAGTGTGATTAAAATTTTAATGATAAAAATCAATATAAGCGTAAACTTTTCATCGGAATTGATTTTACAACCACTTGATTACTGATGCAAATACAAAGTAACAAATGCTTAAACGAATGTAAACGAAGATTGTCATGATTATTTTAGTATATTTCTAAATTTCTTTTAGTTTTTTTTAAGGGGGAAAATCTTCCAATGACTTCTCCCGCCTTGGGCGAGACGAGAGGGAGTGTCAGACTCTTACTGACTAAAAACCTAAAATGGTTTTAAATTATCACTTATTATTAAAATCGTTAGTTAACCTAATTGGCGACTGTACATTGTACAAGCCCAAAACTGATTTACATAATATATGTATTTACTGTACTTAATACTCTTTCTACAAAAGCTGTTGGTATTCCTTTAATAAATGAATGCTTCCAGGTAGCATGTATACAATCGATTTTTAATTACATTAGCTGTTATGATAGAGAGACACACCTCCATAACTTGCGGAATGGATGCAATATGGAAGGTGCGCCAATGCGGTATTAATGCACACTCGTATGAATGGGTGATAAAATTTTATTACCTAGAATAGATACAAGTAAGGTGTGTTATAACGACTTCATTCTTAGAAAAACTTTAAAGTATTTTGATGTGCTGTATTAAATGTTGTAGAATGTAAGTAATGCTTTGTCAATTAGTGTTTTTTTTTACTATTGGTACCTGAGTATAACCTGGGTGTCTTCAAGGCACGAGTCAATAGATTGCTAATGGGCAAACGGCACCAGGCTAGATAATGACCAAACGCCTAAAATCGCACTTATATGTGGATGGATAATGTTTGGATGTTCGTCCATCAATCACGCTGAAACTACTGAACGGGTTTTGATGAAATTTCGTATAAAGACAGGACAAAAAGTATCATATTAGGTAGGTACTACAAAAAGTATCAGCTCATAAGCTGACTAGGGTAATTCCTACGGAAACGGAGGCAAAGCCGCTGGCAGTACTTAGAAATTATTTTTTTAATTATAGTTTGTCGTATTCTCTTATTGAAATTACTTTTTGCTACACTTGTCATGTGTGCATTTACAAACATACAAGTTCACATACACATGATACTCAGACCCGAAACAACAATTTGTAAATCACACAAGGAATTGCACTGTGCGGGAATCGAAACCCGCTACCCGTCACACGACAGCCGGTTACCCAGCCACCGCGTCAACCGTGCAGTACATTATGTACATTATCCTTAACTTAACTGCTAAAACGCACAAAGCAAATATTTAAGAAGTTTGTAACCTAGCCAAACTGTGAGCAATAATGAAGTTTAATGTGAACTTCACGTGTGAAGTAGAGGAAGTCATTGCCAAGTCATTTAGGAAGGCGCTGCTGTTGGGCAAATTTGAAATAAAATGCCATATAAGTAGTTACTATGTTGCACTGTGTTTAATCTATTGAACATATGTATAAGCTGTCATTTGAAGGTCACATATCATTAATGTAACTATATTTTGGATTCGTACAATTAAATTATAGTAACGTCTTTTATCCCCGAAGGGGTAAGCAGAGGTTCACATTACGGCACGTGCCGCTATACAATGTACACCCACTTTTCACCATATGTATTATAAGTCCCATGTAATAGGGTGCGCAATTTCAGACTCCGTGCTACTACTGGGATATTTCGAAAAATTTTAAAAAACCTAGCAATATTGCCCGTCCCAGGAATCCAACCCGAGACAGCTTGTCCGGCTTAGCTTTGTTCAGACCTAAGTTTAATTATACACAAATAATTTTAATTTAATTATAATAAAATTGAGAAAGCGTATTTTGTTTCTCGGTTTCATTCAAGTCGCCACCGAGCTATACATTGGTATGTTTTTATGAACATTTTTGATGTAGTAGTTTATTTTAGTGCACTTAATTTAACAAGTATTGCAGTCCATTTAAGTTAACTAAGCCCAACTAAGTCCAACTAAGCTCGCTGCAGACAGCGAATAAATTTATGTTGTGCCTACTTGTGGTAAATTACTATAATTTAATCTAATTTACATAAACTGTTTCACCTTAGTGTAACCTCAATTTTCGCGAACATTTATCAAGCACATTTGTTTTAGAATTAAATAATGACAAGCTATTACTTCGAGCACCGTATAATGGTTTTACAAAATATGTGACAAACTAAACGATTTTAAACTTAACCATTTTACATATAAGACATAAACTAGCGTATGCTTGCGGCTTTTCCCACGTATGTTCCGTACTTTCATCTTTACGTATTCTAAATTTTAACCTAATTTCCTTGTAGGTCTTAAGTAGATAGTATTAAGTAGATAAAGTGTGAAGAGATAACAAACAAACTGTAACGTTTTAAATATTATATAATATAAAACATTACTATACATTATTATAAATTAATTATAACTAATGCCTCTGTCTAATACTAATTACTATACTAACTAAAATGTAAGAAAAATACACCTATACCTAAATTCGTAGCATTATCCATAATTATATGTAGCCATCTACGAATTTTGAGACGTAGTCTTCATTCGTAGCATCTGCCTACGGCGTAGCAAACCTAAACTTTTTTATCTATCATATCTAAACAGGAGCATCATAGATTCGTAAGCTGCTCAGTTTTGAAGCAAAGAATTAACCTTTTCGTCTCTAAAAGTTAATAGAAAATGATATGTGCATAATTTATAAAATTTCGTTACAAATTACTATATACTCAAAAATATGTAAGTACATGTAATTACATCATTTAACAATATACTTAATGGTAGAAGCAATTCACATTTTATCATCAAAAAGCGAATACATAATTATGTATATAGGTAAAAGAGTCATCTATTAAAAAAGTTCAACTTTCGTAAGCTAATGGAACAACTAACCTAGTTTGTCAGCGCCATCTATGAATAACTTTAAGTATATTTCGTCATTCATTTCCCTGTGACGACACTAGATGCCGCTGTTCGTCGTAAACAGTGGAGCACGCCCAAACTTGTTGGATAGGTTATGACTTCGGAATGCCGCATTGTTATGTACTCTAGTTACCTAATATAGGAACTGTAAGCTAACTTATACCTCTATCTCTTTTACTCATAAATGAAATTAGGTATAAAATTAGGCTAAGTCAAATCAGGAGAAGGTACGGGGTGGTTTTTAGTCAGTAAGAGTCTGACACTCCCTCCTGCCTCACCCAAGGCGGGAGAAGTCATTGGACGATTCCCCCCCCCCCCAAAAAAACCATATTCACACTGTCGAGGATTAATATATTTATCATAAAAACCGAATTGTACTTTTACCAACCTAAAATAAACTCGACTCCCAGTTAAAACCACACATCCAACAAGGCACTTATGTCAAATAGTTCACATGAATAAGCCGTGTTTGTAATCAATTCAACTAACTATAACAACTAGTAACAAGTTCTTGATAGCATATAGCAATATAATGACAGCAGTAATTTAGTAACATATCATTATAAACTTAGTATAAAGTATTACGTGACACACCCATAATATATTACTATGTCGTGCTAATCATTGCTTAGCGGTTTTCCTACCTCTTAAACTAAAATACTAATTCAGATTAAAAGTTTTAAGTCATAAGGGACCAGCGATTTGTGTTCTTTAAAACATTACTCCATATTAGAATTAAAATAAATAAATAAAACTTAAAAAAAGGAACCGTCTTCCATATACCAAAAAAGTTCTCCGAAGTTTTAAAAATACTACGCTAAAAACCGCATAAAAATCGGTTCAGCCAGTCATAAGATAATAATACAGGTCAAACTAAGAACCTCTTTTGTTTTTGAAGTTAGTTAAAAATTACAAACACACACTTATCTGTTGATCAATTAATGAGCTACCTAATATTTTTTGGTTCATCAAAAATCGTGAATACTGGCCAAAATTATGTATGTACCTAAAGTAATTAAAAAGTTATATCAACAAACATATAAAAAAAATAGAACAATAAAATTATATTCGTCACCCAACCTCTTTGCTAAATAAAAGTTGCTTAAAACTTTTTTATTACATTATTTTAATTCGTTTTTCGAACATCGAAAAAAAAGAAACAAAAGACAACAAATTGTTAGCAAACAATTTTCTTCTGTTGTGTATAATTATTACGATTGAGAAAACAAAAAATAAATAACTCGTATAAAATAAATATTCCAGCGACATGATTGGAAAACAAGGTAATTTCTTTTTAATCTCATATTTCGACATAAATGATTATTAATATTAAAGTAAAAGATACGCCTGAATGTTATTTGACGGTGTTTTGTCTACCCCAATAAGAAAGAAGCCAGGATAGCGTAGAATATAATACCTACTTACCACAACTAAAAACCGATTTAAACAAATTATTCTGATTTGCACCACACCCAAGCACTCGACTATTTACTGGCACGAAGCGAAACTATCAAGAGACCATAACGGACAATTATATTATTTAAAGTCTTTTCGCAGAAACCGTGATTTATATAACAACTTTAAAATGTACATTTTGTTAGAAAAATTGCGAATGTTTTTGTTATCGTTATATTAAAATGAATGGGTTAGTTTTCGCTATATAAAGTTCAAGGGTGTTGTTTTAACTGACATGGTAGTTAAGTTAATTTGGCCAGTGGTTAGCACCGGCTTGGTCAATTTATGCGGCCTGCAATTTAACTGGGTCGTGCATTAGTCTTAATAATATTGCCTTTTAGGTCTTAGGCTAATTTTGATTTGATTTATAAAAGTTTTTAACACTTTAAACTGACAATATACATTTTTTATATACATACTCGTATATTTGTACATATGACTTGGAAAGAGTCATATTGGTACTTGCTGGTGGGAAGTTTCGACTCTGCACCGTCATGCATGAGAAGTGAGAGTCTTAAACCTCTGGGCCACCACGACACAAACTACTGGTACTGGCTGTGATGTCTTAGATATTTAATGTTATAACTAAACCAACATATCTGTATAAGTTACCAATTTTTACATGTAAAATACCTAACCAATGTTAAAGGTATTAATGTTTACATATTAAATAACTAACCGATGTAATAATATTGTTTCAGACGACGGGCATGACACCGCTGATGTACGCGGTGAAGGACAACCGAACATCTTTCGTGGAGCGGCTCATTGAACTCGGATCCGACGTCGGCGCACGGAATAATGTGAGTCGTTATTCGTAAATATGTAATAATATTGTTGACAATATTATTCTATTCTATTCTCATAAGAGACTGCCTCGTTGGTCGAGTGGTCGCAAGTGCGACTGCCGAACAAGGGGTCTCAGGTTTGATTCCCGGGTCGGGCAAAGTATTACTGGGCTTTTTTCGGTTTTTCGAAAATTTCTCGGTAGTAGCACGGAGTCTGGAATTGTGTCCAGTATATGGCAATAGGCTCACCCCCTATTACATGGGACTTATAACACAAACGGTGAAAAGTGGGTGTACATTGTATAGCGGCATTACGTGCCGTAATGTGCACCTCTGCCTACCCCTTCGGGGATAAAAAAGCGTGACGTTGTGTGTATTCTCATAATATTGATATACTGTGATACTGTACTGTGATATTTTAATTAAATATTCACAAAATAAATTAATATAATAAATACACGTGATATATTAAAGAAGGGCACAATTAAAAGTACCTTTAACCGACGAGCATGCATGAAAAGACTGATGACTGTTGATGAAGCGAAAGAGGTGTGTAAGAATTGTAGCAATTGTCGATCCATTGTCTCTGCCTACCCCCTGGCATGGCAGACAGCCTTGAGGTTATGGATGTATGTAAATAATACACACAGGTAAATAATACTGAGATTGAACGTCTAACTCTTATGTTATTAATGTAACAGTAATATAATATTGTAAGTATGTCATGGGTACCCAATTATTGATTATGAAAAGTTTGGTAATAGAATATGTTTTAGATAATACATCAAATTGTAGAATGAGTAAACATTTTAAAAGGCTACTATTCAGTACATTTGTCTTCTAATGACATCAAAATGTATTAAAATAATGTTTTAATATTTACACATTTAAAATTATGTTGTTGCCAAAATACCTTTTAGAGATTTAAAGAGACCGAGAGTTTAGTTAGAGCATAAATAACTTGGCTAAGGTGAAGGTGCAATAATAATTAACAGCATTTAAGTGGGCTCGACGTCTTGAAACAAAGCAAACTAGAACGAAAGGGTAATTTCCTACACCGCGTGCCAGCCTACTGCCCTTAAGGCGTATGTCTACAAACAGCGATAATATAGCTAAAATAGCGTACCTTATGTTGGTGGGAAAAAGATCTCCATCTTTTTCCAAATCAGAAGTTACCGTTTTTTTATAATTAGCCATTACTGTATATCTTTTTAATCAGTTTTATTTGCTTTAATGGCGAATTCGAATACCATAGTCAAAAATTAGTTCCCAGTCATTTGATCCATTAACTTTGTTGCCATTTGTAATTATGTGAAAAAACACACACCGCTAAACTTCTACTGCCATATTAAAGCAGTCTTTTTTTAATGACTACAAAACCATAGACTGGCCTAATAACATTAAATTCATCGAGGAAAGTAGAAACTATCGTTTTCCTTTTCTTCTCCTCTAATAAAATCTTCTGATTTATTTCGGTACGGGATCCAAGACAATTATTCATATCCCTGGGACGCTTCAGTGATCCGGTGTTTTCATGGTTGTATCTACTGTAGATCCTAGCTTATAGGATTTGCAGCGGCAAAGATGGCCTAACAACTTAATAGATAGACATAAATATAAATTAAGCTAAGTCTAAACATAAAAATAAACGCAACAAACTTGCAATCCTACTCGTATAACACTACTACTAGAAATCCCACGAAATAAATAATCGTAGCTTCCAGTAGGCTTCAAAACTAACATCGACTGGGTTATACCGTGGTTCATGCCCACCGTTACAGATGGCCTGATAACACTCTACAGCAATTTATGCTCATAACCTATAACAGGTCACCACTCGACTCTGAACCGACTTGTAGGAAAATGCATTGTATTACTACTGAATATGAACTAAAAATATCTGTTGCTATGTAAAATTTTGCAATAAGGTTTTAACTGTTATGCAGATGCTTCTTCAATGTAGATCGTTTTTTTCAATAGATTTTCGAACATAATTTTTTTTTAGTTTAAATAATTTAGAAACGTATTATAGAAGTAATTTTACAATTGATTGTAGAATTAATTTAGAAATAGAAAGATGATAGAATAAAGAATTTCAAACGAATATTCCCAAATATTTGTTCCGGGTCTTCGTGTGTTATGTTTATTAAATCCACAGAACAGATAAAAGTTAAATCGTATATTTGTAAACGCACCCACGTCACAAAAGAAAGTCATAGTCTGTAGCAACGTTTTTATTGAATCAAAAAGGGACATAAAACTACAGACCGATAAAGTTGGTCTGCAGTTTTTTACGATCACTCAACCAATCATTAATCCAACAAAAAAGAAAGAGTTTTTTAAATAAACAACTAAACAATGTCTGCATAATAACTTGAAATAAAGTCTAGAAGTGCAATTAGATCTAGATTAGTGTTCTTTAGATGTGTATCACGTTCTTGAAAGTTACAAGTGCTGTTTATTTTATTACCCTGCATCGATTACTGCATATTGCGATAAAGCAAATTACTTCTTGGACTTGCTACTGCTAGTACAATTTATTTTGATGTAGGTAGTGCTGACCTGAAAAATATGGCGCTTTTCACTGTTTCATGAATCATTTTTGCCACATTTTGTAAAGCAAAGAAAGATATTCATACTCTATAATATTATACTCTATAATATAAGTTACTCGTGAGCTTATTTGGAAAAAGTGGGTGTTATATTGTGTATCGTGCAACTCTGCCTACCTTTTTAGGGATCAAACATGATATTATGATTTTGAGAGTTATACAGGTGGTTATACAATAAATATTTTTTTTTTATTTTAAACTTTAAATTAAATTAAATTCCTAAGGATTATAGTACAGATTGTAGGTAAAGTTTGCATTACTTTGCATAATTATTATTTCGAGGCTTTATAGATATGATAGATTCTGCCAAGGCATTTCAGTAACCGCTTGCCGTCAAGGTTTATTAGCCCATATTATATGTAATGTACTAGAATAATAGTAACTCTACAATATTCCCAAAATGTTGCGAAGATATATATTTACTTATGTAACACCCACATTGGGACAGTTACGTTGTAACTAAGTCCCATGTTGTAGACAAGCTAAGCTGCGACAGACGGGGTAGCAGTGAATTTTAAAAATGAAAGACTTTATACTGGCTTGAACTTATAATTTCATGCTTGATAGTCACGTTTACAACTACTTAGTCAACATACTTAAAAGTACCGTGAAATTTTCGAGTGTCATCAAGTATATGAGTCAGAGCCCTGACATTAGCAGCAACAAATGGCGCGAGGTGACCAATGGCACGCAACACACGAATTACACATTCCTTCGCGTTGCCCGCTGTTCACTCTCTACAACTTCCCAAATTTCGTCACGTGGACTTTGGCATTTAGCGCCTGTTTCATCATCTTCTTGTAAGCGATAAACTTAGGTGACAAATAAATACATCAGATAAATAGGGTCTACCGTATTTTTGCTATAGATGGCGCTAGTGAAACTTCTCTTTCTTCATCCAATAGGGAATTAGCTAGTGTCACACCATTGGACGTTCAATATTTTACAGCTGCTGTGATTGGACAAAAAATCCTCTTCCTACATTTACACCAAAAAACGGTAGCCCCTATTTAAATTTATCTGGTACTTAGACACTGTAAAGCCTATCCTTAGTCTATAACATTAGCAGAGATAAAATTGACGTAATTACTAAACTACGTAGGTTTAAAATATTTATTAATGCTTTTTATTTAATTTTTATCTGAGGATAATGTAAGATATTTTATACTACTTTTTTTTTCAAGTATAAAATTTATTTATCTCTTTGAACACTAAAAACAAGTAGGTACCCATGACCAATCTTTGTTATGTCACTGGCCTCATCCTGAGTTACTTAGGCGACCCAATATGTCTTTTTCCCTACATTCTTCAGTCCACCCAACGACTGCCCAATAAAAATAGTAACTATACAATATCTCCATTATCTAATAACATAAAAATATTCTGTAAAACAATACCGTGTAGAGAACATTAAGTAAGCAATAATTAAAGTAGTATACATATAATAGGTAGCACACATAGCCCAGTTTGCATACATATTGATTAAGTAAGCTAATGTCTTAGCAGGACCTGCACGCGATCTATCAACAAACATACCCACATAACTATGTATATACATATTTACTACGCGAAGGAATGTTTGGTGAAAATTGTGCCTACGTAATGTATGTAATTTGGCGACACCTATTTCAAAATGTCCGCTTGTTTTATTCAAGGTCAAAGAACTGTGTTTTTCACTTTATTTTTTTATTATTATGTTAACACGGTTTTATACCAATTACATTAACACATACAAAAAAGGAATAACTAAAATGAGAAGAAAAAGGAAAGCACAACAATGACAACTTAATAAAATAGGTGAATCAAGTATACTCAATACACTATGTCTAAACATAGAGTAAAAAAACCATTTATACAGACTAGAGACGCTTTGATAGCACTTGATATTCCTATTTTGGTACAAACTTATACGATTTTATGTTAAAAGTTTAATCAACCTTTCAAAAACAATGTAATATTTAAAAAACGGCGTCCCATTCCCTCTCGCTACGGGAATGCCATCCACCTGTGAAATAAATTATCTATCTTTTTGTAGTTTATTTGCTAACTTAGCGTTCTGTCTCGCTACTTTCAGATATGACATGAAACACAATTTATATTAAAAGTAGTAAAAAGTAAACGAAGTTACTTAATATTTCATTTCATCATTACGTAGACGCGTAGCAACGTAGCACTAGTCTACGTAGCCAGTCTGCTACGCCGTAGGTGTGCTACGCCAAAAATGCTTATGAATTTTTATAGCCTCTGATAACTTTTTGTAAGTTTTGCAAATGAAGCAATTCTAAGAAAACCGCTCGTTTTCCCCTACTAGGGTTATATTTATGGTCACAATAATACGGCGAGGAACTAACCCTGAAATTTAAAACATATTTTATGGCGTCTAGCTCTCTATTTCATTTTTTGCCAATAAAAGTTATTTAGGGCTAATGTTTTCGATCTAGATTCGTACCAGGCCGTCTGTTGTTGAACCCAAATTGTTGTAGAAAATAATTTAAAATGTACAGTACGTAGGAAATTTAATACCACTTTACTTCTTTTACACGTTTCTACAGAATACAGTACTTATGTATAAACCTTTCTGCTTTACGAATACATGTTAGCTGACTCAAAATATTGACAAAATACATCGAAGTAATACACTTTGTAGATGGTACTTACCTTTATAATTTTCAACAAATCGTATTATAGACCTCGGAGCTTATACTGGCCAATAAATGTATTTATCTACTTTGTCTTTAATACAACGTTAGAAAAAATATTTGTTTACCACATTTGAGAAATATAAGGGAAAAAATGGTATATTAAGAAGAAATATTATCCGTAGCAGAGTAGTAGACGAAAATGGGCTGATGACTACTATTATAAATATTTATTTGTTTGACAGGACAACTACAATGTGCTCCACATATCAGCCATGTACTCTCGAGAGGACATCGTCAAGCTGCTACTGTCCAAGAGAGGAGTCGACCCATTCGCCACCGGAGGGGTGAGTGATACACGCTACGATTATGTCTCTCAATACAAATATTGTTTTATGAACTGATAGTATTAAAAGTTATGAATTTTAAGACTGCTTTCCAGAACATTCGGTTCTTACTTTACACAATCCTGATTCTGAACAATAGTACAATTGTATCAAATATTGGCTTTACAAGACCTTCACATAACGCTGAAAAAGAAAGAACATTAATACAACAAGAAAACTAGGTCCACAATTAACTTTAATTCCCACGTAACTTAAATAAAATATTGCATTTAGAGCAAGTACAAGTAGCTGGGCGTTTTATTGTTGTTTTATACATAATGGTGATTACAGAGTCGGCAACAAACCGCTGTACACTTGGTGGCCAGTCGGCAGACCGGCACTGCCACCAGCATACTCAGGGCACTGCTCACAGCCGCCGGCAAGGACATCAGACTTCGAGTCGATGGGGTACGTCCACCATACTTACCCCATATAACTTTACAGGCACTTTCAACTTCAAGACATCATATTTTCCAGGTCTTCAATGCTCATTGAAAAGTTTGTTCATCTTTCCCTCACAAAGGTCATTTACTGTCTGCCGTTCTCGTTAGTACGACGACCGATACCTACCTACACCACTGCTTCTACTTAGCAAATACATAAATGTATGCAAATTGGAAATAGTAAAACTAAACGACCGATGCGAATTGAGTACAATAAATCTTAAGCTTTATAGCGCAGTTATTAGAGTTATGATTTGTAAATACAAGAATAGTGAACGGGCGTAGATGCAGCGTCGTCGCAGCGATCGCGTGCAGCCGCGCCGCCTGGCACCACCATCCGCCTGATTCAGGAACTACCCCCGAAAACACCCTAAACACAACCTGTAAACAAAGCTCTACGTTTACACTGCGAGCTGAATCAACTCTAACCCTACCAACTAATAAAACTTTCAAACTAATCGTGCCATCGTTTGACGCAACACGCATCAACTGACAAAAATAATCCGGCGATCACTAATTATGAGCGAATTCCAGCGACGCGAGTGTCGCGGCGGCGGCGGCTCCCCAAGGCTGACGTGTTGGGGACGTTTCCGATAGCAGGAACGAGCCACCCTGTACGAATAGAAACTAGCTAATTATCCGTCGAGCTTTAGCCGCCGAGTAAACGTCACCACGCGAATTTACAATGCAAATCACTCGCTGAATATTAGTTACAACGTCAGCACTGAAATTCAAAATTAGTAATTTTAATACAATACGTCTCAGTCGGTCCTTCGTCACGACTAGAGCAAGGCAGCTCCGCCATGGCCTCCGACTTTAGTCCGTGTAGCTAGTACTTAGTACTCATGGAGGATCAAGTACGTATCACTAGGTCTGACGTGACGGACGTAACTTAGTAAATCGGAAATCGTGTCAACGATAGACGATCGATTATACGTTATTGTCTAGTTGCCTACGAAGACTGCGATGCACATAAATCGAGTATTATTGTCTGTGGTGTCACGGCTCGGAAGCGATTCGTGCAGTTGCAGGCCGCAGTGCAGGGCGTGTCGTGTGTGCCGGGCCGGAGCATGAACGAGGGCCGGGACGCCGCCAGCGCCAGCCGCTGCGGCCGGCGCAGTCCGCCGCCGCTCAACCTGCAGGCGAAGGACCTGCAGAGGCTCGAAATCAGTTTCATCGAGCTGAACAAGGAGCGCGCCAAGCAGAAAGAATGGAAAAAGCTAATTCGCGACATGGTGTTCCAGAGGGGGAAGATCCCGCTGCTGCTGGCAGTGGAGGCCGGCAACCAGAGCATGGTGCGCGAGCTGCTCAGCGCGCAGACCGCCGAGCAACTCAAGGTATGTGTGCTGCGCGTCCCATGTGAGGCGTTATCATATTGTGTATGTATGTACTTATATTGTTATGCAACTGTACACGAGACTCGTATGGATAGTACACAAATATTCTTTCACTGTGTGCATCGTTCGCACGTTTACTTACTGTTTTTCGCAAATGTATTTGTGAGTGTTGCGCGTGTAAATACTTCTACTATCTCTTCTAATTTAAACAAGTTTCCTCTTCATTCTGTATTTACGTACCATATATTTTGTTCTTCGTACATTTTTGTAAGATCGTTGTCTCATTTAAAAGTATTATTATAAACATTTCTTGCATCAAACGAAGCATTAAGCTTCTTTCTTACACTACCCATCGACACCCCGCTTGGCCACTATCACAACGCTTCAGCCACCCATTACCCAGTGTGACGCGGGTACTAATTCCAGTAGTTTAACAACCCGTGTGCCACTCAGGCCTGTACCCCTGCGGGGGACACAGCTCTGCACTTGGCGGCCAGGAGACGAGACGTGGACATGGCGAGGATCCTCGTGGACTATGGAGCAGCTGTGGACGCGGTCAACGGGGCCGGCCAGACCGCACTACACATCGCCGCCGCTGAGGGAGATGAGCCGCTCGTCAAGTACTTCTATGGAGTCAGAGCGAACGCTGCCATAGCTGATAATGAAGGTAACGTGTTGTGTGTGTTATCTTTGTTTTGTTGTCATAAAAACATTGTTTTAAAGATTTTCTTAACACATTTGAAACAACACTTTATGTATCCTGGTGGTGGTACTATTTGGGAATCAAACTGAATTGATATTTTTTTGTAGAAAGCGGCTTAGTCTTTTTGATTCTTTGATTTGTTTTTGAAAGCGGCTTGAAATTTCTTTTTGAATCTTTGTCTAGTTTTAACATTAAACCATCTCAAATTCACATTATTTTAATTACAAAACAATGACAGTCATACTTTCTTCTACTACCACTGATTGTTTCTTCAGCAATATCTACTACCTGATTTAATTTTTTCTCTCTATTTCCTTCCAGACCGGACTCCAATGCACTTGGCAGCTGAGAACGGCCACGCAGCGATCATCGAGCTCCTGGCAGACAAGTTCAAGGCATCAATCTTTGAGCGAACAAAGGACGGCAGTACTCTGATGCACATCGCCTCACTCAATGGCCACGCTGACTGCGCCATGATGCTATTCAAGAAGGGAGTCTACCTGCATATGCCTAATAAGGTATGAAATAAAGTTTGTTGATGTCAATAAGAAAGATTTTTAACTCGTATGGCTTGAAGCTAATTATGATTAGCTAAATAATGATAAATACTAATAATAGCGTGTCGTCATATCGGTAACAACCAATAATATATTTTTTGTCATGCATATTGTAAGTAAAAAAGTAGCAGTATTTTTTTTAAGTTTTGATCTGAAATACTACCAATCCAATTTGCATTTTTTCGTTGAACCATATCATTATTATTTAACATATAATTTATCATAATCGAATAAACTTACAGATATTAATACACTAAAGCCAGGATTATCTGTTTAGTAAATTCTAAGCTAAAACATAGTACCTATATAACGTATCACTCAACTCAACGCCGACTGTGCAATTAAAACCAAAAACTAATTAACACTTTTACTTAACAAAGACATAAAATAACAAGCATCAATTATAGAACAACACAAACCAATGCAATTACTAACTAGCAAACAGTCTAGTTTTCTTTGTTTTACCCTGCATTGAGTTTAACCGCACCTACGTGAACCATGCTCATAGAACCCACGGCTTTTTTAACTATTACTTTTTATTTATACTGCAAACTGCGCTCAGATTGATGCAGTACTTAAAATCAAGGATAAGTGATGTCGTAAATCTTAGTGCTTGTAATTTAAAACCTATCGTAATCGAAGGAAGATTAATCAATAGGAAATGGTTATCCGATTTCAGAAGATCGTTCATTTCGTATATCAATTTTATTATATAAATAGATACATTTATAGTACATTATGATTAAATCTGAAGAAATTGTTATGAAACAACCCTAAAAGATATGGTCAAGATGACGTCAAAACTTTGTAAACAAAATGAACAATGTTTATATTATAACTTTCGTTAGACATAGTAAATTAATTATTATGTTTTTCGGCTTACTCACGTAATTATTTGATGCGACTCGACGACGTGGAATGCTGCTCATGTATATGTATCTCTAGCTTGGCTTGAAACTAATAGAGTTCCTCGTCAAAATAATTAAGTGAGTAAGCCGAAAAACATAATAATTAAAATGCACAATTTTTGAAATAACCTAACATAAACCTTCCATAAAACAATCTAAGAAAGTGTCTAAATAAATGTAGTCTACTTATAATGTAGAACAAACCATTAGACTAGAAGGCAAGATGGATGACTGTCATTAACCGCGAAGTGATTTAACAAATCAAACACGTTTAAATAATTTGTTAACATTTAACGTTTCCGTGACATTGTCTCCATTGTACGGGCCCGCACAAACCGCGTCTTGTGCACGAAAAACGTTGCGTGCTTGATTTCATCGTCGGCAGTGCATTCGTAATTAAACACAATTCATATTGTAAAACGACCTTAGCCTTATTTTAGTGTTGGAGGTACTTTTACAGTTTTACATGTTGATTTGATACGTTCTACTGTAAGAGATTGGGTGACTATTAAGTAGGGGATCAGGGTGGGATTAAATGTTTAAATTCTTAGTCATTGTACTGTGACGAGGACTTAGTTTTTTTTTTTCATTTACGGCAATATCTGAATGGGATATTAGATACTTTTTTTGTAATACGAGTATATTATGCGCATTCTTATATCACATCAACAACCTATAAGTGGCCACTACAGACCAAAGGCCTCTTGTCGTACAGAGTAAATTTGAAAATTAATTACCACGCTTGCTCAACGCGGATTGGCGATTTCAAACTTAAAATTAGAAGTTATAAGCCCATGGAAAATGTTACATTGTTACTTGCCGTTGGTTTTCGAACCCGTCCTCATACACGACAAGCGAGCGTCTTAAATCTCCAGGTCATCACGACACCATAGTTTTATGGTATAAGCCGGTAAACGAGCAGGCAGATCGCCGTAATCGCCACCGCCCATGGACACCCGAAACACCAGAGGCGTTACAAGTGCGGTTCGGAATTTTAGGGTTGTTGGGAAATCGGAGTTGGGAAGATAGGGAAAGGGTTTAATTGGGCCTTCGGCAACCTAACTCACACAAAACAAAACACAATGCAAGCGTTGTTTCACGTCGATTTTCTGTGACGCCGTGGTACCACTCCGGTCAAAATTAAAATCAAATCACACAATCGAAACCTATTACAATACTTGACACTATTTACACAATGTAATTACAAACAAAGACCGACCATAATGTATGTCGCCCGCATGAATAAATTAAGAGACCATCAATTGTAAAGCCACAAATCTTTCCTCAAAACTCTTTTAAAGGAAAATGATTACAATTTTCAACCTTGTTGGAATTAAAACGGAATGTACAATGTACATAGAATTACATTATCTAGTTAGTTATATGTGACACGTCCGGATTTCCTGCGGGTTGCGTACAAAGGTCAGTACATACTGCCGGATGTACAGTTGACCTTTGCCACAGTCGTAAAAGTAGTGAAATTATACGCATAGGATTTTTATGCTAATACATATGTGAAACTCTGCCTTATTTTAAAAGGGGTAGGAATGTTTATAAGCACATACCTGCTTATTTAAATGGTGTACAATGGTTGTATAGTTGGTACTCTTAATTTTAGTCATCTATATGTAATCAAATTGTAATGAGATGCAGATCTCTTAGAATGACTTCATATGGCGTATAGACCTTTTTTAAAAAACGATATAGTGGAAAATCCTAATATGGGACACAGGATTTTCTCCTGTATCGTGGGTGGCAGTGCTGTGGATGAGTTTACAAACATACAAGTCCACATACACATGACACCCATACCCGAAACAATAATTTGTGGACCACACAAAAAGTTACTCTTGCCGGAATCAAATCCCGCTACACGTTGCGCGGCAGCCGCTTGCCTTGTCACCGCGCCAACCGTGCAGTCTACTATTATTATTCGGGTATTTATGGGACAGATCTTGGTTCAACGGTGGAAATATTGTAACTTATAATGATTAGAATTATAACTGTATACATTTACATCAATCAATCAATGTTATAAACCTAATTACGTTTAATTTCAGGACGGTGCCCGCAGTATCCACACGGCAGCGAGGTACGGCCACGTCGGCATCATCAACACATTGCTGCAGAAGGGAGAGAGTGTCGATGTCACAACTAACGTATGTTTTTAATACCTGTATAGATGTTAAAATATCTTAATATAATATGTTAATATAATCTTGATATAATATGTTAAAATATCTTCATCGTGTAGTCTACGCAGTCCTAAGTATAAAATATACTATCTAAAATTGGTATCTTATTCTAAGAAGAATTATACAGCCTATAAAATCATTAGAAGAGCAATGTAGCTACACTATTTTGTGTTCTTTCACCAACTTTTTCATTAACCAACTGCCGTACTCAGAGACATTTAATGATTACTTAAACTATTCCTTAGTAACGATTTTGTTCAGAAAACAATCGCTAAGAACTGGGTTAAGTAACCATTAAATGACTCTGAGTGTGGCGGTAAGTGTCTAAACCATTGTTTGATAAGTGTGGGAGCACTAAAAATAGATTTTCTGTTGGATTGGAAGGAATTTTCAAGTACAGGCATATTTTTAACCACTCCACCGTTCCGTACTATTACGCTCATTCTCTCTATCTAATGATATGGACTCTTACTAATTACAATTCACAGGATAACTACACAGCGCTGCACATAGCTGTGGAGTCTTGTAAGCCAGCAGTCGTGGAGACACTGCTGGGATATGGAGCTGATGTCCACGTGAGAGGTGGAAAACAGAGGGAAACTGCTCTGCACATAGCTGCTAGGATACCTGATGGTAAATCAAAATAGTTTTATTGTCCTTTTACCAATTAGGTTGGGATTGGCATTGTGTCTTAGCCAGTTTGGGATGAATGCTAAATCTACTAACTTATGTAGTATTCGCGACCCGGTAAGGGTGTGAAACTCCTGAGCAGGAGCTGCGGACTACCTAGCGGGTTTACCGAGGCTCCGGCTCGAAAAGCAAGAGTAGGAACGGGGTGGTTTTTAGTCAGTAAGAGTCTGACATTCCCTCTCGCCTCGTCCAAGACGGGAGAAGTCATGGGATGCTTTTCTCGCCTCAAGAAAAAAAACTATAATACTACATTTTTAGGAATGCAATATTTTTTGGCAGCAGTAAGGAACATAATATATCCGTCTAATATCTAGAGCCTTTACAATTAATTAAGAATATAATTAATAATATAGTCATATACTGTACGGTCAACCAAGATCATTAAAATAAATACTTTTTGCTTTCCAGGCGACAAATGTGCGTTGATGCTGTTGAAGTCGGGCGCTGGTCCTAACAAGGCGACGGAAGATGGTCAGACACCAGTACATGTGGCAGCTAAGTATGGCAACCTTGCCACACTTGTCCTACTGCTCGAGGATGGAGGAGACCCGCTAAGGAAGACCAAGGTAAATGACATTCGACAACAAGTAGTAGTTCCTATAAGCAATTCTTTTTTAATTAATTTAACCTAACATTTAATTAAATAGGTGGTTATTCAACCACCTATTCAGAATTCATATTCAGTTTACACATCAAAAATTTTAATTGTTTACAGACTGGCGAGACACCTTTACATATGGCGTGTCGAAGTTGCAAACCAGATGTAGTGCGGCACCTAATAGAATTCGTCAAGGATCATAAAGGAGAAAATGTCGCCACGTCGTACATTGACGCCGTTGACGAAGATGGAGCGAGTGCACTACACTTCGCCTGCAAAATCACCAAAGAAGAGGTTAAAATACCAACAGCTGATAGACAAGTTGTCAAATGCCTCATAGAAAATGGTGCCGACGTAACATTAATAACAAAACACAATTATGAAACTGCCTTCCACTTTTGTGCCATAGCGGGAAACAACGATGTGATGACTGAGATGATAGCGCACATATCTCCTGCAGACGTCAGCAGAGCACTGAACAAACAGAACTCGATAGGCTGGACACCTTTACTGATAGCTTGTCATAGAGGACACATGGAACTTGTTAGTACGCTGCTGTCAAACCACGCCAGAGTAGACGTGTTCGATACTGAGGGCAGATCAGCTCTTCACCTAGCCGCCGAGCATGGCTACTTACAAGTCTGCGATGCTCTCCTAACAAACAAAGCATTCATTAACTCCAAAGCGAGAAACGGCAGAACAGCTCTTCACTTAGCTGCTATGAACGGCTACGCACATCTTGTTAAATTCTTAATACGAGATCACAACGCTATGATAGACGTCCTTACATTAAAAAAGCAGACTCCTTTACATTTAGCATCAGCGAGCGGTCAAATAGAAGTGTGTAAACTTTTACTAGAACTTGGAGCTAATATCGATGCAACAGATGAATTAGGACAAAAGCCTATTCATGCGGCGGCACAAAACAATTACAATGAAGTGGTTCAACTTTTTTTACAACAACATCCAAACTTGGTGATGGCTACTACGAAGGATGGGAACACGTGTGCCCATATCGCAGCTATCCAGGGCTCAGTGAAAGTGATTGAGGAACTCATGAAGTTCGATCGGACTGGTGTTATATCAGCTAGAAATAAATTAAATGACTCGACACCACTGCAGTTGGCCGCTGAAGGTGGTCATGCAGATGTAGTCAGAGTTTTAGTCCGAGCAGGAGCGTCTTGTACAGATGAGAACAGAACTGGTCTTACTGCGGTACATTTAGCGGCGCAGTACGGACACACTAATGTGTTAGATGTAATGCGATCGACCAACACGTTGAGGATATCTAGCAAAAAGCTAGGATTGACACCATTACACATAGCTGCTTACTATGGACAAGCTGGTAAATACACTGACCACACAAACCATACAACATAAAATGTCACTATATAAGCATACTTGATTAATTTTTTATTTTTTTCAGAAACTGTTCGAGAACTCCTATCCCACGTACCTGGAACGGTAAAATCAGAAGCTCCAACTGGTGTATCACTAGTTCCGGAGCTCGGAGCCGAGTCTGGACTAACACCGCTACACTTAGCTGCTTACAATGGTAACGAGAACGTCGTGCGACTACTCCTTAACTCTGCAGGAGTACAAGTTGACGCCGCGAGTAATGAAAACGTAAGTCTTCATAATATTCCCCACAAATATTTGACTTGATATTACAATTACTATTTTTCTCATTCCAGGGCTTCAATCCGCTACATCTCGCGTGCTTCGGAGGTCACATGTCTATTGTCGGTCTCCTCCTCAGTAGATCAGCTGAACTACTTCAAAGTACAGACAGACACGGCAAAACTGGATTACACATAGCTTCGACACACGGGCACTACCAAATGGTAGAAGTATTGCTCGGTCAAGGAGCTGAAATCAATGCGACCGACAAAAACGGATGGACGCCATTACATTGTGCAGCTAAAGCTGGACATCTCAACGTAGTGAAGCTCTTGTGTGAATCTGGAGCGTCACCGAAGAGTGAGACTAATCTCAATTGTGCTCCCATTTGGTTCGCTGCGTCAGAGAACCACAACGATGTCCTCGAGTACTTACTGCACAAAGAACACGACACTCAGTCCCTCATGGACGACAAGAGATTCGTGTACAACCTCATGGTGTGCTCTAAGAACCACAACAACATACCAATCGAGGAGTTTGTGTTAGTCTCGCCGGCGCCAGTCGACACTGCAGCTAAACTGTCTAATATTTACATTATCCTATCCACTAAGGTACGCATCGCACTTCATTGCTCTTAGAATATTAAGTGACCTAATATTAATGGAAATCGTTCGCCGTAACAGGAAAAGGAGCGTGCCAAAGACCTTATAGCGGCAGGAAAACAGTGCGAAGCGATGGCCACCGAGCTACTGGCACTCGCGGCCGGAGCCGAGTCCGCCGGACACATCCTCACCGCCACCGACAACAGGAATATAGAATTCCTCGACGTTTTAATAGAAAACGAACAAAAGGAGGTTATAGCCCACACAGTTGTCCAGAGATATCTGCAGGTAAAAAATAGGTAACTTCTCTACCTCACGGAGACTTGGTGTCACAGGCATATGGCGATACTCATCGTTTCTCTTGATTACAGGAACTCTGGAGAGGGAGCCTCAAATGGACCGGCATCAAAATTATGTTCCTTTTTTTCGCGTTCATAGTATGTCCACCCGTGTGGATGGTATTCTCTCTTCCATTAGGCCATAGATATAATAAGATACCTATAATTAAGTTCATGTCGTATTTAACTTCACACATTTACCTGATGGTATTGTTAGCCTTAGTAGCAATAACGCCTATTTATAATTCGATATTTAGGGACAGTTTAATTCCGAGGTGGTATGAATGGATGCTGCTCATTTGTCTGAGCGGTCTCCTACTCTTTGAGCTCACCAACCCCAGTGACAAATCTGGTTTAGGGTGGATCAAAATAGCAGTATTATTATGCGGCATGATCGGCGTGGCTACACACGTCGTCGGCTGGATATTCGTATTACCTAAGTATTGGCCAACGCTTATGTATTGTAGGAATCAATGTTTTGCGTTATCATTTCTATTAGCGTGCGTTCAGATATTAGATTTCTTATCGTTCCACCACCTATTCGGTCCGTGGGCTATTATTATCGGAGATCTGATGAAGGATCTCGGAAGGTTCCTCGCTGTATTAGCGATATTCGTGTTCGGTTTCTCGATGCACATAGTTGCATTGAACCAGCCGTTCAGGAATATTATAAAGGCTGAAGACAATAAGTACGCGAGACAACAAAGGAAGAAGCTGTTCTCCGACGGTGAGTGTGAATCCATTTCGTACGATGTTGCCTTCCATGACATACTCCTTAGACAGTTCATTCATGTATGTATGTAGATCATGACTGTGTGTTCATCAAGATGTTTAACGATGTACTTGTTACTAAAATAGAAACCCTTCGATTGAAACGACAAGCGTTCGATACGCAATGGCAAAGTTCACTCTCAGAAGAAACGTACAGAAGGAAACAAGGGTCGACGGGACGTAAGTCCGCAGAGTACATGAACAAGAGTGTACCATTCATTATATATGCATTATACATTACTAGCATTTTCCTTACGATGATCGCATTACTACTCGATGTGCTTGTTTACTTGTTATTTTATTTACTAACAATATTGTGCATCCGCTTGCAAGCTTCAGTGTCACATCGAGAATGTTATCATCGTTGGCGTTACATTCGTAACCTTCCATACCCCATTAGATTACTGTTGCCATCACTTTAAGAATGTGAATGTTAGGTTTCTGTAATATACAAAGTACACTTCGCCTCGCCATAATTTCAAAGTTTATTTTCTTATATTATGGCACGTGTAAGTGGTTTGGTGGTTAGATAACTTGATGTCTATTAAATACACAATGCATTTTCTGCATCGCATCGCATAGCTTTACGAGAGACGTGGTTTGCAGATGTGGACACAGAACATGCATTGCGCGTCACAATACTAGTTGTTAGTGGAATGAGTGCCCGACCTCACCGCATTTGATGGAGCAAGTTTGATTTGCGCATGCCGCGGCTGGCTTATGTCCTGCGTTTGTTACACCACTCCGAGGTACCATTTTATGTTTCGGTCATGTTTGGCTGTTTGTCGTCATTGTGGCGTCTGTCGCGCCCGCGCTCTCGGTGTTCTAGTCGTAGACGGGACGGGGTGGATTGATGCACTGGTATAATAAGTGATGTACTAATTCTATTTCCTCTAATTCGAACACTTACACTTTATATTATTCAAGACATTACCTAAATTCTAAAAATTATTACGACACACATACCTACACTTCTTTATACCATTGTACAGCATACATACACAAACGTATCAATCTATCTCATCCACACATAGGTGTCTAGTCGTGTTAGATTATTAGATTTTCGGGAAGATTGATGCAAGCGTACAATAAAGAAATTATTTTCCTAAAGTTAGTTGAACTGTTAGCATTGTACAGTGTGTATAGGCGTAGACCATGCATCAACCTCCCCTGACCGCGTTAGTTCGCGTCGTTTGAAACTAGACCGAGGTCCATGTTGAGTGTTGTCTTCTAGCGACGTTGTCACCGATCGAGGCGGTGGAGAGACTGTTCCTCACAATTTTCGGTCAGATAACGCTATCGGACCTAAACTACGTGTCCAGCGTGCGGCCGCTGTGGACGCAGAACATATTCAAGTTCGTGTTCGGGGCGTACTTACTGCTGTCGGTCGTGGTGCTCGTAACGCTCCTCATTGCGATGATGTCGGACACTTACCAGCGCATCCAGGTAACTACGTGTGTCCCAGAGCTCTGATCTCTTGTTCGCAGTTACTATGAACCCACTGTACTCGTTCGAGCTGCTGTTCTTCGCGGTGTTTGGCCAGACGACCACGGACCAGACGCGGGTGCATCGTAACGATAGCACCATCCAGCCAGCCTGGACTAATTACTTGTTTAAAATAGTGTTCGGAATCTACATGTTGGTGTCAGTGGTGGTACTGATCAATCTGCTCATCGCTATGATGTCAGACACGTACCAAAGGATCCAGGTAACGCGTGAACTGATTTAAACATGATGTTGTACATTGTGCGCATACTAGCACCGACACAACGACTAAATAAAGCGATGCTGATGTATTACCAACCTACTAATACTAAACCAATGACGACATTGTTGCATGCTATGGATGCTATTATATAACTACTTAAACTTATTCAAAATTTTTCTACAATATTCATATTCCTCACTTGCTTTCACAGATGTTGATTCTAATTGGAATTAATAACAATGATAAAAGCCATAAAATAAATTATGTTAAAATTGAATTCGGTTTATAAATAAAATGTTAAACTAAACTAACCTATTACTAAGCTAAAACATCACTGACAACAAAAAATAAACATACTAAAAATATTTTCACCACTTTATAACACTTTAGTAACAATTGGAATACATTTCAGGCACAATCAGATATAGAGTGGAAGTACGGTCTATCGAAATTGATTCGCAACATGCATCGAACGAACACTGCCCCGTCTCCTCTCAATCTGGTGACCACGTGGTTGATGTGGCTCATCCATCGCTGCAAGGTGGGTTATACTGACAAATACTCGTATTACCTAAGACTAGTAGTAAAACTAGTTAATGTAGGTAAACTTAACTTATTTATAGTAAGAGACCTTTTCTGTACCCTTACTATAAGTTTACTTTACGTTTAATGTAAACGAAACGATTTAGCGTTCTGATTGGTTGATACATTCGTGCCGGCCAATCAGAGCGCAGAATCTTTTCGTTTTCGTTCAACATAAAGCAAATTCGTACTATACTGATTCGATATTTCATTATTTAAGAGAATGTTGGATTTAAATTAATGGAAATCTTATTAATAACAAAAGGATACGAATAGCTTTTAATTAACTATGTATTTAGACCTGTAGTTTAGCTTCACGCTAAAGATTGTAGTGGATGCTACAAGCAATGCTAATCTATAAATAGAAAATTAAGCCAACTGTATTAATTTGAACTACTAAAAAGGATAGTATAAAAATAATAGTAGAAGAAGATATTATAATCTACGTTTAACCTTTAAGTACATTAGTTTTATGGTACGTAGCTTTTAATTAAGATATTTTACCTTATTTTATACATTATTACATTAAGCCTAGTCTTAGATGACTTCACTGCTACACCTAACATACACACACTAGATGGAAGGAAAATACACATCAATGTTATTCAACTAATTATAATAAATGTATAAAATATTATGACACCTAGTTTTCGCTAGGTGTGTTATTGGCCACATTGTAATAAAAATTATTTTCCAAAAAATATAACAGTAAAGAAACATTATGGGACGATTACCAAAACCAGGCCGATAAACGTAATGTCCCACTTATATGTGTACCTTAGTACGAGTTTTCTTTACGCCTAAAGTAATCGAAACGCGAGCGCGTTTGGCGCTGATTGGCCGGCTCAAATAAGACCAACCAATCAGAGCGCCGGACGCGCTGTCGTTTCGTTTATTTTAGGGTACTGAACATGCTATAAACTGGTTCAGTAACTCAGAGGTAAACGGAACAAAATCATTTTTTTAAGGTATTACATGTTAGTACTTTAGTATTTTCTTTTTAACCACAAACAGCGCACACTTACAAAATAATTATACATATTTCTATAACATCTGTACACTGAAACACTACACATTTAGCCATGAGGGCTTCAAAAAGTATATCCCATCACTTACAGTAGTTAGGACTTATGCTTTTTATAACAACAGTAGATAGAATAGTAGTTCAAAAAACCATATTTTTACCACCTAAGTTATGAAAGTTATATTTTCATACGATGACATACGATGAAGGAAAACATGCAGCATAAGTTTGAAATAAATTTAAGCAAGATCGAATAATAAAGCAAATATTGATCAATGCTCATTCTTTCTCCGTATGCAAAGAGACGTTTGCCCAGCAGTAAGGCAGTTTACATACCAATTTATTAATTCAACATAATTATTATCTTGTCACATTTTCCATACATACGCCTATACACTTCACATTCGACCGAGGTATAATGGTCAAATGGTCTACCTGTACAACATTTCACGCCTTTTAATCCAAGTACTTTCGCACCAGGCCCGAATAAGCAAAAAGAAGCGACCAAGCTTGGTGCATATGATCGGTTTGCAGAGACAGGACCAGATGAGCGCGCGGTCCAAGGCAGGCGCCAAATGGTTGTCCAAGGTGAAAAGAGGACAAGTTGTGCCCAAAGGTAAGAAACTTCCTTTTCTTGTCATTTGATCTTCTAATTTCTTTAGTGATCCAAGACAGTCGTTCATGTCCCTGAGACGCACCAGCCTTTATTGTTTCGGTGTTTCCATCGTTGTATCTACTGGCTTACAGGAATTGCAGCAGATTTTAGAGGTTAAGGCGGCCTTGTCCAAAAATAAAAAATAAACCGCATATTATGCGTAAATTAAATAATATAGAAACGTACTTCATAGTCTGCCGCACAATATGACATAGAGGTCAAGCTCGAATAAAAACAGTCTCATATTATTCTTTCCTTTACCATTTATGTATATCAAAATGTTCATTATCTTTTTAGATTCAACGCGGCTCTCTGTGGTGCATCTCAGTCCTTTGGGCTCCCAGCTAAGCATCAGCAACACCACGAAGATCGAGAGCGTGGTTGACTGGGAGATCATCGCGAAGAAGTACCGCGCCCTCATGAGGGACGAGCCCGAGGAACCAGCAATCAAGGAAAATGAGGAGGATTCGGCAGACAATGTCTCCGAAATCGTCCCAAATAACATATCAGGCGCCCCGCCTTGAACGAAGGGGGCGAAGCTTTTGGGAATCAGTGTAAACATAAACATGTAAAATATACATTAAACTGAAGTTTTCTTCGGTCCAAAAATAGAAATGGCTGATCGAAAAGAGCAAAGGTGCCTGGTGTGTAATTTAATGAAACATTGTCACACGAATTTTATAACAGGATAGTTTTGTAAATATCGATCTTGAGTCGACTCAAGCAGAAACGTTTTTTTATAAAATTGATCACTTAATCTTGCAGTTGGTTGTGTACCTGCCTGGGTCGACCAGGTGGGTGCAATGTGTACATATTTGATTGATCCTTTTGAACCTAATGATTTTGATATATGAGGCCAACGCTGACCATTGAATTAAATAATAATTGGATAAGTCATTAATTTAGGGAATTGATAACATTACTATAACGTAGTATTATAATCGATGTATATAAATATGATATTTTTAGTTAATATGAGGCTACTACCAGTATTAAAGTTATCAGCAGTATTAAAGTAACAACACAGGTACAAAACACATTTTAACGTACAAATAGTTTACTCTATATGAACTGGTTAAGTTCAATTCTTTTTGTTACATATGTATGTCATATTTTTATACTAAATACATACCATACTTAAAGGTACAGAAAATCATCTCCACAAATCAAAATGTCGTATTTTATGTAAATACGGTAAAATGGTGTGAATAGAATTCAAAGGGTGAATAGAAACGCAAAAGGGGTGAATAGATGTTAGAACATTTCCCAAACATTTATTCACCCCTCCAATTCTATTCACTTCGTTTTGCGGTACTTTATGTAAGCGCCATTCACACCGAATTAAAAATAATACATCTTGGAACCACGTTTAAATAACTACTACATATTTTGTGTTTTCTAATACTATTTTATTTATCTATAAACTGAAAAAGAGATTAAATTAATACATGTAATAACTGGATACTTCCAAACATCAAAGTGGTAAGATGGCGCTAGTAGCGTTTAAGGTCTTATTGCAAGTGGGCGTTGATCTAATAGGTTGTTGATGTAATGTGGCCGATATCGAGCTGTAAATCGCAAAAAGATATGATTTTTTTTTTATAAAATAACGTTGCCCCACACTAGGATTTTCTCCTGTGTCGTGGGTGCGTTTACAAACATACAAGTTCACACACATGACACCCAGACCTGAAACAACAATTTGTGGATCACACAAAGAGTTGCTCCGTGCGGGAATTTAACCCGCTACACGTTACGCGGCAGTCGGTTACCCAACCACCGCGCCAACCGTGCAGTCAATTTTCGCAGGCAACCCTGAAGTTAACCTTAAATTCGTTTATTTAGTTCGGTTACTATACTTAGTTTATCTCCCAATTCAACAAAATTTGAAAACTACAAGAAACTCCGATAGAAATTACAATACATATTTAAACATGCTACAGACGTGATGAATTATGTTAATTTGCATGAAGTTATTTTCTCCAAAGTGAACAAATTGGCGTGATAATTGTGTCTGGCACTATTTAGAGTGTCTGACAATTGTCTGTAAACTAAACTAATTTATTAATGAAACTGGTTGTTTGACGTAGGTAACAAAAATATGTTGTTTAATAAATAAAAGTAATTTTAATTTTGATTGAAATACAGATTACAAAAAAAGTATTCATTCTTAATCAAAAGATAGATAGGTCTTGCGTAGTTAACATACCTCTACCTAGTCGGTTGTTTTTTATTTTTTACAACAACTTATTTCAGTATGTAAAAAACTTTATGTGCTTACTACATAAATATTAATGTTACGTGTGGTGTAGCTGTGTTACCATACAGCTTTGAAAACATATACATTAGAATAATTAAACTTGATACTTTATTATGAAGGTTTTAAGGACCGTCTATCTTGTAATGAAAGTAGATGTTTTTTTTTTAACTTTGGATTTAAAATACAGGTGCCTTTTATACAAAACTGGTGAATCCGTCTCGCTTGCAGGAAGATCTCAATTCTCAGTCATTGTATTATAACTTCATATAGTATTATTATCTTATTTATATTATTCATAATGTTATGTGTTAGGTATCGTTTAATACAAAGTTTGTAGAAAGCTAGTTGGTAAGAACAGCGATGTTATTTTTGTCTAGTAATAGGCTAATTTATTACTAATTACTAATACTAATATTTTTATAAATAAACGTGTTGTGTATTTGTGTAACTGTATTGTTTTTTGAAAAATAAAATCAGTGCAATTTTTAACTGAGTTTTACTGCCGCACTTAGAGACTTTTAATTGTTACTTAAACTATTCTTTAGTAACGATTTTGTTCTGAAAGCAATTGCTAAGGACTGGTTAAGCTGCATTAAATGATTCTGAGTACGGCGGTTACTTTCATTTTGAGCATACCTATCCCTATGTAGGTTTTCAATGAGGCCGTTGTATCACTCCGGTTGAGCCGGCCCTTTCGTGCCCAAGCATGGCTCTCCCACAAAAACTACAGTTGACTCTAGTTTTCACATCTATTTCAAGTACTTGAGTACATAGAAGTACTTAAGTAAATAGTAAATAGAAGAGAATTCATCACTTCTATTTTTATTACTGGTTATCATAAATTAAACGGATAAAATTAATTGATTTCAACAAATGTATATTTCAATGACGCAGGTTGTTATTTATACGTAGTACATCCACAGGGTGAACATTTTCGGCCATTCTCCAGTTTAACATTTCTTGCTTAATTACCGTAACGTTTGCCCCCTATCCCATAAAAAATACATAATTGTGAAATCCAAAATTCATGATGATACAACACTTAGAAGTGCATATAATTCAGATTCTTAGATTTTACTTTAGGCAACACATATTTTCTTACAGCTCATTAAGTTAATTTAAACGTGTTAAAAACAAAAACAATCAACCTGTACCTATAGATGTCTTTAAATTAAACAAGTATGTTATCGTTACCTACCTACCTATATATACCGAAATTAATTGTTTACGTATAACCAAGGTGAACTAAGAACCACATTAAAAATGTCACTTAATCTATACTCATAATATAAAAGAGAGTCGTGTTAGTTACTCTATTTATAACTCAAGAACGTCGAATTGAATTTGGCTGAAAGGAGACGGACATAGGATACTTTTTATTTAATGGTTACCCGAAAATCTACGGGAACTGGCAAAACGAGATTGTGCGTACGAAGTCGCGGTCAGAAAGTAGTTTTGGTATAAAAGAAAATGATGAATTAATGCAAGAAGATTTATAACTGTCCTAGTACTACTTACTAATACAATAACTATCTAAATACTTACTTGGGACTACTTACTAATACAATAACTATCTAAATACTTGAGGCATTTCAAAAGAAATTCCATCAAAATGTCTCAGAAAATTTGGAACGTGGTAATATTGTTTTCAGGTAAGATTTGTATAATTTATTTTCTATTTTGTTTTACAATTCTTTCAAAAATGATTGACTCTTAATTATTCTTGATTTAGTATTCTTTCCTTCGATTGTTTTATAGTTACAAAAAGGATACCATATGCCAAAATGTAGGTAACCTAGGTATCTAGTACACATTTGGCCTATTGTTATTGTTAGTAGGGAATTGTCAAAGAAATAGCTATATCTTTATAATGTAATATTTTTAGTAATTCTATAGATGTTTAGTATTCGATAAACTAAAACGCATAACGTTTTTCAGCAATTTTACAATTGACGCAAGCTTGGACTTTCAAAGGCTACAAAGGGTAAGTACAAGTGTAAACGAGCAAACGGATCGCATGATGGTAAGCAATCAGTGCTGCTCAAGACACACGCAACACCAGAGATAAATAAAAATAAAAAAAATTACAAGTGCTTTTTAGTCTTTTGGCAGCTAGAGATTTGAGGCTTAAATGATTAGGGAGTGGGTATACACGGCGAAATACAACGCACGCGTTGTTTCACGCCGGTTTTCTGTGAGGCCGGCCCATTGCATGAGCACGAGCCGAAGCATGGCTTTCCTATATTTAGATATAAGATGAAATAGATAAAGACGCAAACCGTATGAAGACAATTACAAACAAATATAGCACCATAAGAGCGTTTACGAGGTAACAGCTATTCAAACAAGTCCAAAAAAACGTGAAAATCCCTGAACCATTTTTCAGCAAGTAACTCACTATATACTTTGTTATTATTGCTAGATTGTTTTATTATTGTATAAGCCGGTAATTGAGCAGACGCCAGATCACCTGATAGTAAGCAATCGCCGTCGCCCATGGACACCCGAAACACCAGAAGCGTTACAAGTGCGTTTGTCGGGAATTGGAAAGATTGGGAAGAGGGGTAATTGGGCCTCCGGTAGCCTCACTCACACAATGAAAACAGTGCAAGCATTGTTTCACGTCAGTTTTCTATGAGGCCGTGGTGCGAATATAACTCGTATCAGCCCGCCCATTCGTGCCGAAGCATGGCTCTCCCACACTTAATACGACATATGATTAATTTATATCATTGACTGTGATTTCTTTTTTTTGTCTTAGGTCGCTCAACAATTCATTGGAAGTTAGCAGCACTAATGGCACACAGCTCATTGATGAAGGATATATTGATGTAGACCGCATAACAGTGTTCTATGCCTTTGGATTTTTGGGTAGCGAAAACATTCAAGACACAGACAGATTTATTGAAGCTACGTTAAACTACACTGATTGGTCTATAGTACTCGTTAACTGGAAGGATGAGGCCACCCCCGGCGGTTTACCAGATTATTTCACAGCATCTCGAAACAGTCAAACCGTTAGTAGTAGTAATACCTAAGGGTGATTTGCCACCAGAGATGTGTTAGCATAACACATCTCTGGCGGAAAATTACCTCTGTGCATAATTATGCATTTTTTATTGAAATTGCGGTTTCATCACTTAAGTGGTTCGTGGGTAATTTTTAATATTTCAGGTTGGTACGGAGCTAGGTCAAGCTATATCTACCATGGTGGCTAGCGGCCTCAATCCCAACAACACAATATTAGTAGGCTTCTCTTTGGGCGCACAGCTGTGTGGCCGAGCTGGGTTTACTATTAAAAATATCATTGGACAACCTTTACCCTTGTAAGTAGGTACTATTCATTTATTTATTTTCAAAGTATATACGTACTTTTGAGACGTGAACAAAGAAAGAAATAAACAATAGTTTATTAGTCTGTCGGTCAGTGAAGCTAGGTACTTATTTAATAAATAGGATTAGAACCTTAATTTTAACTCAATATTATAAATTCATTCTAGCTTCTGACATCTTTGTCCGTATTATCGGGAAAATTATTAAACTTTGAATCATTCAAAATTGTCATTTTTAATCTACATTATGGCCCTGTGCCAATTTTAATCTGGAGCCGTTCATCCATTTTGATTTAATTAATAAATATCCGTCAAAACTTTATTTATTCTATAGTAAAGTGATTTCTGCCTGCAGGATCGTGGGTCTAGACGCAGCGAAGCCCCTATTCGAACCTATTGAAATCTTTAGATGTATAAAATCAACGGACGCCTCTCGTGTGGTCCTAGTACACGCAGATATGGGACGCTTCGGTGTATCAGGCAGCCACGGAACACAGGACTTCTACGCCAATGAAATATATTATGAGTCACACGGCTACCAACCAGGGTGTAGCTTGGTTAACACCTTGTTAAACCCAATCTTTATGTTTGAAAATTTTGATTTTTTCCGTGTAGGTAAGTATTTTCCTTCGATCATTATTAAACTAATTAGATAACGCATCATTAATAAAAACAAGGTGGAATTGAAACACTTCCCACGTCAAAATGTTAGTGTTTATAACATACTGATAATTGAAAAAATACCTCAGTCATACTTTAATAATTAGTTCATGAATAGAGTCGAATTACAATCAAGGATTGAGTATCGATTATAATGTTTGTCTAAATTAAAAAGAAATTGTCAGTAGAATTATAAAATATCGTTCGAAAATAAAGTATCGTTAACATTTATTTTAACGCTAATTATGAAGAATAAGGAATAGAACCAAAATGTTATGCAACTTGACACTTTTAGATATTTAAAATACGCTATTTGTTTATTTTTTTCCAGTATTTTGCAGTCACCTCCGTGCAGTGCAGTTCTGGGTAGAAAACATTACAAATAATTGTACAATTATAGGCAACCGGGCTAGTAGCGGAGCTGCCTGGTTGCTCTCAGGAGGAACACCCAATAACCTCACTTGTCTCGGCTATAATGCAAGCCAGAGGTTAGATTTAAAACAGTTGCTAAACATATCTTCATTCTTCGTTTAATTCTAGGCCTTTTTTCAGGGGGGAAATCATCCAATGACTTCTCTCGCCTTGGATGAGGCGAGACGGAGTGTCAGACTTTTATAGACTAAAAACCACCCCGTTCCTACTCTTGCTTTTCGAGCCGGAACCTCAGTAAACCCGCTAGGTAGGCTCCGGATCAAGCATCAGACCTACTGGGCTCCATCTGTGGTAGTCTGATGACTCTTTGAGGCGCGCGCTGATCGCGACGCGCCGACAAAGGGAGGCCTAGCCAATTACCTAATAGCAGTAGCTACGTACCAATCATTATGATACCTACCTACAAAAGCAAGGTCTCATTACCTATAAAAAATAACCCCGGTCTGGCTCAGTATTATTTTATTCTGGAAATAAAAAGACTCGGTAATTTCGTGGTCGGTGTTCGACAAAAATCTTGTCGTCTCTCTCACGGGATGAAAACTGTATCTATTCGCTATTCGTAATATTTTTTCTGTAGGAAACTGTTATGAACATAATTAATTATGTTACTGTCTAGTTAGCTGAGTGGTCGCAAATTGCGAGTGTTTTCGTTAAATTTCTTATGTAGCAGTAGTACGGAGTCTGAAATTGTACCCAGTATATGGCAATAGGCTCACTCCCTATTACCTGGGACATATAAAACAAACGTGAAAAGTGGATGTATAGTGTACCTATAGTGGCATTACATGTCATAATGTGCACCTTTGCCTACCCCTTCAGGGATAAAAAGCGTAATAATACGATACGAATTAATTATGTGCATTTAGTTATTTTGATATGATACATATATCATCACTTTTAATTTTTGTACCTTTGACCACATTCTATAATGCAGCATAAAAAAATAAGTTTATTTTTTATTTTACAGCGCCGAAGGAAATTACTATTTCCGCACCAACGCAGAGCCCCTCTATGGTCTGGGCATAAATGGAACAACACCTTTTTAATTTGTGGAATAAAAGGAGAATCAACATGTTTCCTAAATCAAAAATAAATTATTTCAACTAATCAATGTACCTATTATTTTTCCAGTAATTAGACAGATTATAGGGCTAATTTTTCAATAAATAGTCATTTTTCCATTCATAGTATAGAATATGAATACTTGACAGTTTTTGAATGGAAAGAAATATTACTCCGATGCAGTTTATAATGATAAACGCTTTAAAGTATTGTCACAGTTGAGTGATCCCCTATGGAATTGCAAATGTGATATATTTTTTGACATTCACACAAAACGTATTAAATATGACTAGTTGCCATCGTCTCCATTATAAATCCCGTCATTGGTACCATCACAATAGAGTTATGAGGCATATACATTAACTTATGTTACGCAGTCAATAATTTTTTTGTTTTTGCATTAAGTAACTAATCTTTTGTGCTAGTTTTCGGCAAATGAATCTAGCCCGATATTGTACCATTTCGTAAGAAATAAGGATCAGTTTCATTTGCGAAAATTCGATACAAAATAAATATGCATCGTCCACATAATGCTGATTTATTTGCAACTTTTTCAATGCACAGAATTCGTTAATTTAAATCACCCAATTAATAACGTTATTTTACGGTAATAATTTATTATTGCTTACATAATTTCGGCTATGTAAAAGGGGCATTTTCGATGTGAAACCAAGTAGTCTGAAGGGCACTGCTGTCCTGGCGGCATGATAATTGTTACATAAGTGATTTTTAATACTTATTCTCAAAGAAAGTTTTCATCACAATGGCTCTGAATATTTCGACAATTATCGTATTTCTTGTTGGTAAGTGTCATATTTTATATCGTTAATCGTTATATTTATATCGTTATAATCATAATTTTCATCAAATAGCTGCAGGCATAAATCTTTCTTTTATTGTCTCATCAAGTTCTTTAATCTCCGTCAGTCTGTCCCAAGTTAATTTAACATACCTAGCTATAGTCGCAACTGTAACTGCTAACAAAAGGTTGCCGGAGCGGGCAAAGTATTATTGATAATGAATAAAACATTACATTAAGTGTGGTAATATAATGTTAACAAAATGTAAAGATCTAATCTCCCCAGTACACAAATTCAAGGATACCTAACCAGGATTCAAGGATAGGGGATCCTTAAATACTTCCAACGATCACCCCAAAAAGCCGACTACGCACTCGCACTTGACTCCTCTGGTGTTGTGGGTGTCAATGGGCGGTGGAAATTGGATACCTTTAGGTGGTCCGTGTACCCGTCTGCCGTGTTATCCCATAAAAAATAATGCTTGCTTATTCTATGTAACTATAAACGAATCATGACCAGTAGAAGCTAGCGGACCTTGTAGAGTCTAGAACAAATTTCCGTGTGTTTAGGCGTTTTTGCCATACCTATTATTGGAAGCAAGTATTACAGATCACACAAGGGACCCACTTAGTTTTAAGTAAAATTTCCGTGGTGCTTGGCGACTGGGCTTCTCCAGTTTTGCAGTCTTTTTTGTGCCTTTACGGCCTGGACACAGTCTCTGGCGGTGCGGTGCGCGGTGAGGCGAGAGACGCGTCGAGCGGTGTGATTTGCGGTGGTATGCCACAGCTAGCCTAGTAGCGACCACGACGGCGTGAACACTAGACGTATTTAGGGAACGGCTAACTATTAAAATGCTCCTGTCAAAAGTCATTATTTTATGTTAAAAACTTGCGGTAAAAACAAAATTATTTGTTTCGTTCGTGCGACGCCTGAATGCGTCCACCGATGCCACCGCCCGCGCCGCTCTAAGCTGTGGCCGCCTCGATACTCGCTAGTACATTTGTTTCACTCGCACACTGCGCAGCCCGTCGCCGCCGTGTACCGCGCGTGTCTCCCGCGCCGCAGGTCGCGCCGCAGGACGCGCCGCGCTGCGCATCGCCGTTAGCTGTGGCATACTTCTTAAGTTCTCTACCATTTGTTTTCGCCGCACACCGCTTGCCGCGTCTCAAACCGCGCCGCAATCCGCGCCGCTCTTGGCTGTGGCCAAGGGGTTAGGCTTAAGTCATTATGTCACCTGCATTAAATTCACCGAGAGAAGTGGAAACTATAGTTTTCTTTTTCTTCTCCTCTAAATATATGTATCTTCTGATTAATTTCGTTGCGCGATCTAAGACAGTCATTCATGTCCCTGGGATGCGCCTGACTTCAATCTTCCGGTGTTTTCATGGTTGCATCTGCTGTAGATCCTGGCTTACAGGAGTTGCAGCGGTGTGGGAGGGTGTGGCGGGTTTGTACCTTAAAAAAGAGAAGCTAGCGGGACTCTAGTCATTTGTTGTTGTAGCAAAATACATAATTATGTTTCATTTTATATTTTTTTAGCAGTTCTGCAGTTAACGCGAGCTGAAAGTTGGGAGCTAATTGGTTACAATGGGTAAGTACAACCTCAATAAAATATAATAGCTATTAAGTTAGTAAAACCGATACTACCGATATAAAAAAAATTGATCAATGTATATATATATCTACTATAGTTGCTCTTACATTGTTCCCAAAATAATTTTACTTGTAGCTAATGCAATGTGCATTGCTACGTTATCAATGTAATTTAAATCATATTTTAATTTTTGTTCTTATGGCTGTTCCACAAACAACCTCTGTTGCTTTCTTTGCTTTGGTTCAATTGTTCAAAATATAGAGACACATAGTTCTCGTTCTAGTAGTCTTTCCGGGATATAAATTGCATAATTATTAGATATAATAAAAATTTTTATTGTATCTTACAGGACAAGAGATAATTTCATGGCAGTTAGCTGGGAAAATGCCACACAGCTCATAACTAGCGGATTTATAAATGGAAATATGTGTGTAGTCTTTATATGGCATGGATTTATGGGTACTCCAAATACTCAATTCGTACCTGAATTGGTTGATGCTTACATCAAAAAAGGTTGTTCACCAATAGCTGCAGATTGGTCGTCGTTAGCCAATCCGAACCCTTCACCAAATTATTGGCAAGCCGCTGCAAATACTGAAACGGTAAGTAAACCTATTTAGGTCCATTATAAGTAAACATTGTCACATTGTCATGCGCACCCCTCGTCACTTCTAATTTATTTTGTTACTAGCTACTTCGCGCGGTTCCACCCGCTCTGCTCAGTTCCTTTCGATCGTAGCGTATGGTTAAGTATTTATATGTTAGTATAGATGAATCCGAGGTTTGCTTGATGCTTAAACGCGTTTGGTCTAAAAATGATTTGTTCAATGAGTTCCTCTCAACCCTTAAACATAGTTTACGTTCGGCCCCAGTTCGTTACTTACAAAAAATGACAATGTTCATGGAGTCCTTCACCGATCAAAAATTATTAGATAGGTAATATAAATAATTAGCTTCTGCCAACGGGCTCGCCTGCGTTCCCGTAGAAGAAAAAATTCTCCTATACAGTATGGAGATCACTCATATGATTTAAATAAAACTACAAGTAGAACTCGACCACAGAAGCATAATACAATTAAATATTTAAACGTTTAAGAATGATAAAAATTAAATTTTCAAACAAAATAAATAATTAAATTAAGCAAATATTAAATTCTGTGGGATCAGCTTCACGTTTCTTGACCACAGACGAGCTGTAATGTTGTAGGTGGTCTAGGATTGTTACGGACATGCGGCGCGCCTGGTATAATGCCGTATTTGTAAAGAGTGTTCAAATTAGCTCAAAGATAATTATTCATTATTAAGAAACGCTATTTCGCTCTTTCTATCTCTCGTATATTGTCAGCCAATATAGATAGACATAAATGTGGTTTAAATTAAGTCATAAGAGGTTTCTCCATAAGGCATATTATTACAGACCTTTATACAAATTTTACCTATATCGATTCCCTCAACCATTTTGACGTGGTTTAGTAACAAACAAACACATAGACATTTGTAATAATATAAGTAAGAAGAAATCCCCAGCACTGCGTCAGACTATTGTCGACTATCGGTCCTACATAGAACATTATAGGTATACACTATACAATGTATACCTATACATATATGTCTATAGAATAGATATATAGATTATAAAAAATGGGTTGGCTGATAAGATCCTCGCCAGGCTATATAGCCCAATTTATTATATGTTTGTGTAACTTATCTTAATTAATGATAAAAAAGTAATAATCGCGGCTTTTTTTGAGGGGGTAAAATCATCCAATGATTCTTACTGACTAAAAACCATCCCGTTCCTACTCCTGCTTTTCGAACCGGAGCCCCGGTAACATCAGAGGCGTAGAGAAGTATGCTAATTGGGCCTCCAATAACCTCACTTACCTATACAACACAACACAACACCCACACACCCATCAACAGCTTATAAGTGGGCACTGCTGACCAAAGGCCTCTTTTCACACGCAGAAGGTTTGAGCATTAATCACCACGTTTGCTTAATACGGGTGAACACAACACAAACGTTGTTTCATGTCGGTTTTCTGAGAGGCCGTGGTATCACTCCAGTCGAACCGGCCCATACATACCGAAGCATGGCTCTCCCACACCTAAAATGCATGATTATAATATAATCAATATTTTTCAGGTCGGTAAGGAGTTTGGAGAAGCTTTATCTTCTATGACTGCAGCAGGCCTAAGACGGGACAAAATAACTTTAGTTGGTATTTCATTAGGCGGGCATGTGTGTGGTTTTGCCGGCCACGTTTATGAAATTCTTACTTCATTCAAACTAGACCGGTAAGTGCATTCAGGGTACTATCCACTTTTCTGAAATCTGTGTATAGGTACAGTGTCTCTGAAAATTTTAACTTTTTAAACTTACATTTTAAATTGCTACAAAAATACCCTATCACGAGGCTGATGACATCAAATACAGTTAGATTTCTCCATACGCTAATCGTTTTGCGCAAAAATATATTAAACTATATGTGCTATTACGAGTCACATAAATTAACATTATTTAATATTAAAAAAAAAACAATACATAAACCTAAAAAACATTTGTTAGGAGCTGTCAGTGTCTAATTGAAATAACTGTCATTCATCAAATGCAAACAAGCTAGTCTAAGATCCAGCTGCAGATCTGTGTACTTATCGAATACATGCTAGAATCCTCATTATTACCAGTGATAGGAATAGGTAGTGATTATTAGCCCAAACTTTGAAGAACATTTTTCCCTGACAACACTTAAATACATAAAAAATATATATTATTTGGAATAAGTTCATGTTCTTTACCTAAAAGGGAATGACGGATTTCGACTTACACAACTTTTAAAACAAAACTCACTCGTACACAAAGTTTCTACCTCCAATAATTTCAATATAAAATACAAACTTATAAAACCATTCTAAATATGAAGACTTAGTGAGGGCACATTCGGCTAGCTTTTTAGATTGGGTCCCGACTGCTTCAATCGGGTACGATGACTTTCTTGTTTTAGGGTTTTTCATTTTCATATTATAAAAAAACGCAGTTGGGTTTTTTTAGTTTTTTAAATTACCTTTTTATATCGCGTACTTTGGATGTTGATACCTATTATAAGATTAAACTTGGAACTAGGAACCTGAATTTATCAAGTACGGTAATTACCTACTTCTTAGTTCATGTAATACAAAAATCCGATGTCGCATCATCCACAGTCTTATCATCTGTATAAATGTAAACAGTGCAGGCTTTAATGTCTGACATTTATGTAACAATTTCTGTCGTAGTCTTAACGTAACTTAAAACGTAGTGTCGCCACGACCCCAATCAAGTTAAAAGATTATTTTGTTTATATATCAAATCTGCCTACACTAGAATTACACGAGTTTTCCTAATTTGAGTGAGGGTACTGTTGTATTTATTTTTACATAATACATATATTTTACTAGCTTTATCTTGAAGGCCTTAAGCCAGAAATACTCGTAAGTTGCGTGGCGTCTCGTGGTGCCGTCGCCATGGCAAGCATTTGACGACTCAGGCGACACTACACGACATGCAAGTGTGTCTACTTCTAATCTTCTTAAATTAATGAAATCGCCTCACTTCTGGGGGCTTAGTTATTTTACGTTATGAATTAAAAGCTCGGCGCTCTGATTGGCTTGCTCCAATGAACCAATCAATCAGAAGACTAAACACAATGTATCAATCTGACTGTAAAACAAATTCCTACTAGGCCCTCGTAACAGGCCACGCCACGGTAATATAAGTACTTTATGCCTTTACACGCTTCTGATTTCAGTATTATAGCGCTTGACGCAGCCAAACCTGGCTTCGATCCAGAGATTTTTAGATGTATAACAAGTACTGATGCACATATAGTACTGGCAATAAAAACTGATCCATATGGCTTGGGTTTATGTAAGGACTACGGAACACACAATGTGAACTTCAACCCAACGTCCATAAAACAACCAGGATGTCTCGGGTCACTCACCGGTCCAGTAACTACGTTTTCGAATTCTAATCTTACGGACCTTGGTACGTATAATGTTATTCAAATGCATTAAATAACACCTACCTACACCTATACTTCTATATGTCGTTAAATCGTATATACTTAGTACACTATATCTATAATACTAGCTATTTCCGCGCGGTTTCATCCGCACTGCTCGGTTCCTATTGATCGTGGCGTGATGATTTATAGCCTATAACCTTCCTTAATAAATGCGCTATCCAACACAAAAATAATTATTAAAATCAGACCAGTAGTTCCTGAGATTAGCACGTTCAAACAAACAAACTCTTCAGCTTTATAATATTATATATATATATAATATATATAATAATATATTATATAATATTATATATATTATATATTATACTAGCTACTTCCGCGCGGTTTCACCCGCTCTGCTCGGCTCCTATTGGTCATAGCGTGATGTTTTATAGCCTATAGCCTTCCTCGATAAATGCACTATTCAGCACAAAAAGAATTATTCAAATCGGACCAGTAGTTGCGGAGATTAGCGCGTTCAAACAAACAAACTCTTCAGCTTTATAATATTAGTATAGATATAGTATATATAGTATATATATATATATATATAGTATATAGTATTAGTATAGATAGATTATAAAAAAGTCAATTACCTTACAAAGTTGGGATGGGCCACAATAGTTGTTTTGCGATCTGATATAGATGATTGACTTTCGACGACACAAATCCTACATCGCACATGTGAAGTTTACATGCGAGCAAACATGGATAGAAAATTTCAATGAACAACTGTTGAGCAGAAAGCCCGTCAAACACAATCACCTTGCCTGGTCGGAGGTCCTTTTCTTAGTGAACCTTACTCTCTGTTCCCTTAAATGATGATAAAATCGTGCAATTTTTTTAACTTACATGGTCACTAACCATATTATTCGTGATCATGGCGCTTGCAACAGTGCCGAAATATTTTTAACTCATAGAAATTAGTAAATATGATAACTATGCCGTTTTACGTTCAAATGATATCATGTAAAAAACATCAATTGAATTATCCAACCGATAAAATCTGCAATACAAGAATAAATCGATTACAAGAAATAACTTATTAGTTTCGGTTTCGGTAGCTACTAACCATCTTGCACACAATTTTGTATCCATTACCTTTTTATACATATTATAATATACAATACAATGTATTATTATAATTAAAATAAAAAAAATAAACATGTTTGAAAAATGTTTAACGTTTATTGCTTTTAACGCCTTTAACCCATTGTATGCCGAAAAGCAGATCCACGCGAGATACAATGCATTGTTTATTGCTTTTTTATATACAAAAAAAGGTTATAGTATCAGTTGTAGTATCAGTGGTTTAATATTATTCTAAAGTTGTGTGACCGATTTCAAATAAATTGCAAATTATGAATCCATTTTTACGATATTATGTGTAAGTGTCTAACCAAGATTATGTATATCTAAATCATGCATTAATCTCTGTGGTATTATTGTCAACATTTTTCTTTTTAAAGTGTGATTTTATAAGTAGGTACCTGACTACCTAAATATACGCTTCTAATTATTCTTTAATTTCCAGTATATTGCAGCCACGGGAGAGCAGCGAGGTATTTTGTTGAAATGTTATTATATAACTGTACAATGATAGCCAAAAAAGCCAATAGCACCTCTGAGTGGGTCCTCTTCGCAAAAATTCTCAAATACACAATTTGTCTCATCCGTGACGTAGTGCTGGGGTAAGCTTTGAAATTAAATATTTTTATTATATTTTTGTTGTAACTAATATTAAAAAATATTTATAACCACAGAAAAGAAATGATGTTACTTTACAGACCGCCTATGTATGGTTGAATAACAAATCACACGTTCGTGTATTTTACCCGTCCTGTATAGATTCGTTATACTATATAACGAGGTATTAATCCCAGCCGGGTTTTTAGGAAGGGTGACGTCAGCACCGCTGACGTCACCATCCGTATTATTTGCACTCATGATGTCTCAGATAAACGAAACACAATTTAGAAATATAAAACAGCTTTATTTTTATAACTTCTTTATCATTACAGTTTTGGTATACCTATAAAAGTAAATACACTTTTCCACTCAATCAATAAACACAATAATCAATAAACACAATAATAATTATCAACAGCAATAACAATTATAAGTATCAAAGCACTCACCAAACGACCGTTCGGTCCAATCGCCACGAGCAAAAAAGTGTCTTAGTGAACCCAGTGAACGATGCAAGAAATCAACATGGCGGCTGAACGTCACGTTTAGGGAATTTACAATAACACGTGTTTACTTTTTAATTCTAATAATTCAAATTGATCTTTCATAATTCATAAAGTAATTTTAAACGAATTGTCGAATAACTAACACATTTTAAAACACAGTAATAACAAAACGGATATTCAAAAACCAACGATAAACAATGGCGGCTGTAACAACTACTAATATTTCAAATCCTTTTAAAATGATCGTTGCTTTTTGAACCTTTTAATTGATCAAAATATTCTTATAGAATTACCTAATTAATTATCAAGTTCATTAATAAATTTATTTATCAGAACAAAGAAATGAAATGAATTAAAATTAATCATAAATTAGAAATAAGAATAAACTTTAAAACAAATGCGTCGACACGGCCATTCTGCGGGGCGGTGCGTGCTCTGCGCCTGCCTCGTTTCTGAAAGTAGAAAGTTTTTATCTTTACTAGGTATCTGGACAGCATACCTAGGGTAGGTATTGAAATATAATTTTAAATTTGCACATAGGAATGAGCTGTAATAATGATAAGCAAATATGTTCTCGTAGATCGTGTTTATAATGCTCCACGCATTTTACACGTTTCATATTTTTGTTATTTAGTAAATGCAAATGTCTCCACGCATCCTTGCATTTTTGATTGATGATGTGGTCTGGGCGGTCATGTACGCCGTGGTCCACAGTACATCTTTGTCTTAGTAATGTGGTTATGGGCGGTCATGTACGCCGTGGTCCACACAGTTTATTGAGTTAAAATTTAAAAAGTATTGTGGCTGTGGTCTGGGCGGTCATGTACGCCGTGGTCCACAGAGGCTCTAAAGGAAATGGGTAGGACGATGCTGTGGTCTAGGCCTTTATTTGACCGTGGTCCACAGAGGCTCTGAAAATGACAACTTAGGTGGGAGATGGGACATGTAAGGATTAATACTGTCTTGTTATGTGAAAATTTTTAAGTTAGTTCATTATTGTTATTTTAAACTGGGTTGTTATGTCTCTGTTAATTCTCTTTGTGTTTAAGTCATAGAATAAATTATGAAATGAACTCACCGATTGTTTAACAATCAAACGTCATCGCAGCCTGTGACGTTGATGGCTGCGGGTCACTTGTGTTCGTCTGGGGCTGGAGGTCATCAGGGTTGTTTTGTTGGTCATCATCAGAGTGCGTCGACATGGCACCCTGATCACCAGGCTGCGGTGCCCGCCGAAGCTGGTCGTGAGCAACCTTACGAGGTCGTCCTCTTCCTGTTACTCGTTTAACGATGTATCTGTCCTTATCTTCAACCCTCACGATCTCATAAGGGTCACTGTACTTGAGGTCCAGGCATGTTTGATTACGTGGGTTATTTTTAATCAGTACGTAATCACCTTTTTGAAATGGCCTTATCTTAGCCTTATTTTGATCAAAGCGTCGTTTGTCATACTGAGCAGCAGCTTGCATTTTCTGTTGGACTTGTTGGTCGAGTATGTCAAAATCAATAGTTTCTTCATCAAGGTTTACTAGCCTCAAAAGTTGTGGGGGTACAGTATGCTGTCTTCGAGTCAGGAGAGTGAGTGGCGCCATTCCGGTTATACGATGAGGAGTGCAGTTGAATGCCAATTGCAGGGCTTCCAAAGCAGTTTGCCAGTTCTCGGTTTCATAATTTTTTACCATGGTCAACGCGTTCTTCAGTGTAGCCATGACGCGCTCAACTTGTCCATTCGCTCGGCTAGCTCCTGGCGCAATCGCGTGAATGTTGATACTAAAGTTGTCACAATAGTTTTTGAAATCTCCCAGGAATTCTCTCCCTCCATCAACTATAACTTGTACGGGTGTTCCAAATAAATGGATCATGCGTTTTAATGCAGCGAGACAACTGCTTGGACTTTTATCATTTGAATAATTAAGGAGTAAGTATTTGGTAAAGGCGTCTATGATAACAATCACATACTCGTCCTGACCATTTTGGTTTCTAGAACCCAATTTGCCCGTAATATCCATATGGATAACTTGGAACGCCGTAGTTGGTTTTTGTATAGGATGCAGTTGAACTTGTGTAGCACCAGAAGGACCCTTTGACATTTTGCATACAATGCAATTATCCACGAACTTTCGAACGATTGAGCTCATCTTGTCGAACCAGTAGGACTCTCGTAATTTACATAGCGTCTTCTCCCATCCCGGGTGTTGTAAAGCAGTGTGATACGAATTTATTAAGCTCCATTGAAATGACTTCGGCACCACAATAGCTTCATAATTGCCGAATCGTGAGTCGGTAAGACGTTTCTTGAGTACGCCATCCACCAGGACATAGTTCTCTACTGGATTACCGCTGGCAATACCATCAATAAGTAAGCGTAAGTCACTATCTCGTCTCTGCTCTACCTGAACCCATTCCGTATTTCTGGTCAAAGTATTGATTGTACTCTCCATATTTGGGTTTCTACTAAAGAAATCGGCATGCTGAAGATTCTGACCCTTACGATATTCTATTTCAAAATCATAATTTTGGAGAAACGCCCACCAGCGATGAATTCGTGGAAGTAAATCTTTCTTGAATTTGGACGCTTTAAGCGCATTGCAGTCAGTGATGACCTTAAACTTCCTCCCGTACAGGTATTGACGAAAATGTTTGATTGCTTTAACCACCGCCAAAGTTTCAAGTTCGTAGGAGTGGTATCGACTCTCTACTTCAGTGGTACGCAGGCTCATGTAGGCCACTGGATGATGTCGCCCGTTAACTATCTGCACCAACACCGCCCCGTAGCCGATGCTGCTGGCGTCGGTGTACAGTTCAATAGGAGCGTCTTCCTGGAATATCAAAAGGGTAGGCGCAGTGGACAAGTGTTGGATGACATAATTCCTAGCCTGATCATGCCTTGTATTCCATTCCCATTTTGCGTCTTTTTTAGTTAACTCGTATAGTGGTGTCATAACACGAGAAAAGTTTGGTATAAAGCGTCTAAAATACCCCGCTAACCCGTTAAATTGCCGTACTTGTTTAACAGTTGTGGGAATGGGGGCTTTCGTTAGGGCTTGTATTTTTGTCGGGCTAGGACTAACTTGTCCGTCTGATATGATATTACCTAGGTACTCAATAGAACGCTTAAAGAAGGCCGTCTTCTCCACATTGATTGAAAACCCTGCTTCCTGAAGAGTCATGAGTATTCTCTCAATGCGTGACAAACCCTCTGAAAAGTCCTTACACTTTGTGAGTACGTCATCTACGTATACTTGACATATAGGATTAGGCCCGTAAAGTAGAGGCCCCAGAGCTCTATTTATACATCTTTGGTATACAGAAACAGCGTTACTTAAACCAAACGGCATGGCCAAATACTCATAGAGGCCATCGGGCGTTACGAAGGCAGTTTTTTCAATAGAGTTTTTGGACACCGGTATTTGATGAAATCCCGCTGCCATATCAAATGTTGAGTAGTAGAAGCCCCCTGATAGTTGATCGATTTGGTCAGAAATTATTGGTAGAGGGTAATGATCCCTAAGAGTATTTTTATTCAGCTCCCGGTAGTCTACGCACATGCGATTCTGCCCGTTCTTCTTTTTCACCAATATAATGGGACTAGAGAAAGCAGAGGTACTCTCTCTAATGATATTATGTTCTAACAACTCGGTCACGATTTCTCTGACTTTTTCTCTTTCGACAGGACTCAATTTGTACGGCCTACGCTCTACATACCTGTTAGGATCTTTTAAACGGATTTCTAATTCACCCGTGTTAACCCGCGTACGCGGATATCCATGAATGAACAAATGTGTATACTTGTTCAACAGTATTTTTAACTCGTTTATCTGATCTTCACTAGATAAGTCGGTAATAAGTCTATCAAATTTTTCATCATGTGAATGCATGTGATAGACCACCGGTTGGTGCAGTAATTTGGCACCCTGGGCCGTAACTAATACACTTAGGTATGTGTTCTTAATAAGGTTAGTACCGATCAACATATCAGAGCATATTTCGTAATCCGGAACCACATGAAACTGTAGTTCCACGCGTAAATTGTCTATCTGACAAATGGTAGTTAAACAAGTTAACGACATCAATGTAAACTGCCCAATGCCCTTCAAGTAATGGACTTGATCAACGCGTTTACCCGGAATTTTCGCAGCCACCGACTCGCGTATCAGTGAACATTCCGCTCCACTATCAAAAATAGCAGTAAATTCAAAATTTCCAATAGTGACAGGTAACCAAGTAAGATTTGGTTTGCCAACGCAATTCACATTTGAAACCACTGAGCGTTCACGTTTAAAACACGTTTCATATGTATGCCCAGCTTTGGAGCAAAACGTACAGGTAGGTTTGACAGTGTTTTGCGTTTCACTATTTGAAACCTGACGCGGCTGTAGAGCTGTGTTTTTGTTCGCAAAACGACAATCACGTGTATCATGGTTAGTCCTCTTACAAACTTGACAATATAACTTTTCTGCCAAACGTGGGCGTTTGTTTAAATTCTGTGACGTCTGATTCGAATTTAAACGTTTTGTTGGACGTATTGATGAAGCTACAGAAATTAATTCAGGTACAGATTTTGCACGCGCATTTAATAATTCAATTCGTAATCTTTCGTCACTAACGCAGCCAATAACAGCCTCTACCGCGTCATCACTAGTCAGCTTATCTTTGGTGACACGTTGCCATAATACCCAGGCCTCGGATAGAAACTGTGCAATGTTTTTGCTACTGTCGTAAACATGTTCTCGAAACCGAAATACATCTCGCGAATACCGACTTTCAGGTTCAAATGTCGTGATCAACACATCGCGCAGCTCCTCCCAAGACCCCGTGGACACCAACCAATTGTCTACGTATAACCTCGCACGACCTTTCAATAAACTACCTACTTTCATTCGAACATCATAATCACTGAGGTTGTACGTGTCCATTGCAGTGCTAACATGCTTGCACCACTCGCGAATTCCTATATTACTGTCCGGGTCATATGACGGTAAAAATATATCACTGATTTTCACTTTAGAATCGACCTTCGTCATACGATCCGATACGTGCTTCATCATCTGCATCATTTGAGCAAAGAACTCGGCTGGAACCCCGCTAACAGAAGTGTTAGCTATGGGAATTGCATCAGAATGACTAGGAGAAGTGGGTGGTGATCCCACTTCTGATAACGAGGTATTAATCCCAGCCGGGTTTTTAGGAAGGGTGACGTCAGCACCGCTGACGTCACCATCCGTATTATTTGCACTCATGATGTCTCAGATAAACGAAACACAATTTAGAAATATAAAACAGCTTTATTTTTATAACTTCTTTATCATTACAGTTTTGGTATACCTATAAAAGTAAATACACTTTTCCACTCAATCAATAATCACAATAATCAATAAACACAATAATAATTATCAACAGCAATAACAATTATAAGTATCAAAGCACTCACCAAACGACCGTTCGGTCCAATCGCCACGAGCAAAAAAGTGTCTTAGTGAACCCAGTGAACGATGCAAGAAATCAACATGGCGGCTGAACGTCACGTTTAGGGAATTTACAATAACACGTGTTTACTTTTTAATTCTAATAATTCAAATTGATCTTTCATAATTCATAAAGTAATTTTAAACGAATTGTCGAATAACTAACACATTTTAAAACACAGTAATAACAAAACGGATATTCAAAAACCAACGATAAACAATGGCGGCTGTAACAACTACTAATATTTCAAATCCTTTTAAAATGATCGTTGCTTTTTGAACCTTTTAATTGATCAAAATATTCTTATAGAATTACCTAATTAATTATCAAGTTCATTAATAAATTTATTTATCAGAACAAAGAAATGAAATGAATTAAAATTAATCATAAATTAGAAATAAGAATAAACTTTAAAACAAATGCGTCGACATATACAATCCTAATATTATAGTTGTTTAGGTATGTGGCACAATTCCTCCCTTAGTCGATCCCAAATCCCTCAATTCCCTAATCTCCAAAAGCCAACGCTCTCATAATTCCAGTGGCACTGAAGGTGTCCATGGGCGTCGCGCGACCCTAGATGACGCGCCTACTCGTTTGCCGCATATTCCATAAGAAATATTCATACGTATCAATGTAACTAAAATAATTCCATAAGAAATATTCATACGTATCTATGTAACTTAAATAAACTCTTGTCTTCTATTTATTGATACAGAGTGCCTCACTCACAACGTACCTTACATACCTCTATAGTGATTCTTATCATCACTACTTACTTCATTCTTTTTTCAATCTTTCCATTGATAAGTTACCAATGAAATCGGCTCGTACTTACTTTGTAATTGCATTATCTTTTTTTAATTTTCCAGGAACCCAGGCAACTTTTATTTGACCACCAACGCATATCCTTTATATGGCAAAGGGGAGGATGGAACGTATCCGGCGTTTTAAAATCGGAATTGTCTTAAAATGAAAATTGGACAATTGGATAGTGATGCTGTCACTCTCTTCAAATAACATCTAATATATAAGTATTTGTAGATATTTAGAATTAGATAGATATTTATAGATAGAATCTACACTGAAATATTGTTGTTAATGATTCACCTTCTTGTTTTATTTACATAATTATATAGTTAAAACATAAGCGTTCAATATTCTTATTAACTTATTATACCTAATTGTAACAACAACAGATTAATTGAAATAGATTGCCAATGTACTTTTTTGTGTTATTCATTAAAGATATATTAAATACAACTGAGTTCCTATTTGTCAACTACCTACTTGTTCTGTAGTTTTTCCGAAATGGCCTCGACTGCAGTGATAACACGGTTTCACAAAAACCGGCGTGAAACCACGCTTGCGCTTACTTCCAGACTCGCCGCATCGCGTCCCGGTGTGAATTGACCCTTAAACGGGAGTCGATATTATTATTATTAAATACAAAGTTGATATCACAAGATTGTGAGCCGCAGCCTCCTTTTCATACAAAAATAAAGGCTTAAGTTGGTTCTTGGAGCTCCGGCTCGAAAAGCAGGAGTAGAAACGGGGTGGCTTTTAGTCAGTAAGAGTCTGACATTCCCTCTCGCCTCGACCAAGGAAGAGGAGAGAAGTCATTGGATTATTTTCCCCACAAAAAAAAACAACAAGGTGACTCTAGTCGTTCTTTTTCCCATACAAACAGGGTGATTTTCTACCACTGTTTGGCATCGTATTGTACATATAAAATTAAACATGGTATCGTTTTGTCTCAATTAACTTTGTCGGAACGGTTTTAAATTTGTAAAATATTACACCACTAAACAAGCACATCCACATCGACAAGTTCGAGCCGCCGACTAGACCGCTGTTAAGTTATTCTGTTTCCCGCATTAAATTTGTCGAGGGAAGTGGAAACTTCGCATCGTTTTTTTCTTCTCCCCTAATAATATCTTCTGATTTGTTTAGTTGCGGAACCCAAAACAGTTGTCAATGTTTCTGTGACGTTTACGCGCCGGACTTCAGTGTTCCGGTGTTTCCTTGGTTGTATCTACTGTAGACATTGGCTTATAGGATTTATAGATTTTGGGAGGTTGTGGCGGGCTTGACCCATGTAAAAAGAATACAAACAAAGTTAAATAAAAATTAACACCATGTTTATATGTCTAGATGGGTCTACTCCGGTTCTCGAATGCGAAGTTTCGTTTAAGTTTCGACCGTAGGTTTTATTGATTTACTAATTCAATTACTTGAAATAATGTTTTACAGTTCGGCCGTAAGATCTTGGCGTGTCTGAAGTTAGGCTCCCGCAATTTTAGCGCTTAAAAACCCTAACAAAAAGAAAGGTATTAAAGAAATAAATGCTAATAACAGTTTTTAACAGCAATAAGAACTACAAATTACATTTATTTGTTTAAACCATTTTTACGAGTTATCAAGCGCTAAAATTGCGGGAGCCTAACTTCAGACCCGTCGAGATCCGAAGGCCGAACTATACTTTTAATTTCATATTAAAAACTATTTATTTATTTACTTCATTTCATTCGTTCATTTTTGTTCGTGAAAGTTCGCAATAAATAGAATTGTAGTACCTATGCAATCTGCGAAGTTTCGAACGAAATTTCGTTTTTCGTTGATTTAAAGTAGATCACAAAAAACGTTGCAAAAATGTTCTTGTCAATAAGTACCAATCGTGTCATCTAGACATCACCACGTGTCATGCACGTTATGTACTTATTAAATACCTACGTAAACAAAAAAGTACATATTAAAAATGATAACGGTAACATGCTTCATCAAATTATACTAAAATTATAAAGGACGTATAAAAAATGATAAACAGATCAGATTTATCGAGAAGTACCTAATTAAAAATTACAATTACCTATGTTATTCATATTCTTGATCTACTATTGCTAAGTAAGCTAAGTAGGTGTGTCTTTGGTAATCTGTGACAACTAGTGTCCGACCGAAAGTTCGGTTTCGGTTTCGGTTTCGGCCGAGTTTCGGCCAAAAATCAAGTTTCGGCGACAATTTCGGTTTCGGCCAAAATTGGCCGAAATTTTTGCCGAAACCGAAACTGATTTCGGAAGTTGTCGTGCACGCTCGCCTAACGTCGTTTCTCGCAACCTCGCGTCGTTGCTGCGAGAAACGACGTTATGTCGATGTTCGGGAATTGTCGTGCGCCGTAATTTGATTATTCATAACTAATAAACATTTTGCTATGACAAGTTTATTTGAAAAAATAATAAAAATATTATTAATATTTTTCTATATTATATTAAATAATAAATCATTGCAAGAAAATTAATATACTGTGTTTCCATTTCATATCCTAATTAATAATTAATGCAGAATAATCGATAAAATGTACCAAACTTCAGTATTCTAAGTAATTTTATACATGATCACGTGAGTTTCGGTTTCGGTTTCGGCCGAAACTAAAGCCACTGCCGAATATTCGGTTTCGGTTTCGGCTGGAAAACCAGTTTCGGTCGGACTCTAGTGACAACGTTATGAGTAGTGTATTTGTTAAATATACATATTATTACCTTATTTTACTATTTCTCTCATGTTTTATTTTTAATATAGTGCTGTTTGTTGTCCTTAATAAATCTAACCAATTGGCGCCATATTTTATCTGTGTTGCCAATTGCTCTTCTCAATTTTCCCCTCCCAACGTCATTTTCTTGGATTATACTCACCTACATTTTAATGTATTATTTATTGTAACCAACTTAAATAAACGATAAGGTTCATTTCGCTTTTCGACAGTTAAGTACTTTGTAATAATTAAGATTTTTTTTGTTTGAAAGGGTGCAATAATATTTAGTTTTATAGAAGTAATCTATACATATAATAAAATCGTAGAAAAGTGCTGCCTGTACATTGAAAATAAAAATTAAAAAAATAGCAGGGGTTATTGTTATGTCGATGTCGAACCCAAAAATGTAATTAACTTTTTTTTTGTCTGTTTGTCTGTTTGTCTGTTTGTCTGTTCGTCTGTTCGTCTGTGCGCGCTAATCTCAGAAACGGCTGATCCGAGTTGAATGCGGTTTTCACGAATATATTGTGGGATGCTTAAATTTACATTTAGTGTTTGTTTCATGTCAATCGGTTCATAAATAAAAAAGTTATGTCAAATTAAAGAATCACGTCGAACATTCTATGCTTATACCATTAATCTCCGCAACTATTTGACGGATTTGGTTGAAATTTGGTACAGATATAGTTTAGAACCTTAGAAAGGACATAGATATATTTTTATTTCAAAAATCAAAAAACAAAAATAAGAAATAAATTATTTATAAATAATTCTATGTCGATCGTTACACGACTTCGGTTCATGTTATTGTTTTAATTTATCGAAAAAAAGTAAATAAATAGTAAAAAGGTATGAAAAAAATAATATCAATATAATAAAACATTTAGTACAAAGAAAATGCTCTAACGGAGTATAGATAATTCTATGTCGATCGTTACACGACTTCGGTTCATGTTATTGTTTTAATATCGAAAAAAAGTAAATAAATAGTAAAAAGGTATGAAAAAAATAATATCAATATAATTAAACTTTTAGTACAAAGAAAATGCCCGAACGGAGTATAAATAAATAATCCAAGTTGTCTTTATCCTCGATAGATGGCGTTGGGATCGAAATAGATCGCGCTATGGTTTCGTTACATTCATTTGGTTGGGTATCGGCCGAGCGCTTCGGTACTATCGTAGAAAATGTGTATCCCACCCAAAACATAAATGTGAAAGGCTGCCAAGTTCGATAATATTGGAATGCTTCGCCTATAAAAGAAGTGAGATCTAAATAAGTACCAAGTTCCATACACAGACCTCAGTTAAAAATGATATAACAAGTTGGCAAGTTTTCACACACTTTGTTATAAACCTACTAAACGCAATGAGTCAAGTATATAATTTTCTATTAAAACTTGCCAAGTTATATCATTTTTAAATGAGGTCTGTGTATGGAACTTGGTACTTATTTAGATCTCACTTCTTTTATAGGCGAAGCATTCCAATATTATCGAACTTGGCAGCCTTTCACATTTATGTTTTGGGTGGGATTTCATTTATTTTTGTAAGGTTTATTTTCTTTTTTGCTTATTTTACTTTACTTTGACTAAATACAAACCTTCGTAACGAATTTTAGGTCGGTACGACCATTGGAAGATATAGATATTTTTTTGTTTTAGTTCCTTAGGGGTATGAATTTACACCTTCATTATTTTTAAAACCGACTCACACTTGGCCATTTTCAGATTTTTTCCTTTACCTTGACCTAAAGACCTACCTCCATGCCAAATTTCAAGTCAATACGACCATTGGAAGTGGTCTAGGTTTTTGATGAGTGAGTCAGTCAGTGAGTGTATAGTAAAAATAGCGATTTTCTGACGTCAATATCTCAAGACCTACAATAGGTACATTAATGAAATTTTGTATTTTAGATAAGTAAGTAGCTCGACAGATACTAGAAATTTCATATGCGTAGATAAAATAGATTTTGAGTTATAGGTGGGTCGAACTTGGCCCGAAATGGTTCGTGTAATATAACCCACGGCCGGTGTGTCGGTATTGCTCGAACTTGGCGGACACACTGCCGTGTGTCTAGATTATCAGTCGTATGATTATTTGTCTGTAGTGGTCCTGCTGTTTCGTATATTCTAAATTGGTTTCGTTGTATTTGTCAATTAATAAGTTTATTTGTTGGGTTTTCCTGGTTTTTTGGTTAAACTATTTAACGTAGGTTTAGTTTGATATCGATTATTAGTAGTTACTGTAGTTAGTTTTTTTAATAAAATTGTAAGTCTAATTTATAAATTAATTAGATTAGATTTAAGTCGTTTCTTTTAAATTATTTAGTTTAAGCTTGGTTATTATAGCATAGAGGATAGGTTGTAATATAGTTTCTTTTTTAATTGTTATAAATTCGTAATTCGTAGCTTTCTTTAGTTTTAAGTTAGTTTAAGTCCGTTTTTAAACTATTTTTTCAATGCCCTAAGTGAGTATACATCTATTAAATTCAAACGCAGAGCTCATTATGTTGATTTTTGAAGAGTTCCCTGGAATATCTTCCACATCTGTTTTTGAAGAGATCCCGCGAGATCGGGAACTATGTGGTTAAAACCAAAAATTTGCCGGAAGTCACTATTCCACGCGAACGAAGTCGCGGGCAAAAGCTAGTATGTTAATAATGTCTTAGTAACTTGAATATTTAATAGATTTTCTCATGCGGAAAATATTTTTACTAGAATGAAAAAAAATTAATATCAACTCCCGTGTTTAATAAACAAAATATTTTAAAACCAAATAAAAAAATGGTACATAACGTGTACCAAATATTTTTGGGAGATACTTACAAAGGGGTTTGGGTAAAGTTGGCGTCGTTTTGAAGTTGAGCGGCCAGTAACGAAACTTAAATATTATGAAAGAACAGAATACAGCGATCAAAAGCTATTATGGTCATATTTCTCTAAACCATATCGGAACTGAGATATTTGGTTTTATATTGGTCATTGAAATCGAAGAAGTTATTAAATGTTATTGCACTCTTTATCTATGGGCCGATGTCGTGGCGCGCTTCTAATCTCTCGTGGACTTGTGGATAATTATAACTATCATAGGCGTCTCCCGGGGAGGGGGTTGGGGAGGCAAACCCCCGAAAAATGCGTACCTAGACATTACAGAGCATTATGTGTCTAGTTAGCATAGTACATCCCCTGTTTGGCAAAGGTCTGTATGACTACCTATGAATCTATTTATAATATTACATAAATTATTTTTTTTTTTTTTTGGTCACCCATTTCATGGGTCGACTTTCTGGTAGAAACACTGAAAGGGCTAGATGCAATATTGGGCCGCAGCTCTGGATCAGGTATCAGCCTTACTGGACTCCTTCTGTGACGGTCTGGTGGCCCTTTGAGGCGCGCGGAGTCGTGCCGGTCTACGAACGTGCTAATAAGGAAGCTGAAGAATTTGTTTATTTCATTATAAAATTCTGAAATTAGTATTTGGGCTAATCAAAAACAGTCCGTTTGTATAAGATGATTATTTTGATGATGCTCAATGTGCTAATGGCGTAGCAGAACTTAGCTCAGTCATGACATGCAGAAAATATACAGGGTATCTCTGGAAGTATTGATCAAATGGAACATAGGGGGCATAGAGAATGTCACCCCTAACTTTTTGATCTGGGAATGGTGCTCTGATCTGACTTAACGGATCACATGCTAAACTAGAACACTGCAAATAATTTAGTCTCATTGTGTTTTATATGCCGCGACAGTTAATATTGTTTCGAAGTCATCAGCGATTGTATTATCAGCTTTGCGATCAGTTCCACCGTAATATTAGACCGCTGCGCGCGCATCCTTGCACAGACACACGCGGCGCGTGCCGGCTGACGTAAAAAGTGGCGGGAAAAGTGACAATTGTTAAAACGTCAATAATATTTTTTTTAAACTCGTTTGCCATCAAGAAGAAAAAACATTTTTTTTATTTTTAAAAATGTGTAGTGCTAAAGGACTGTGGCTTACGACGCCTATTTTCGTGTTAATCGGTTGGTAATATTTTTAAAGCCCTATCATGTCCTAGATCTAATTATTTTCATGAATGCTGTAAAACGACTCAAAACATACTACCAATATTTATTTATTCATGAATATAATTTATCTGTGATAGTTTTAATTCAATTGTTAACTTTGTTATCAATGGTCGCGAAACAAAATGTTGTGACATTAAAATATTTATTAACTTTTGTTTTACACACAACGTCACGCCTTTTTTAGCTCCGAAGGGGTAGGCAGAGGTGCACATTACGGCACGTAATGCCGCTATACAATGTACACCCACTTTTCAGCATTTGTGTTATAAGTCTCCTGTAATAGGGGGTGAGCCTATTGCCATATACTGGGCACAATTCCTTTAGTTTTCTTAAGTAGAATTCTAATAATTTCAGGTTTGCTTCAAATAAGTCAAGCTGCATTTTTACGCTGCTACAAGGGGTAAGATAATATTTTAATCGTTGTTTTATTTATCAAGTAGTTATTGACAATTTGTGTATCCACCTATACTACAAATAAACTCACACTAGGCCACTTTAATCATTTCCCACGCAATCAACCGATCTTTTCATCGGTCGCCACATTTCTTTACATTCCTTTTGAAAAAAATAGGGCAGTCTTAGTATTAAACATTTATCTACAAGATTGCTAGACCCAACAGTTGAGGCATTCAGTCAAAAAACTAATAAAGAAACAAGTGACCACATGTCTGCAACACTTACATAACTGTCTGGGGCCAGTTTAGTGCATTCAATGTTATTAATTTTGATAATCTATGCATTATAACAGTCATAACCTGCACTCAAGTATGTGGCCGCGAAATAAACTGTAAATGCTATTTGGTATGAAGGTTACAAAATAAAGATTAACTCGGTACAGAGACATTATTTTTACATAATTTTGAATTAATGTGTATATTGAAACCATTGGTCAACTCCACCCTATGGATGTCGTGCCGGTCTTTTTTTTTGAGGGGGGAATATCATCCAATAACTTCTCCCGCCTTGGGCGAGGCTAGAGAGAGTGTCAGACTCTTACTGATTAAAAACCACCCCGTTCCTACTCCTGCTTTTCGAGCCGGAGCCCCGCTAAACCTGCTAGGTATTCCGCAGCTCCGGATCAGGTATCAGCCTTACTGGACTCCATCTGTGACGGTCTGGTGGCCCCTTGAGGCGCGCGTGGAGTCTCGCCGGTCTACGAACGTGCTAATAAGGAAGCTGAAGAATTTGTTTATTTCATTATAAAATTCTGAAATTAGTGTTTGGGCTAATCAAAAACAGTCCGTTTGTATAAGATGATTATTTTGATGATGCTCAATAAATGGTGTAGCAGAACTTAGCTCAGTCATGACATGCAGAAAATATACAGGGTATCTCTGGAAGTATTGATCAAATGGAACATAGGGGGCATAGAGAATGTCACCCCTAACTTTTAGATCTGGGAATAGTGGTCCGGTCCGACTTTTAACGGATCACATACCTACGAAACTATAACACTGCCAATGATTTAGTCTCATTGTGTTTTATATGCCGTCAAGATAAATAAAGTAATTTACGCATACATAAATAAAAACTCTTAACAATTCGATTAAAATTGTACCATCTGCATTCTCTGAAGATTAATTTTCTTTGCTAGATCGTCTTAGCTAAACGAGTTTATTTGATAAAACAAGTAAATTGTATACGGGCTGATTGTAATTTTGTACAAGGTAAATGCCCTCACGATACAGGAGAAAATCCTTGTGTAGGGAACGTTTCAAAAAATAAATAAATAGCGTATTGCCAAACTTGATATTATATCGGCATTACATAATAGATGCAAACACTAGGTATCATACGAGGTCAGGTGAATCTAGTTTCGAAACAAAAGTAGAAAAAAAAAACATTTGCATATATTATAACTTATTTTTTCTACTTGGTCTGTGTAGCATAACTTGGTATATGTTTTATACATTAACATATGTACGTTACATATATACATTTTGGAATAGACCACCAGGATCACCTACCTCATCCGGGTCCGCCCAGTTTTTGCATTCGAGTGTGAAAATTCCTTGGCATGGAAAATGTTAATGAATCATATTAAAATAATCATCAACATTACATCTGTCAAACAGGTACAATGATTACTTTTATGTATATATTCACATATTGAGTAAAAATCCTGATCAAATGTTTTAAACCGACCTATATATACAACCTACATAATAATATGTCGTGGCGGCCAGGAAGTTTAAGGGTCGGCAATAGCGTCGAGCGTATCATTGGTTGCACTAACATAATTATCATCAGTTAAGTTCCTAGGGATGTGCCATAACAGGCATGCACCGTGGGGGCTCCGGAGCAGGTCTACTTAGAGGAGTCGATGCCTCTTACAGGTGCAGTGGTTGGCCAACGGGGTCGTTTTAGTGATGTAGAAAAAATCTCACTCCCTAGTCGTTTATCCCCGAAAAGCTAGTCTTTTGAAGGTTTACCCCGACATCAAAAAAGGCATGGTTGAGTTGATTTAACACGTAGGGTCCGAACGCAAATCCACGCGACACACAATGTGTTTTCTATTGTGTCTTACATACATACGAGAGGTTAAAAGACTAGAATATTAATGTTTGATAATAATCATTCTCGAAGATTAATTTTCTTTTAGATCTTCTTAGCAAAACGAGTTTAATATAAAACAAGTAAAATTACACAAGCATTGTAATCATACTACAAGGTAATGTAATAAAATTTGCACACATCGCTGTCACGATATTGCTTAAAACTAAATCAAGGTTCATTATTCCAATCGAATACCTTTTTTTCATCTTGTAAATCATATTGGTATTGTAGGTAACTTTTTAAATTAATTTTTAGACAATTATTTATCACTTACATAGTGATGAATAAGTACTATAATATAAGTAAGTACTTAATAAGTAAGTACTATGTAGGCACTAGGCCGTTTCAATTTAATAACTCCATAATCATTGGATTCCTAGGAAAATCATGCGGTATTTTTAACACGGGTCATGCTTAAGGGAAATCTTTTACAAAATTTTCATTATACAGCATAGTTTCATAGAACTAAGTTTTTCAGTATTAGAAGGACCTACAGACGTTTATTGTGTGAATTTATATTTGACTAAATACTCTCCCTTAATAATACAAAAATAATTATTCAATTCGAACCAGTAGTTGCGGAGATTAGCACATTTAAACAAACACTCAAACAAAGACCCAAACAAAACACACACACATCTTCAGTCTTTAGTTTTATAATATTAGTATATTACATAGATTTATAATAATTTACAGATATTCAGGAAAAACCTTAGCACTTGTTCAGTTTAGTAATTACTCGGCCGTTTAAGCAGATTCAATCTCAAGGGCATTTTTTACTCAGCATAAAAGTTATTATATTTTTCCATTTGCAAGCAAATTACTCCTTAGGTATACATGAATATATAATTGTTTATAAATATTTGTTGTGGAGGTCTCTCCTTCTCGGGATTGACCTGGTGAAAATGGGCATCGCATCCCGCAACCCGCAGAAAATATATACAACAATATTATACATATTATATATTACTAGCGGACCCGACAGACGTTTCCTGTCTACACGTTAATTTGAAAATTTAAAACTTTTTTAATAAGCTAAAAATCCTGGACCTTTTTGATGAAAATTATTATTCAAATTTAACAATATCTAACGTCAAATATTTGACACTGCATGGTAGCGCCGTCCGTCGGATCGGATGTAAAACATTCCAAAATCAACAACTACTAATAAATTAAAAATTAATTAAAAAACATTGTCCAGCGGACAAAATTGTGAATCTAAACCATTTCAGATCCCCTTGAGTTACACAAAAAATTCATCAAAATCGGTCCAGTCGTTTAAGAGAAGTTCAGTGACATACACACGCACAGAAGAATTATATATATAAAGATTACATTTTATGACAAAAAGTTATTTTAAATAAACATTTCGATGTAGGAACTTACCACCGTACTCAGAGTCAGTTAATGGTTACTTCAGCCAGTCCTTATCAGAGCAAAATCGCTACTAAGGAATAGTTTAAGTAATCATTAAATGTCTCTGTGTACGGCAGTTACAATTTGAAAAAATATATTTTTTTAAACGCTAACACATACCTAGTACGAGTTTATAGCGAGCACAGTATCAGAAATGACCTCCAAAAATAAAATAAATCTAGCCTAATCTCCAACCAGTGACCATTCTTTTATCATTTTCAGGGAAAAACCTTGCCCTTGTCATGACATAAACCTTATTTAAACAGTGAAACAAATAGATGAGTCCAAGTTCACGCTGTGGCCTTCAACAACGCACCGGTAGCTTGCGCACGCGTGTCTTTAGTCTTTAGCAATGTTACGCTTCACTACCGACTAGCCGACTAACCGACTCACAAACACAGCCTTTTCAAAAACTCATGCGATTGTGATATTTAAACGATTTTAACAATGAACTGTTTATGAAAGAAATGTAATTTAAATAAATGCCTATCAATTAGTACAAATTACTCATAGATAAATATTGATTATGATACTAAAATCGCCAATTTTCAGCGAGAGATATGCGATTTTTCGAATAAACACTCAAAATGGATAAATACTGAGTAGTTACTGGGTAAATATCCACTTTTTAAAATACTCGAGTAAAAACGGAAAATAATTCATTTTGAGTATTTATCCGAAAAATCGCCCATCTATAATCACCGTATTAAGGTCATATTTTTTCTAAACCTACCTAAATTGTATAATCCCCCCTTGTCTAAAGTAGAATGAGAAGCCTACCAGCCTAATAGAGTGATTAGAATATAGTATCAAGACTTTCAAGGCAAAAGAAAATGAGGTGTGTATGATCCCTACTCCATGTCGATTGAAAGTCGATTGTTACTGCTTTAATTGTCCGGCGGAAATCAGCAATACCCAGCCTAGCATTTCATACAGTCGTTTTAGTAATCAATACTTACCTACAAAGTGCAAAACTAGTACCCATTACGTTACGAAACTTTTTGTCAGTGTTTTTAGGGACTTGGTACTTAAACCGGTAAACGAATAGACGGATCATCTGATGGTAAGCAATCACCGCCACCCACGGACACCCGAAACACCAGAGGCGTTACAAGTGCGTTGCCGGCTTTTTGGGGGTTAGGCATTTAAGGGTTGTTGGTAATTGGGTCTCCGGTAACCTCATTCACGCAACGAAACACTTGCGTTGTGTTTCAAACACAATGCTGTTTCACGTCGGTTTTCTGTGAGGCCGTGGTATCACTCCGGTCGAGCCGGCCTATTTGTGCTGAAGCATGGCTCTCCCACACTTAAATTAGGTATACACAGTATGATTAACATTTAACAGGAACTTTAACAATAAATGAAGAATCACCATTTGTGTGTTCATTAGTTTGAACTTACAAGCTTGTAGTGCATTTTAATTTACACAATAACAGAATTAATTTATAGGTACAAAATAAAGTTTCATACAATCACAACTAAATTTGGCGCGGTGGTAGTTATACTTCAGTGTCAAATATAAACAAAACAGTGAAATAATAAGTAGTGACAGATACTGTCTTCTACCATATATTGTTAAGATCTGAGCCACGGCCAGAACAATGCGTGCAAAGAATATATTAACAAAAACTAGTAATTTATCACGCACGTGTAAGTTGAAGACGTGTTACAAACCGACAGCTCATCAACCTACCCCAACCCATTCTTCTTAAATATTCAACCTTATTTTTGTGTAATTAAGTCGAAAATGGAACAACGTTTGACAGATTGGGATACTTTTATGCGCTTGCGTTGGTACCATAGATGCTACATAGAACGACGCGGTTCAATTAATTACAGTTACTCAGCCATTACAATTTCTTTGACGTTATTATTGTTTTGGTCTAGTTTTTGTGAACGAGACTGCATGAGGTCGTCAGTTCGACTCAAGGCCAGGTATCAATTAAGTAATTCGTTAGGTTATGCGAATGCGAATGTCTATTACCGAGTCTAGATTTCAGATAAGTGGATTACGCTCGAGTTAGTTATGGTGTTGATTTTTAAAAAAATATCATTTTTTTATAATTTCGAATTCAAATGCATCGAATCGCGAGTCACACGTGCTTAAGCAAAAGTAAAGGTCATTGCCCCGTTTCCACATGCAATATTTACCGGTTGCAATTAGGTACAAATGCAATAATTATTTATGTGCAATCATTCAATCATAGATTGTGCGAAATAAATAAATATAACTAATTAGATACTTATTTTATATATGAGAATGTATAATTTCAATTCAATTAAGTAATTTAGTTTTATTCGTGTAACCATGAACAGCACAATGGCAATAGCAAACTTTTGCGACCATTTTTTTCAGATGAATCATCTCTGTTACTTCTATCTTTTTTATCATATGATCTTTTTTAGAATACCTATCAGCACTTACTAAGAACGCGTAAAAAATACTTGGTGCTAACCATATTTAAATTAATGGTCGACCTTGTATTATAAATAGACAATCTATTATGAAATGTCTTGTTAAAAATTGCTGTAAATAGAATGAATTAATATACGAGTAAACTAGCTTCTGCCAGCGGCTTCGCCCACTTCCCCGTGGTATAAAAAGTATCATATAACCCAAGTCAGCTCGTAATCTATCTGTATACCACATATAATTAAAAATCGTTCAATATTTTTATAATAATTATCGTGAGACATACTACTTATTTAACTTAAAAACAGATTTTTCAAGAGTAGGCTGCGCGACGTCGCCGCGTCTGCGCACGCTGCTCATGATGAAAAGTCCTTCTGTGATTCGAAACTAGTAGCTTTTCTCAATGAATGTACATGAGTAAACCGTGATTTTCTAGTTAAATCGTTCATTCGTTTCAGCATGAATGACGGACAAACATCCAAACAAACAAAGTTATACATTTATAATGAACATTTGAGTGATGTAATATTAGTGTGTATCGTAATCCACAAACCCAGTTTTTGATTGGACAAAATTAAATGGACACTAAGTTTATGCCTTATGCAACTGCTGCTATTTTTGGTCTAGGTTAAACGTCTAGATTATGGTGTAATGACTTTTATGAATGTAATGTTTGCGTCCATAGTAACAAGTCTGTTAATTGCTAGGTTAGATATAATGATAGGTATCCCACAGATGGAGCCCAGTAGGATTGATACGGATCCGAACTCTGCGAACTACTGCGATCAGGAGTAGGAACGGGGTGGTTGTTAATTTTTAGTCATCAGTAAGAGTCTGACGCTCCTTCTCGTCTGCCCATGGTGAAAGAAGTCATTGGATGATGTTCCCCCCTCAAATCTTGTATATCATAGTGTAAAAGTAAAGAACAATAACACAAAAATAATGTAAATTCATGCATGCAATCCATGTATTAGCCTAAATCACATCTTAGAACCCTAAGGACAATGGTAAACGGATCTGGACACCCAAACACGCGAATTTGATGATCATAAACGCACTTACGACTATTTTTATTGTTACAGGTCTCTCAACAATTATGTAGAGACACCATTGTCACACCCACTCGAGTTGCTCCCCTGCATCAACAAGGAGTTGCCAACTGTCATATATACCTTCGGCTACCGAGGTAAAGTGTCTGGACCAGCGACCACCGCAGTACTAACAGCTTACATAAATAAGAAGAAGAGGAATGTCATACTTCTGAACTGGGAGACGGAGGCTGAAAGTGGGATGCTTGGTATTCCTCTAGGATACGCTTTTAGTGCTATTCCTAATGCTAAGAAGGTGAGCTTATGATTTATATCATCAAAGGTCATTTGTAACACGTAGTGGGAAAAGAAAAATCTTTTTGCCACAAAATAGGGCCAAACATTTTTAAAGATTTTTGAGGTGGGATAAAGTAGGTACATAGCGCCTTTCGCGGTCTAGGTATGGATTTACTTAACTATTCGTAGAAGCGTCATTTTTCAATTTGCGATAAAAATGTAAACATAGTTTTTAGATATTTAATTCAAATAAGTAATGTTGTTTTACTTGTTTTATCTTTTTAATTACAAAAAACAACAAATATTGTAGATAGATGGAATGTGTACAGAATAAATTAAGTAAGTATTTTTAAAGTTTTTTGAACCGTTGAACAAAAGAATTCGTTTGATGATAATGGATGACGTTCCGACTCCTTGTTATTCCAGCTGCCTTTGTTTACTTTCTTTATATGTAAAACAAGTTATGCAATCGCGGCTGTAGGCTCTGCCCTGCATACTAAACCATGACTAAGCCAAATGTATGATACATGAGGCATCGATAGAATTTCGTAGCTTAGTTAAAGATTAAAAGGTGTCGTCTGCACTCTAGAAGAATACCAAATACCCAACAAGAATGTGATAACTATCGTACTGCGTTTTAATCCCCGATGGGTTAAACAGATACACTTTTAAAACCCAAGTCGGTACTTATTTGAAAGAGAGTCCAATATAATGGTGGTGAGCCAGGTGAGAAGAGTGAGTCATCATGCAGCTGTCTACTGATAGTTTCTATAAATCCAACAACACATAACACTAACCAGATACTGCTTGTTCGACCATCTACTACCACTAACGACGCAAGAGTTTAATTCAAGAGTTTGGAACTTACCACAGATAAGGCCCAGTAGGACTGATGCCTGATCCGAAGCTTCGGACTACCTAAGGGGTTTACCGGAGCTCCGGCTCAAAAAGCAGGATTTGGAACGGGGTGGTTTATAGTCAAAATAAGAGTCTAACACCACGCCACGCCCAAGGCAGGAGAAGTCGATTAAATGCTTTCCGCCTCTCAAAAAACACGAGTTTGAAACTTAACCAGAGCGGCTCAGTACCACTTAAAATAACTAACTATTAATATTTATCTTAAAATCTATTTGTCCAATCCAGATTGGTCGAGAACTGGGTCAAGCCTTGATAGACTTTACGAAGGCTGGCATATCAGATATCCACCTGGTGGCCCACTCTCTTGGCGCACACCTCATGGGATATGCTGGGAGACTGACTAGAGAACAAGGCTATGTAGTGCCTAGGTAAGGATCTCAAAATTACTACACAACTACCTATTTAATTAATTTATACTTAATTTTTTTAGAAATATACCGAGGAACTAGCATACGTATCACCTGATGGTAAGGAATCGCTGTTAACCCGCAAAAGGACACTTGAAACATATATTACCATACAAAAACGTTACAATTTTATTTTTTTAAATTTAGGATATTCAAAAAATTTTAAATCGATACGGAATCAGGGATTGGTAAGATTGACACAGGCAACGAACACACAATTGCAAGCGTTAGTTTAACTAGACCAATATACCAATCTAATCTATATACATACATACATACTACCTACTAGTACATTAAACGGTTCGTCAATATGTTGCTACGTATTCAATAAATGTAGGTATTGACCTCTACGCTATCAATAAGGATATCAAGAATAATGGGTAATAGTGATTATCCTGTATACCTCCCCCCCCCCTCCATTGTAGTGCGTGTGCTAAGAATTACATACGCACAGGACGTACCATCACGATTATAATATTCTGTGAGCAAATAAACCAGATAGTTCCTAGTCATGCTTGATTACTATTGGTTTATAATGTAGTTGGGTATCTAGAGTTATTCCAACTTCGATATGTGCTCTAAATCCAAATAGTGAAACATGTTTTACATAGGATAAGATATATATCGTACTTTTTATTTAAATTAGGGATGAACACATCTTTCCAATATAATAGGTTCACACCATATTACATTGGGCTCCCTATATTACATTCATAACTACTTACTTTGAACATATAGCATTGTTCCTTTCGGAAAAAAATGACTCAAGTTATCCATCTATCTCATTTCAGAATCACAGGCTTAGATCCAGCAGGTACCTTGTTCGAAGGTACACTTTCCATACACAGCGGCCTTGACCGCACGTGTGCCAAGTTCGTGGACATCATTCACACAGACCTTGGGAACTATGGCTCTACCACATCCACCGGTACTGTGGACATCTGGCCCAACTACACTGGTGAAAATAGCAAGCAGCCGGGCTGTCCAATTGGGAATTTCGACATGTTCAGTCCTGAAGGTATATAATAGTTTTTTTTTATAATAACTATCGTGAGACATACTATTTATTCATTCATTCATTTATTCATATCAACAATATAGACTTACAGTCATACAACCAAATCGTCTACATGTTTTTACTAAATTAATTAAAAAAAAATATGGTTTACTCACGTACATTAATGGAGAACAGCAGTATAGAGGGACTCTTTATCATGAGCAACATGCGCAGAGGCGGCGACGCGACGTCGCAATAACAGTAGTAGGCTGCGCCGTCGCCGCGTTATGTTTGTAGTCTGTCATGATAATGCGATGAAAAATATAAAAAATATATCTACCTTAATAAAATAAATAGATATTTAAATTAATAAAAAACACTATAATCGTTTCAGAAGTCTGTTACAAAATCTAGTGTTGATCCATTAATCCCAAATAACTTTAGATATCAACTTAAAATCGCTATTAGTTCAGTATTCTACCTAAAATCGATTCCTTTTGAGGGCGACAACGACAATTACTTAACTGATAGATACGAATAAATGTATGTTACCGTATCTAAACTTTCTCATCCGGCCCTATAAAACAACCGGATACCTTATCATGCAGGAAGAACATTTGATGAAATGTATGTTACATTATGTACGTATTTACTAATGTATGTTAAAATATCCTACATAGTACATACGCATGCCACACAAAGGATGGTAAATAAATAATAAATGAAACATTAATCTACGCACTAGGTTTATTCTACTAGGAACTTAATTTAAAATGCACATCAATATGTAAGATACGGCCTACTACATGGGTACATAAATAAATAAATAATTATTATGTACTACACAACACGTGTCGTTGACGCCCCTTCCTGTGCTTCATAGCATTTGTTCAAGAGTATAGTAATATACAATTGCACATTAAATTATATAATAAAGATAACATAACATATAATAATGTACCTACATGATTGATACAAGAACTCGGATTGGAGGAGGAATTAATTAAGCAGGCAGTAATAGACAAAAGGGTTTTCAACGAAAGCCATATAAACTAAATGTAAAATATTTTTCAGTAAACTCCGTTTAAAAAACCGCCACCTCTTTTTGAGGTCGGTTAATATACTAAAACCTCCAGAGTGTAACAAACACTTTTCTGAAAACCGCTTCAAAATTGGTTCGGTCAATCGTGAGGTAATCCTACACAAACATACATACATACAGGTAAAAAAGAGGACCTTCTTCTTTTTTGAAGTTCCTTATTGAACCAGTATCTACGAATTAGGTACAAGAAAAAACAAAAGGATTACCATGCGTACCTACTTAGGTACTTAAAGTACCTACACAATAAACATATTTATTTAAATTACATTGCATGACTTGGCAAGTTTCCAGTGTGTGGGATTTATAGGAAGTGAATTTTTACATGAGCAAGACACTACTACACGTAGTGTACTTACCTACCTACGTATTGGCTATTGTACAACATAGGTACTTACGTATTAACTTATGGAAATCAAAATTTAAAGATGAGAAATTATTTCTAGATCAATTTAAAAAACTATGTTGCTTTTATATTATTTTATTTGGGACTTTTATGGTATAAACGTGATTGTTTTTTTTTATTTTTTATTTGTGTAGGTAATTAGTATGGGATTAGGAATTTAAAGGTTGTTGGGGAATCGGGGATTGGGAACGAAACAGAGCCCAAGCGTTGATTCACGTCGGTTTTCTGTGAGGCCGTGGTATCACTCCGGTCGAACACACACAGGCGAGTCGTTCAATTTTTTATCCTAAGAATTTACATCCTCGTGTCTGCTCCGAGAACAATGAACGAGCCTACAATTAACCTACTTAGACTAGACTAATTAGTAAAATTGATAACGAAGGTGCCTGTGTCACTGTCTACATCTTTATCTCCCAAACTCCTAATCACGTAAAGATTAAAATATGTAGGTAATTGTAGATTAAGTACCTACTTCATTACTACCTTACTGTACTGTAGGTTTACTTTTCAAGATATTTGCCAATAAAACACCATGCACCAACGGGTAGGTACTTAATATTTTAAATGCTGTCCTATTTAATTCGGCAGTAAAACGTTATCTAAACGTTAATTTCTTATCACAGTCTAGTAAAGAGGTCGCTGTATCAGCCTCCATAGTGGCAATCTGGGTTAATTAAATGATTCTTTTTTATTTTGGCCCATAGAAAAACCTTTGTGTTAACTTAATATTTGAAATTGTTGCGCAATCCGCCACTAGTGGGTCATAAATATTCAACGCAAAACATAAATTTAGACTACTTTGTTGACCTAATACCAACTAATATACTACTAATTAAAAAATGCTAGAAAAACTGGAATGTCAATTGTTTTATCTAGTGTTATCTTCATGGACATTTTATGCAAATTGAGATTTTATAAACATGAATATTCAGGTCAAAAGGACTTGCATATTCAGATAACACTAAACTGCACCATAAGATTAGATAGGTAAGCCTATGAGCCCAACATAAACATTGTATAAAGTACAATATTAGCTATACATAGTGAAAGTCTTATAATTCATAATTATCATTAGGTATTTATTTAATCATTAGCCTACAGACGGTCACTGCTAAAAGGCCTTCATCTAAGGAGGAAGCTATACATATGAACGCATGCTTAACGCGGAAAAAAGGAGTTGAAATGAAATAAAAAATTGGGAAGTTTTAGTTTTTTGCTTAAGCACGTCAGGAGCCCGCAAGCCCGAGGGTATAATTGATAGTGCAGATACGGCGCCAGCTACGCCTCTGAATAATGTAGGAACAGAGTATTTAATCATAAAATTGTCCTCAGATCTATGCAGCCATGATCGCTCATGGGGATACTTCGTGGAAGCCCTTGCATCGCCGACTGCTTTCCAGGCGGTAGCTGCATCAAACTACAGTGAATGGGTCGCCCATGGAGGGGGATCCAAAAGCATCATATATTTGGGAGACTTGACTAGTACACAGTGAGTATTTTAATTCTTTTTTCACTATAACGTTAAAGTTATACCACCACCGTTCCATGTTTAGATGGCCCCGATTTAATTACATCAATCAATCAAAACTTATGAGCAATCTTGTTCACAGCTCGATCTTGCTTGTCGATTATCGATATGGCAAATATGCATACTTTTTCACAATACAAGTGTGCAAGTGAGACATACTCATTACGTACTAGTATGAAGATATGGGAATTATCATAAATTTATAGTGAAATAGCCGCGCAATAAATACGATTATTTCAAAGATTGGGATTATTTTAGCTAATTCATAAAAAAATATTTGTGAATCGAATTGGTACACACGAAACTATCTGAGATTCTTCTAATAGGTGTCTAATTAGCAAAAACATGTTTAGTTAAGTAGTTTTTTTCTATAAGTAGTGGCAATCATATGAGTATATTGAACGTAGATTACAATTATAGGTACTCGTAATAATTGAGGCAAAAAATCTTGTATTATGTTTTGAACTTAAAGAGTTTTTGTTGCACTGACGAAATTACCGGCTTCCTAATGTTTGGTATTCATACAGTTATTATTTTTCCGCAAATAAACTTGACCTTAACCTGTCCGATTTGAAGCACGGAACTACTGTTTATCTACCAATGACGGTCAATGCACGGAACTCCGGCACTTATTAGTATCAGTGACTCAGCATTTTAGATGATAACAATCTAGTTACTCCTAAGGATGCTTTTCCACCGGAGATGTGCTCTGTATGCAATCCTACGAAGATGTAATAGCAAAGCTGTGAAACTGTGACCGTTTCCACTGATACTAAGTTATGTAGCTGTGCGAGAAAGATGCGCAGCTCGAGTATGCGTTGTATCGATAGTAGGGAAGCCCATCTACCTATATTCTATAGGAAACATAACTTAAGTACTTACCTAACTGAGTCCATTTCCACCAGTGCTAAGCTAGGTGTACCAATTAATATAATTGGGGAAGCCAAACGCATTCATAGCAACGTAGCATAGCACTTTTCTGTTGGAAATGCAGCCTAATGATATAGGTAGGTATCATATACCTAGGGGTATGTAATAAATATGGGTGTTTAGGTTATCTCAGTTTACTTTACTAACTCTCATTGTTTCAGAGCCAAAGGAAACTTCTATCTGCGAACAAACGGCAAATCACCCTTCGGTTTGGGTGTGGAAGGCACAAAACCCAACACCAGCCAGGCAAGAAGACGGAGAAGAAACCCGTTCCTAGCAAGATTATTCAAGTTTTTTTAGTAATACTGTAGCCAGCAGGCATATTTCATCTTTATTTCTTTAGTATAAAGTCGAAAATCCAATGAAAAATGTTGACAATTTGGAGTAAGTACTGTGTAACTAATAGTCCGGTCAATATACGATATTGAAATATCAAAAATTCCGACAGAGCTGAATTTTGGTACAGACCTTTATTTTACTATAAAGATTAAAATATTAAAAGTCCCCATCTATCCCATATGTGCTTCAAAAGTTATTCGGGGTCAAAGGTCAAGATTTTAGGTTTTTTGAGTTTTCTCAAAAACCGTAAGTTTTTTGAAAAAATACCTCAGACCAAATTTGTAGATCTCAAAATTCTCTACAAAATGGTCCTTATAACTTTTTCTATAAGTATTACCGTTTCTAAGATAGATTCGTGTGTCCCCACACAATTTTTCCACTTTGGAAGCGTCTAACTTTCAAACGATTGATTTTGACGAAAAGTGGTTTTAGAAACCTTAATGTCTTTTTTAAAGACCTATCCATAGACATGCATCACGGATATGTAAGCTGAAAAAAAATTTTTTTTGAATCAGTTCCATGTATGGAGTGCCCCCCTTTACTTTTTAAATTTATAAATTTTTATTCAAAATTCGAATAGCGGTTACCGAAATACACCATCTTACAAAGTTTCAACTATGTAGGCCCAACAGTTTCGTGGCCCAACAGGCTGTGACATACGGACGGACGGACGGACGGACGGACAGACATTTATTTCCGAAACTGTTGGGCCTACATAGTTGAAACTTTGTAAGATGGTGTATTTCGGTAACATTCGAAATAAAAATTTATAAGTTTAAAAAGTAAAGTGGGGCACTCCATACATGGAACTGATTCAAAAAAATTTTTTTTTCAGCTTACATATCCGTGATGGATGGATAGGTCTTTAAAAAAGACATTAAGGTTTCTAAAACCACTTTTCGTCAAAATAAATCGTTTTTAGACGCTTAAAGTGGAAAAACTCTATCTTAGAAACGGTAATACTTTAGAAAAACTTATAAGGACCATTTTGTAGAGTGATTTTTTCGAAAAAACTTACGGTTTTTGAGAAAAACTCAAAAAACCTAAAATGTTGACCTTTGACCCTGAATAACTTTTGAAGCAGTTACGGGATAGATGAGGACTTTTAATCTTTATAGTAAAATAAAGGTCTGTACCAAAATTCAGCTCTGTCGGAATTTTTGTTCTTTCATTACTGTTTTCAGGTCTAAATTGACCGGACTATAACTGTACCTGTACCATGAGTTAGCAACGATAGTTTTTGTCGATATTCAATAGCAAAGGAGTACCTAAATGGCAATTTTTTTGTTAGGTATAGGTATCCAGTAGAGGCGTTGTAAAATTAGACATACAAAAAATTTACGTCGTCGCTATCGACTATCGACAAATACTATTGCTTCGACCTCATGGTAAAGGTTCTGGTATGTATGTACTTACTTCTGCCATAAATACTATAAAATATCGAAAATGACAACTAAACCAAAAAGACAAAGTGATACTCATGTAGTCTTTTAGGTAGATAGAGAATTGATACCCACCCGACGTTACCTGCCTATGTACCTAATACTTATGTATATGTAAAGTGTTAGCTAATTTCTCTTAGAATCATGATCAAAATTAGCATTTTAATACACGCGTACACGCACATAAAGCTACCCCTGAACTGTAAAAATAATACACTTTTAGCTTTAGTGCAAAATTGGCGTGGTTTGTAACGTCACGCGCTCCCCGTAAAGTGTCACGTATTATGTTAAAGGGAAATCCAATTATGACTGCTTCATGCTTATAACACTCAGAACCGAAACAAATTAAGACATCACATCTCGAGGTAGCTTGATACGTGTTATCTCGTTAGATAGCCAATCAATTCAATCACTGAACCATGACTTAAAACAGGGTAGTGTCCGTTATACTCTGCAATTATAGAATACAGAGTTTGTTTGTGTACAATACTTCAACCGACCGATTTGGAAGCCATTGAGGGAGGCCTATGTTTAGCAGTAGACGGCTTAAGGCTGTGGCTGATATGATGATGAGGATGACAATGCTCGCAAATATAGAAATCGCTAGTTGATATTGTCAACGAGAGCGCGTTCTGCGCTCTGATTGGTTGGTTCATTCGCACCGACCAATCAGAGCGCCGAATGTGCTCTCGTTTTCGTTTAACGTTAAGCAAAATCGTACTAAGGGTACTGAACCTGTAAATACTAGAATTAAGTACTTATACGTTAGTTAATAACACTTAAACCTCTGTCAAATTCCGCCCGTTCCTCATACATGAGGGTGCGGGTTCGAAGCCTTCCAACGGGAAGTACCAATGTGACGTTTTCCAAGTTATTTGTACTTACTAAAATCACTTAGACACCACTGATGTCTAATTATAAGTTTGAAATCGCCAACCCGCATTGAGCAAGCGTGGTGATTAATGCTCAAAGCTTCTCCGTATGAGAAGAGGCCTTTGGTCAGCAGTGGCCACTTACAGGCTGTTGATGTATGTAACTATGTAAGATAAATTTGAAGAATAGATATTGTAAAGAATAATAATATATCAAGTTATTATATGAGTTTTATTTACAAAATTGTTTAGGTAAGTACCCAAGTACCTTTAGTTATGTAGATACTGTCTTACTAGGATATTAAACTGAATAAAGTAAATAAAATAATATTTATAATCATAGATGTACAAATATAAATGCTTACTAATATGTGTGATAATAAAAAGTATACAATGTACTTAATACTTTCGCTTACAAGAACAAAATGTATGTGTGATAAGTAAATAAGTACTACGTACTGCTATGCTATGAAACAGATTCCCGTGTCATATTGATGCTTACATGACATTTTCTGTAACAAAATGAGTCATACAATATTTTAATGGAAATAGTATTAGGGAATACATAGGTGACTAACTATGGAGCATAATTATTCATACAATAATCAACTTTATTTCTACTTAAAATAAAATAACAGTTTGCTGTCTATAAAAATACTTATAAAATGCTAAATAATACATAATACATACCTACATAGTTTATAAGTAACTACGCTATTTACAATTTCTAGTTACAATAACATAAATTTTACAAACATTTGAGTTTAACAATTCAATTTTAAATTAATATTCGAATACATAATTATTATGAGATGTTTTTAAAAATAAAAAATACCGAATAACAAAATACCGAATAAATGCATAACATTGGAATTAAAGTTATATATAACCCCTAAGTAAATAATTATCACAATTTTCTTTTACTTAATCCAAGAGCCAAAAATTTTCTTGATAATTGACATGTTAACTGCCACGTAGGTCACCGGTGACCTATGTTAGTGGAGGATTTGCCTTCAACAGTTTTATGATGGCAGTTAAAGGCTTCAAACCATTATATTTATAGTGTTTACTTATATACATAATTATATATTATACATAGATAGATACATAATATCGTCACTTCTGCTGTCTACCATCGGGGTATGCAAAGGTAATTATTAATGTACCTATATTATTTTACGCGGAACAGTAAATTATAATTGTCAATTATATTAAGAACCTATATAGTTATTATTAACTTATTTTAAACAACGCCAATAGTGGTAGTAATTTAAAAAAATTAAATCCTAAAAAGTAATAGGTAAAAACGTTTTCTTCAGTGTGGAGTTTAACCCAATGTCGTTTATAGCCCAATGCTATTCTAGAGACTACAATTAATTAAGTATTATGGCAAATTACACTTACTGCCGCACTCAGAGACATTTAACCTTTCGTATGCCGTATATAAGACAATAGAAAACACATTGTGTATCGCGTGGATCCACGTTCCAAACATACGAAGGGTTAATGATTACTTAAACTATTCCTTCGTAACGAGTTTGTGTGGAAAACAATTGCTAAGGACTGGGTTAAGTAAACATTAAATGACTCTGAGTATGGCGATTCAGCACTGAACTTACATTCTTATTAAGTCTAAACATAAGAGTCAATTTAGCATGGACGCGAACAGCATCGAATTATTCGAGCGTTCACAGATACCTGTGCTAAGTGGGCGAGGTCGAGTAGAAACGTTTCATCGTCACGTCGATATCGACAATGGCGTTGCGAACGTCGTGTGTCGCAGCACTAATCGTCTCGAACGAATTCGCTAGACGGTCTATTGCTCTTGCCTGTTAGATGAAAAAAAAAAGAACTTCAGTTATAGAAAAGGGTCCCAAACTATAGAAAAAAAAGCTGTGGTAACAGAAATAAAATAAGATTAACACTTAAAGCACTATACATACTTTCATATTTTGCTTCGACAGCGTTTCAGTAAAACAGGGAGATTTCAGAATCGCTTGTGAGTTGCAACGATACGACTTCACAACTAACGAAATACGTCAATAAAAGAATAGGCAACTGTACAAGTAGCAGCAGTACCACCCTTAGTACGAATTTGCTTTACGTTCGGGTTTTTAATAAGAACACGTTCGGTGCTGATTGGTTGGTTCATTCTCGCCGGCCAAACCTCCAAACGCGCTCTCGTTTCGTTTTCGTTCAACGTAAAGCAAACCCACACTAAGGATACTGAGAAACCTGCAATCTGCCTCATAGAAAACCTTGCTTTTAAATTCGGTTAATAAAATGAAATGCTTTACCTGTATTTGTGAAGCTTCAGCAAGCCTCTCCATCGCTTGAGCATTCAAATGCGATGCATTCGCTAATTGTGACATTGCAGATGACTGATCAGCCAGCACTTTCAACTGAAATAAAAGTATGAATTCAACATTTCAAAAATAATTTACCAATAAAGATCCCTATAGGTCAGACTTCAGAGTCCATTCCCAGGATCTACAAAGTTCTTTTCAGTCCCCTCCCCCTTCTCTAAAACCCCTAAACCGGTAACTCATTTCGGATTCCTCTGGGGTTTCAGGTATCCATGGACGACGCCAATTGCTTACCATCAGGTCATCCATTAACACATTTGCCACCCATACTATAAACAATTCGAGTGTGGATAGCATTTAAGTAATGAACATACCATTTTTTCCATAAGTTGGTGTTGTCGTTCTTCAGTGTCTGTCATGGGGTCTTCAAAGGTCATCACTTGTTCTGACTCCGCATGGTTGTGATCCATGCTGTCCTCGTTGTAGAAATTCTCATCCAAAAAGTTGTTCTCCACTTCCCTTTTGACTGTACCACGAGGTCCTGGAGATTTGAAAATATTATATATATATATATATATGTAAGAATCTATACTATTTTTTTATTCTATAAAGCTAAACAGTTTGTTTGTTTGTTTGTTTGAACACTAATCTCCGGAACTACTGGTACAAATTGAATAATTATTTCTGTGTTAGATAGTCTGTTTATCGAGTAAGGCTTATAGGCTATAAAACATCATGCATGCGTGAGAGTAGCTAGCTATAATATAAAACTATATAATGTCTTAACCATCTGGATTTAGGAATTAGGCCTCAGCAGTACTTAATCGCCAGACCAATAGGTAGCTGGCTTTATTGCCACTAAGTATTAGTTGGCGTTTCTCCCAAGTTATGAATCAGAAAGAAGATAATTGCAAAACTACATTAAATTGGCAAAAATATTCAGTAAGTATTAAAAAAAGAGTTTTACTCAAGTAACTTACTACCAGTTTCGTTTGCTAGAAAGAGATCCCATATCTTCTTCTCGATATTGGAGCCGAGGTTGTTAGGATCACCCGTAGCCTGCACCTTGGATCTCACTGTCGATTTTTTGTCAGCCCAAAACTGAAAAATATTATTGTTTTCATAAAAAATCATAAGTAACGACTTAAGTAGTTATAGTTATTCATATGAATTATAAATTATAATACAAAAAAAATTTTAAGTCAGCATGGTTGATGCAGTGGCTGGACAACCGGGTGAAGTGGGTTCAATTCCCGCATAGAGCAACTCTTTGTGTGATTCACAAATTCTTATTTCAAATCTGGGTGTCACGTGTATGTGACACAACACTCAATGTTTAAAAAATAATCATTATCAATTAATATTTCATACGTTAATTCATGCTAATTTGTAGCCTGGTTACAGATATAATTATGATTTCATTTGATCATACTATATAGGTACCTATATTAAATTAAATACAAAATAACTGAAACCAAATATTATTCATCTCATCCACATCAGATTTAAGTCTTACACTAATGAAACTTACTTTAACCCAAGACTTCACAGGTCTGGTAGGGCCGGAAAGACTATTGACCAGGCGGGTCAATTTTAACCACAGCTTTTTGCCCTCATCTCTACCTTCAAAACCCCTTAGTTGACCTAAACCCAGAGCTGGGTGCTTCTCCATAAAGTCCACAATGGCTTGCACCTGCTCCAGGCTGGGACGGGACTGGAAAACAAAATGTGCTTTAAAGTAAAGAAATTATTTTATTATGTTTCCTTTTTAATACTATTTTTTGTAGGCCTTTAAGGTATATTCTTTGCTATCCAGGTTTCTATTAAACTAAATTAAGTCTCTAATTTTATAAATATATGCTGATTTGTTGATGTTGTAGGTAAAGAAATTAAAGTTGCATTGTAGAATGCCTTATAGTGTCAACCTTATTTTAATTTTTGTCACATTACAACTTATAATGTTGTTGCTACTATTCTATTACAACAATACTAATTTTAATACAAAGTGCTTAAATTATTTACCTAATGAAGTAAGTACAAAACATACAGAAAATATGGCAGAATTAAAGAATTTAAAGTGTTCAGAAGATATCAAGTGATAATAAATTCACTCATGAATTATGTTTTTTAATAAATTACAAACAAAAGTAATTATTTACTCGTGTTGCTCGATTATGTGATATCGAACTCACGCTCGAATTCGAACAATTCTCGACTCATCATCAACAAAGTGAAAATGCAATGAGTAAGTAGGAGTGAAACACGAACTAGTTACGCCAAGACCGGTTCGAGTTACCGTGTTTATCGAATCTATAAAATCTATTGTAAATTATTATAAAATGCCCATGATTGTTCCACTCACCGCTATCACCCGATCTGTCATGTTTAAGTTATCACTTAAATGAAATGTGTAGTCATAAACTTGATGCAAGTTATCAACGTTTCTGAATAAATCAATACTTCAGTACCAAGACTTCCATTTTGAATTCGTGTTCACAAAACCTTCGTACTTCTACGTGTAGAACGTCGATAACAAGTAATCACGCACGACAAAGAAAGACAACCATTGGTTGGGGTTGTTGTATCAAAGTGAAGTGAAGTCCAGTAAAATTATCATGAAGGTCGAAAAATTATTTGCGTGGTCCTTATAAAAAAATAACTGTGTATTTTCCAAACCCTTTAGTTAAGTAAAAATAAAAAATACGAAAATCTAATGAACAAAAGATTAAACTCCTCCTGTACTCATAAAATGGAGAAGAAAATAAAATAAATTATCTATTGAAATGTCAAAGTGACACATAGCTGGTTGTCAAAAAAAGTGAATTTTAGTTTGTGGCGGTCGTTGTTTGTTGGAATCGCCCCAAAGTGAATTTTCTGTGATTGTTTATTTATAATATTCACTACGAAACAACTTATAGATTTTGTAAATGTAAATCGTAGCTTTTTATAAATACATGAGCAAATAATGATATTAAACCATCATAGAATGATAAGTTTTACAAGTGCATACTAGCAATGTTATGGTAAAGTAAATTATTAATTTAATAGGTAAAAAGTTGTCAGGGAAGCAAGAAATATGGCAAATTCAGTGAATATTTCTATAGAGGCGCCAATAGAGAATCAAATTCAAGAGATCACTTACGATGGGCAGGAGATTTATCAGGCGTAAGTATACTGGCATGTGCTACTTACTGTTCTTACTGAATTTACAAGTAAACTGTACCTCCTGACTTACACACTAGTCGTTAAGACTAAATACTTAGTAATTACTATCTGTTTGGTCTCTTTCCAGGCCTCTGTCCATGTCAGAGAACCTTGCTCGCTTAGCACAGAAAATTGATTTTTCAAAAACTGAAGATGAGTTCTGTAATATCAAGAAGGAGGGCGAGAGTAGTTCTGACTCGAAGTCTGAGGATGAAAACAAGGAGCCTGGGTACCAGTCCAGCTTGTGGCCGTGGGATTCTGTCCGGAACAAACTCAGGAATGCTCTGACTGAAGTGTCAGTATTGGCTGATGTACTTAGCATTGCTAAAGAGAAGAGGTATATGGTAAGTGTCATGGATATTCAATAAATAACCTAATTGGAATGTTTCACTCACTGAAAATAAATTGCTTTAATTTGTTCTTATATTACTATCTATTTTATCCCAAAAGTGTAAAGTGTGTACCCATAATGTAATGATTTCACAATGTGCAATCTCATACAATTTTAATGATAAAGTAACGAGCCTGAGGCTCATTGTAAAAAAATTACAGTAAAGTCAGTGCTAGGTAAATGAAAAGAATTAATAGTCATAATTAAAATAATTCATTTTCTCTTATCTGTTTTGCAGGTTTTAGATCCAGTACAACCAGAACAAACAGAGAGCAGGCCCATGGTCCAAGTTTATGGACGCAAGAAGGCTTTAGGAGCTGCAGCAGCAGTTCTCCTGGCAGGAGTGGAGAGACTACGAGCCAGTGAAACCATGCGGATGACTCGTAACATGCCAGACTTCCACATAGACCTCTTGAGGCTACGACAGAACTGGAGATTAAAGAAAGTATCCAACACTATCGTCGGGGACCTAAGTTACCGTACTGCAGGGTCGAAGTTTAGTCAGACTGGAGTATTTGAGGTTTGTATGAAGAGTACTTAGTACACAAGTTTTAGGAGGTACAGTTTATTATACTGCCTATGTGCCCAATTGCAGCCTCATCCATGGCAGTAATCTCTGGTTCCATTTCCCAGTGCGGGCATTATAGTATTATTGAGTTTTTCGAAAAGTCTTATAGTAGCTTTGAATCTAGAATAATAAAGCTAAACTAGAAAAATGGGTACTAAATTTAAAAGAAAATATCTTGCATCATTGTTTCTTCTTCTTCAGTCCTTTGAAAAATATCAACTAATGCAATTAAAATTTTATTAGGTGACTAAAGCACCAGAAGAGCAAATAGCTCAAGCGATGAATGCAGCAGGACCTGTGCCGTCAGCGCTACGCGTCACAGTTCCACCTGAACTGCAAGGAGTTGCTTTCATATCTGTGCTCTGTCAAAAAGGTAAGATGTGCAAACCATTTGTTAAATTAATCATAATATTGCACTTAACCCGTTGTATGCCGGAATGCAGATCTACGCAAGACACAATGTATTTTCTATTGTTGTCTTATATAACGGCATACAAGGGGTTAATGAGGCTATCCTACCAGTTTTAACATCAGGGGTTTATAGTCTCTATGGTGTTGTTGACATTACACGACACATGACGCGGTAAACAACTAGCACGCGCCCATGAAATGTGGCATGATTTTCCTATCATCGTCATCAACAACCCAAAATGTTGACTAAATACTACCCCTAAATAACCTGGTTTTACCATAATCTCTGTACTTTGTTAAGCTTGTTGGTGATAGCAGTTAAAGTGATTTTCATGTACTAATCACTTAATAAGATGTCAATAAATATCTTAGAGCCCTACAACCAAATAAACTTTGTCTGTTTTAGAACAAGAAGACGTGGTCACAGCTACGCTAAGTTCGGCAGCCATCAACTGTCCTGGAACACTACCAGGGGATGGAGCAGAACTTCACTGGCAGCAGAAACTAGAGGCAGCACAGAATGTACTCTTCTGCAAGGAGTTGTTCGCAAGATTAGCAGCTGAAGCAGTACAACTGGACGCTTCTATACCACACATGGTTGTGGGCAATCAAATTATGGCCACTGTAAATAAAATTGCATATTTTCTTGTGTCATCATTATAACCTCTAGGTTAAGCTGCTCCCTATTCTATAAGAAAAAAAAAAACTAACAATTTCTGACTAAAATTAATAAAAATATGTAATAGAAAGGTACAGTGTAAGGCGGCTAATACTCTAATTTTCCCCTTATGTTTTCGTTCTTTTTATTAAAAAAGTGATTGATTTTGATTTCTTGTGCTGCCCTGTATATAAAAATGTTTATAGGATGTTTTCTATCAATCTTTTTGTTTGTCGTTTTTGTATAAGTTTTCTTTATTTTAGGTTCTTCCAGGCATACAGTTATTAATTGGACTTTGTCACAATAATGGACAAAATACTAACAACACCAATCCAGAAGGAGTAAAGGTCTGTATAATGAAAAATAAAAACAACCACCTAACCAAGGAGGTAGCATACTATGAAAAAAATTAAAATTATTTTTATTTCCAGCCTGAAAGTGCGACAGGCAAGTCGGACCACGACCATGTTCTGGAGCATTCTTTACATCAGTTACTCCGGGCTGTGCATCATGCCAATACTCACCATCCTTTCCCTCATCCAGCAACTGGCCCTCTTGGACCTTCGAAACGACGCTGTTTGGCAGGTACAGTAATGCTAATACATTATAGTATAAATATTACAATAAGTTGTAAAATAAAGTGGGCCTAGGGCCTAAACAAATACATTGTCTTAGCCACTACATGCACCTCTGTCTAGGCCATCAGGGATAAAATTGGGCAAGACGGTAAAGAAAAAGAACCAAATAATAACTATGTTCAATTGATAATGAAAGGTGAAGTTTTCTCTTTTACACTGGAACCTAATGGAAATAGAGCATGTCTACTTATAGTGAGGGCTCTCTCTTCATCTTCAAGTCTGTTCCAGGTCCAATGGCAGCAGATCGTTATGAGTTGCTAGATATGAGTAAGGAACAATCTCTCTTAGAACAAATCATTCAACAGGCACAACACTTCTTTATGCGGAGACGAAGTGAATATGTACTGGATACCATTGCTAAGGAGGTTTGTTGTAACAAGGTTTTTTTATTAATTTGTGAGGTACTTATAATGTAATCATCTTTTACCTAGGTATATAACTACATAAGTTAGAAATATATGGTAGGAAAAGTAATAAAGAAATACCTATCATTGAAACAAGTTTAAATGTATCCCAGTGAAAATGTTATGAATAAAAATCCTGTCACCTATTTAAATTATTCAGCTTGAATAAAAAAACTAGTTGAAACTCATTATCTCAATACTATATAAATATCTTACATCCGTCTCTAAAAACAGGTCTACAGCGAAACTCATTAATTTACAATTAATAATCATTAGTCTAATATTATAATACTACTATTAGTCTAATGAGAAAGTTTGTTTATTTGGATGTATGTCGGTCAATTACGCTGAAACTACTGTATCTATTTTGATGAAATTTGGTATAGATAGGATATGAAGTGACTTGGGTGTAAGGATACTTTTTATCCCACAGAAACGGAGGCGAGCAGGAACTAGTTTTCAATATAAACTTATTATCAAAGAACATTTAAAAGTAATAAGATATTATATATTATTATGTACTAATGTTATGTTCTGTTTAGGTCAAAGATCCACTGATTGTGTCCCACTGGAATGCACTGAATAGTCCAACACAATCATGTGTGAAAATCAATATAATGGCATATGGGTGAGTTGCAATAATTACCTAAATCTGTCGACATTTACCTTATCAACTGATTTGAGTAGGAAAATTTTCGTGATAAGAACTCTATTAGCTAAAACTAAATAATATGAAACCTATTGAAATTAATTCTTTCTTTTTCAGTCTATATTCTACATTCGGGTTATTGTTCTTTTTTTATAATAATAAATGTATTTTGTTTTCTTATCACCTACTATGCTGTATCTTGCAATAAGATAGTATATGTGTAATTGAGGAGGTGAAAAGGTTATAAGCTTCTTCCTAACCTAACTGTATTTTGTTTATTACCTATTGTTTAAAGATTACCCTGTTGAGGCTAGAATACAGAATAGATACATACATAAAATTAATATAAGCCTGTTTTTTAGTTTAATTGACATCTATATACATAAAAACAAAACTTTAATACATTTAAATCTTTTTGGTCTTGTTTTCCAAATTTTGTTTTTCTATTATTTTATTTTGCTATACAGGTATGATGCAGTTTGCAGAACTTCCCTTGTAGTACATGTTGGCGAGAAGACACTCAAGTGCATTTGTCGCGATGGCAAAGTTAGACATTTGTCTTATGAACTTCAAGAACTTAGGGATCTTATTTATTGTCAGGTAAAACTTAATTTTTATTCACATACCTACAATAAAATTTATTTTTTAATTGACTTACCCTACATTTTCATTTGTAAACTAAAGAAACTCCTAATGTAATCAATTTTGACTAATGACGTCGTAAACTACTGCGTTTTATAATTATACACTAAATTTATGACGAACTGAGATTAATAACGATACAACTCATCATAGTTATGAGCTTTGTATTATAAAGGAGTGTATTTGTCACTTCCATGTCCACAATGTGCTAGCAAATTCTAAAATCGATAATTCTGCCAACAGATATATCAGCATCAGATGACTGCAGTGCAGGCTGTAGGCAGGTGCATGGGCTGGCAACTCTTAGCTAGCAGCTCACATCTTGGTTCAGGACCTGTAGAACCACTAGGCAATGCTTCTTCTTGTCTCCTTGCCTCTCCGAATGGTAGGTTTATCATGGGACCATACTATGTATATTGTGACGTATTTTGAATCAATTCAATATCACTGATCACTGTTTTATTGAAAGTGATACTTTGCTTACAATTGGTTTTATTTTTAGGTGACCGGATGTTAGCAATCAGATGTGAGCCATCAGTTGGTATCCAAGTATACATTGCTCAATCTCCCAGAAAGGATTTCTTCACAAGCGAACTTGTTCAAGACAAAAAGTGGGAGCATCTTGGAGGAGCATTCAAGGAAATTAAATTAGAAAAAATGGAAGGCAAAAACTTCTTGAATAAGATGGAACTTCTAATGGCGTGTCTAAGCAGTCCCTCATAATTTTGTGAAATTATTCAATGTAATTAAAATTTTGTGATGTCATTTTGTATCTGACATAATAAAAATCAAATAGAATTATATAATCATGTATTTTTTTAAAGAAACTTAGCAATTAGGGTGCTTAGGCAGAATGTTAAGTAATCACTGAAGGATTGTTCTTGCATTAACTTCTCGAAAAATTAAATCACCCGAGATCAGAATTCCAAGGAACTGAAACAAATACAACTGTGTTATTCACTTGCCGAGTCACCATTCTACGGGTGTTGATAAGACTTCAACTTACATTGATGGCTTTATCCGGTCAATGAATCCATCATTGGTTAGATTTTAGGTTATACCATACACATTTACATTATTATTCATACATTCAAATGGACTTAATATTAATAGAAATGGATATCAATAAGTGAATAAACAACAAAAGTTGTTTTCACATAAATTTATTGAATGAAAGATACGAGTTACATACATTGAAATGCTAATTATTAGACAAAGTTTTAGTTAGACACACTGAATTACATGATAGATAAATCAAAAGCTATTACCTCTAATTCCTTGAGACATCAATGGAACACCTCCTAGTATTAACATTGAACCCCCAGTTTTTACCAGACATTGAATTTAACACTTAGAAGGCTTCAGATTACGATAACACTAACACCTAACATAAAACTAATACTAAATTAATATCGAGACAATGGCGACCTAGATCTGAAGTTGCCGCCGCCGGAGCCATACTCATCGCGCTGGTTGTTGCGATTGTAGGGCCGGCCCCCGCCGTACGAGTTGAAGGATCGGTTGCCACCTCCAGGTGGGCCTCCGAAGCCACGGCCTCTGAAGTTGCCTCCACGTCCACCTCGGAAGCCGCCACCCCTGCGGGGTCCATCCCGCTTCCTAGAGATCTCTACTTTTAGGGTCGCGCCTAACATCTCGAATCCGTTCATCGCGCTACACGCATCCTCAGCCTCCTGCAAGTTTTCAAATTCTATGAAGGCAAAACCGGGAGGGTTGAGAGCCACCCACACCGAGTTTAGTTTCCCGTATTTATCAAATTCTCTTTCGAGGTCTTCCTTCTTGATGCCTTCCACTAATCCGCCGACATACACGCGAGTACCACCAGAACTCATGATTGTGTTGAAATCTATAAATAAAATGATTTCAAGTCAGATACTTCGACAATGGGTCACAACAACAAATTAGAAGTTATTTATCACAAATGTAATTACGACGCAACCGTACTTAGCACAGAAATAAATATATAAATACAATGAAGAAAACAAAATGTCGACACTGCACAAGCATTGCCACGCCACGCCAACAATCAGAATAAAACGTATATTACTTGAATATTAGTTAAAACTTACGTGTAACGTTGATATAAAAATGATAAGTAATTAAAATCGACCTAAAATTACCTAAATTATGACTATTTTTCAACTATTTTAAATATAAATTATGAAGACATAAAAGAGTCGACGAAATTTATGAGTGAATGAACGATCCAACGATCGTTAAAGAAACGCGACGGAACTAGACGAACGAACGATTCCCACGGTAGCATAGTAGTCAGTGTTGCAAGTTTATTAAATGATTGTGATAATGATAATATTATTTTGTGGAAAAATATCAGTGATATTAATTAAAGAAAGTAAGCATTTTGAATTTATTTATATGTACATGTCTACAAATAAAACAATTAACCAATTATTTTCACTTGTATACGATTTGATTTCTAATACTTTTCCTCGGGTAAGAATGAATGAATGAACTACTAAGAAAGGTATATTCACGACCCCAAATTCATGACGTCATTGGTAGATATCAGGCTCTCGCAAACATTGTAGCAGTGGAGGGGAGGAGGCTTTTGATGGAATGAGTGAGTGAGGCTGAAATACGAGGAGGGAAGGGAGGAGGAATCAACACGAACACGAAAACCGGACAAACGACTCCGTTCAACGGTCGCGCGGCAGCGCGTAATTTTGCTTGTTTTATTTTTACTAGCCCCACCTTTGTTTCGTTATGAATTGTTTTGATTCAAATTTTCTTATTAATGTGAGAAATTATTTAAAACATTAATGTTTATTTACGAAAATGTGTTGTGTCGTATAGTGTCAAGTTAGTTTGCAATGTTTGGATAGGTGTTGAAATAGGTTGCAGCAGGTGAGGAACACAGTAAAAGTGAAATGAATATTTTTGTGTATAGTTAGTGAATAATGGAGTGCTGTAAGGATATGGGTTTACAGAAGAGACACAGTCAATTCAGCGACACGAAATATAAGTGGAGGACTTTACTAGTGTTCGTAATAACGGTATTGTGTTGCTTTTGTGAGTGTAAAGGACAAGAGACGCTTGGAACAGCGGACCCTTATCTTCTAAACAAGTCGTTGGGTCTGACGGAATTGCCGGGCGGCGTGTTGACCGGTGGTCGCACGGTGTGGAAGCCTGATAGTAGCCCATACATGCTGCGGGATGACCTGCTCATAGAAAGAGATGCAGAACTGGTAATAGAGCCAGGAGTGGAAGTCCGGTTTGCGCCTATGATCGGCATCACAGTGCGCGGGAAGCTAGTTGCTGTGGTAAGTAGAAACAAAGCTATGATACCTTCCAAAAGTTTTGCTCCAATTTAAACTAGTTCTCCTGTTGTCGGGAGTTAGTACGGTAGTTAGAATTACTTCTTAGGAACTGGTTGTAACACTCGACGCCTTTGCGTGCTAAGTAATTATTATGGCTTGTTAAGTTTCTTGCCGTTAGGCAGGTTTTCAAACAAATCCTTAGACTAGAAGTGAGTATTTTTAGACATATCACATTGCTATCTATTATTAGTTAGTTATGTAAATTCAAGTTCAAGTTAGAATCTGATTAGAATATCTTCAGTTGGGATAGTCTAATAAATAAATGCCCATCTGACTAACAAGAATCCAATAAGTCATTTTTTATCTCGTTATTAGGTACAGGTAAACTTAACGAAGATATTTTGATTCATGAAAAAAGTCGACGAAAAGTTAAACCTGAACTGATATCATCTTTTTATTTACTGCTAATGACTTAAAAAGAGCATCTTTGCTTTGTACCAAAATACTTTTAAATTAGTCTAACACAATTATTGATCACGTTATCCGTCGATAAACAAGCAGATGATAAGTTTGTTGATAACGGCACGTACCTGTGTGCCGTGATAAGGGCTACGTATCGAGCCCATTCAACTGATATTGATTTACTCACCTGTTTGTGTGTCGAGCAAACATTTGATTCATTTTATAAAATTGCGAAATCAAACATGCACTATTATCAGGCTCTTCAATATTTTTTTGTGTAAATATATTGCCGTTTTGAGGTGCTGTAATGCCTATTGTATGTAGTTACAAAGTGTACATTGATACCATTAAATTTCAAAGCTGTTTACAACTAAAGCAAACTTGTTTGAGTTCTTACCTATTCTGTTCAAAATGCAATGCATGTACAGCAGTGAACTGTAATGAACTTCGGAACGCTCGTACTCTTACTTTAAAAGGGCAAGTTGTAGCAAAATGTAGTTGCGTTTGTTTTTATTAAAGAAACTAGTATCCAGACTGGATGTTGCTCATAACCTGTTGGGCGTTGACGCATTGCAGGAGTACTATTTTCCAAAACGAAGAAAGAAACTTCGTACGCTGTTTAAAGAACATAGCTTCCGTTACCGTAACAATGACAATGCTTAAAAGATCATTGTGGCAATTTCAAAACAGACTACAAGTCTACGTATACACTTGCATTCCGATGTGAACGAACACTAGAAGCATAAACGAATGCTACATTCAAAACAGGAATGAATCATGCATCTAATAATGATGAGGAACACGTGTTAATGAAGGCAGCTGATGGCAGTTATACTTTAAAGACACCGGCCGTACCTGACCCGTGCCGACCCCGGATTGAGGCGACATCCTTTCGCTAATTCAATCAGCCTGGACAAATCACTTCGGTGACCCCTCTGCAAGTTTTACGATAGATAGATAACTTCCTTTAGATAATCCCGGAGACATGATACGCTGTTCCGGACACATTTTTGCGGTACGAATGGGAACATCCTTTTAGCAAATGGACATGCAAAAAATTACAATAATCCAAGACCATTTGACGCAAGCAAACCATTTTATAACGGAGTGATTCCTCGCATTCCAAAAGGATTTTCATAAAGTTTGATGTAAGATTACCTCTGCAATTTCTCTCCACATTTAATTTCATACATCATTACATTACCATACCGTACCGTACATCACAGTATGAAAGATTAAATTACGCATGTCTGATTGTCTAGAATGGATTATGGACTTCCACGGTAGAGATGCAATTCGATAGGAGAAAACTATCCCACGATAACTAGTGTATTGTGTAAAATAAGTCGCACGTAAAAAGTATAATATGACGCTTAGAAGTATCAAAAAAAAAAACGAAATAAAATAGGGTATATTTATATTTGGTCGATATCATAAACGTTTTCGGCATTTAGTGTAAGAACACTAATTAGCCTAATTGCATGCAATTTACTGTAAGTTGCTGATTGTTTCCATTGTTGGAGGCATAAGTACTATCGCCTTACAAACGATTGGAATTCGACATGAGTCGGCGCTAGAGTCAGTGACTTGTTCTATTATCCTTGTCCTAATTTGCGCCATGTTTCACAATCACTACAAAAATTATGCATTATGGTTACCTGTAGGTTATTCTGAATTTTATGTAAAATGTTTTCTGTGTTAACTGAACCTGTGTAGACTTATGCTCTACTTTCTGTTCAACAACAAAGATACAACCGAAACACTTTTTTTAAATAATAATAACATGCATCATTTGCGATACTAACTTTCACTTCTTCAGAATTTTCGGCCAAAAAATGCACCGAAGCAATTGAGTGCCTGACAAGATACCTACGGAGAATGAGTTAATCAACGATTCGTACGAAATTACGTAGATTGTGGTTTAAATAAAACTTATAATCTAAAACAGTTTCCTTATCTGACCCACCAAATACAACCGCCATAGTTTGGGACTGTTCATATCAAAATTGTGTCAAGATCTGTAAACAAGATAAACGAGGTATCAATGGTACTCCCATGTCGCTACATCTCTATGTTTATACCGCGAACAAGTGAAGCAAGGAATAATTTTCTATCGTAGTAACATTCCGGGCTGGTAGGAAAGGTGCACGTTGCACCTGGCGTCCGCTAATGACCCCTTATCGGTCACTATAATCCATCTATTCCGAGCTACAGTTAGTCGAAGACTCTCCATGTTTACGGTTGACTGGGTAGTATAACCTATTTGTTTCAATACCGTACGGTAGCCTTGAAGGTAGGTATGCAGTGCGGCGCCATCGCCAGCGCCTCTGAATCATAGGGAATGAGATTTGCATTTAATGACTCTTGTCTGTACTTGAGGCTTAGGGCCTTTTGTTCCATTAGGTACATTGGAGCGTAAAGTGTCTTTTAACTACCTGCAGGACAATGTTGCCTTTTGTCCAGATAAATTGTTAAGTTGTGCACTGGTGAAAAGATTTAATTGCTTAAAAATTGGTAAAAAGTAAGTAATATCTCCGTTAACCCGCCATTGGTGACGTGTATTTGTCTTACTGAGATAAAATGGCATAGAAAGGACATAAAAATAAAACGCTCGCATTGCTATTGCGGGGTGGACTCGAAATCGCAACCTAATTCGATAAACAGTTAAAAAAATATTATTTGTTTTTAAATTACCCGGTCTCATAGACATATAGGTCACCAATGGCGGGTTAAGATTAAATGCTGAACGAAGAATAATCTAATTTAAATAATAGAAGCCGCCATATCCAGAGTAATTTAATGGTTACTTAACCCAGTCCTTAGCAATAGTTTTCGGAACAAAATCGTTACTAAGGAATAGTTTAAGTAATCATTAAATGTATCTAAGTACGGCAGTAAGTATTGTAAAGTAATAGGTAAACCTTACGTAGGTTTTATTGGCCTTTATAACTGCTTGTATGACAATATGTTTTCTCATCACGCATCCTGTGCTCATAAGTGATTCACGCTCGATTGCTTTTCCCTTATGATTCACTTATCACAGTTAAGTGGCTTCTATTTTATCAAAGTGACGCGTTACACCATTTAAAGTAAATTTCCCATTAACAACATACGCCTATGTTTTATCACATTCTATCGTCACATCAGTTTTTAACTGAATCATGTCTTTTAAGACTACGTCATAAGTGTAGCTTCATCTACACACTTCAGACCTCGGGGCCCACCCATTTGCTCTAGAATGAAACAAATCAATAACTTTATTAATCATACCGACATAAATTTTCTGTCTCATTACTCCTGAGTCCTCGTTGTTAACCTTTGATAACCTACAAGATTGCAGTTAATAAGTAAATCATCCAGGACTGCACAAATGGCATAGTTAGACCTATGCACTTTTTTAAGGGGGGAAAATCATCCAATGACTTTTCCCGCCTTGGGCGAGGTGAGAGAGAGTGTCAGACTATTACTGACTAAAAATCATGCCATTCTCACTCTTTCTTTTCGAGCCGGAACCCCGGTAAACCCGCCAGGTAGACCTATGTACAGGATATTAATAACACCTTCCTACACTTAATCAATACTCAAGTTTCTACTGGGAAAATATATCTAGAAAGAAACACGGTTTTTATGGAAATAGTCCTACAAGGTCATCCGTTCACGTCGAAATCAATTTCATTGGATAATCACACATGCTAATATTTTTCTCTGAATCATATCATCGATTCTTTTTAATATGTAGGTAGTTAGTTGTCGTCATCAATTAGGTGCATGAGTCACTGTGTCACATCCTGCTGTCTTAGGAGTAACTGTTCAAGATTAGTTAATTAATTTTATGTGCATTGATACCTGTTCTACATGGAATGTCATTAGTTGCTCGATTAGCAGTAGTTGTGTCTATGATAGAATATCAGAAAGTTATCTTATTAATAATTTCACCTTTGTGTAAGTAGAGATCAATATGTGTAGTTCTTGCACGACCAGATGGCAGATTTTTCATACTTACTAAATAGAAATTAACGACTACCTATACAATTTTAAGGCCGGCGACGCAAATGTGACTCCTCTGGTGTTTCGGGTGTCCATGGGCGGCGCTGATCGCTTTCCATAGCATATGAAGATCCGTCAGCTCGTTTGCCTCCTATTACATAAAAAAATGCAATATTCAAACTTTACCCAAAACTAACTAGGTACTAAGCAACTAAATTACAGAGAATTTCAGAGAAAGTTAAACCCGTAAAAGCAAAAAATCACTCTCTTTTCATAGCTAATGCGTTCGTGGTCGTAAATGTCTGCGCGTACATAAATAGCCTGAATGAGTCATCTATCATTTGTTTACCAAACACTTACTATCTCCTCGTAAATTAAACATTTAATACTGTCTCAGTATCGTAGTTACTTCCGTTATGGCATTGTTCATAACTTTTATCAGCTACCGGTTGAGTCTACCAACGTACTTATATGGCATTCCTTGATAATGATGACGTCTGATACTATACTGCCATTTGTTCTTCCATTCTGCGAATTGCCTGTCTATAGTGTTATCAGTACAAAACATATGAGATTTGAAACCAAGGAGTAATGAGATCATTCTTTAAATAATACTTCGCAAGAGATTACTTAGTGCTTAGTGTATTTTTAGCGCATCATAGCTACGGACTACCTAGCGGGTAAAGCTGGAGTGGGAACGTGGTAGTTTTTGTCAATAAGAGTCTGACACTCCCTCTCGCCTCGCCCAAGGCAGGAAAAGTAATAGGATGATTTTTCTCCCTTAAAAAAAAAAAAAAACGCTTCACAACGATATTACCATGTAATGATATAGAATACTGGTTACTCAGACACAAAAATAATTCTTTTGTCTGTTTTATGAAAGAAATTCTCTCAATCATCTCGTTTCGGTTATTTTTCGAGGTCAGTCGCAGGTAACAGTACTGTACAGGCCATTGATTTTAGCAGCATTGCAGCCAAACTGGGTTGCGGTCGGGAGTGGTATGGTCTATTACGCAATTCGATGCAGGCAGATGTACTTCAGTAACCATTAACTATTTACGAAAATACCAACCTGATTTTAATTTGTAGATGCCAAGAAGTAAGCCACAACAGACGCTAGTTAAGAAACGAGATACAAGAATATCAAAACGAACTGTTTTTATTACAAAGCAAAAAACTGTGTCGTGGGAAGAAGATCAAACACGTAATACTGCAATTAAATACTATTCCATCTAGATAAACCTTAGCCTTTAAAGACCTTGCGAGTCAATGAATCCTTGCAAATTCCACTTGTAATTGCCACCAACCGTCCGCTTTGGCAAGCCGTCTATCAAGTTAAACGGTTTGAGTCTCATCTATTTCTGTCTAATTCCAATTGTACTGTATTACTTTAAAATTTACTTCGTTTCCCACGGAATTGGCAATAATTAACAGAGTGATACACTAATAGATTGCCACATTTTTCAAAACGCAATCCTATTTTGCATTGCGCTACATTAGAGAATCAAATTCAAAATGTCTAAGTTTCGTTGTAATAATAGCATCCAATCTCACAAGATTTACGATAAGAAACACGGCCTGCTATAATAGAGATCGGTGTTAGTACAAGTTGCTCTAAATAAAGCGATGGTATAACAAACGGCCTGGAAACCTTAGCTGCGTTGGGTGTGAGTTCAATGTCTTGCGATATCATGACGATCTCGTTCCGCGGGCTGCAGTTGCGTCTCGCTTCATGCTTTGTACCATGGTGTCTAACAGTGGTTTACTACGTGTTTAAGTGACAATTTGCCCTATGATTGTGTCTGTATCTTTGTAAAGTCTGTTGTTAGTGCAGCTATGCTTTGGAACAGCGGTTAGGTGAGCCATGGGGCTGTAAACTGAACAATAGCTGTTATTGATTTTCTTCTTCGTGAAGGAATCCACTAGCAGCCTTGGCAATTAATGTTTACTGTTTTGGTTTTGTTAGTTAGTAATCGATTGTTGGTAATATATTTTTTCTATGTGATCTTGCCATGTTCAGTGGTGGGCTGTTTGGGATACCTCTAGTTTCTTATCCTTATGACTGTTCAAAGTGTTTGACAAGTGTAAAAACTGTGCAGTTTTTTTTCTTTTTTCATGGAATAGGGGGCAAACGAGCAGACGTTTTTTATATAATTGCAAGTTACCTATGAATGGAGATTATTTAAACTAGCTATCAGGTAACTGTCCGTGTTATTGCAAAAGATATTTGATCTAATTTTCAATTTGTTACGTTTTATGCAATGAATCAGTTTCGCACGATTTTGAAAGTTTTCTTAAACCAAAAAATCGTTCGTTTCGATCGAATCAATGGCCGATTGATTGGACCATTTCTTTTCTCTAGAGAGTTGGATTGAAAAATGGAGATTATGAAGGCTTTTTTAAAATAGTTGACCTCATTAATGTAGCTGTATTCAATGTCGTTGAAGTATGGCGCTGCATACACTTAAACTCGTGTTCAGTGTGCAGTGCAGGCGACTGTTGCGCAAGTTGCATGTACGGCGCATAGTGTAGTGTGCACTCAGCCGAACTCCTTAAGTGTGCCTCGCCTGTACTACGTATAATGTTTCGTATGACTCAAAGCAAAAATGATTAATGTTTACTACACATGCTGTAACAAACAAACTTGTTTACGTTCTCATAAACTTGTATAGTAACCAGAAATCTATTTTCGTAAATGTGACAACCTCTTACAAAATCACTTTCATTAATAAAATGTACAGTAACGACATCTAGCAAAGTACTTCCAAGGAACAATTTTAACCATTTCACTATAGGTACTATATGGAAATAAAAATCAATAGTAATACCTAACTACCTTCCTAAGTTCCTACTGTTATACTTCCCGCATTTTGCTCATAAACATAATATTTTTCTCGAGGTTACGTCGCCGGGCTTGCGTAAGAGACTTCATTCATTCAAGAACTTGCTTCAAGCTGCAATGCGTTTTTCTTTGCAATAAATTCAGATAACGGCATAAAGGCGCAACGTTTACTAACAAAACAAGAGATAATGACTTAATCACCTCTTCTGCAGTAAAGAGTTACTTTTCGATCATTATCATTCAGCTACCCAAATATTAAACAGTTATTTAACTGAAAAAAGGGATTCTTAACACTGACTTGTCTTCAAGACAGTATAAATGAAATATCTTGGGATTTGGATACTTAACTAGGTACATACAAATAGTAGTACGTGACCCGAATGCCTACTTGAGCTCAAAGGGGACTTAAGAAATAAAGTATCTCGGGATTTGAATCAGATGGCCATGTATGAGACTCCAGGGATAAACATCCAATACTACAACAAAGGCTATTGTGCAACCTCAGGTGGACAATAAGCGAGTATCGGCTAATGTTTTTAATCGCAACACTGATGATAGTCTCTGGAATTTATGAAACGGTTCAACAGTAAGTGTTTATCAAAACCACACCTTCCGGAACGAAAATGATTAAGCACAATATTATTTTATCGTCAATGTTTGTTCTATTGATATACAAGTTGATTAAGGAGCTCTAGTGGACGGAAATAGAAGAGTTTAAGAAAATTACGATTATTTTATAATAGTTGCTTATGTATTGGGGGATAGGTTTTGTACAGGCGTTTAAAATGTCGGTTAGTATGTGGATGTCATAACAAAGTATTGTCACATATTAACTATTGTTCCTGGTTAACCGACAGATGAAAAAAGTATGCTGTCTGTAAAGCAGCGTGTACTTTTAGTGTAGTTTAACATTTGGCACGGGAGATACCATCGTCCCGCTCTGTTTGCGCCAGTGAAAAGCGTGACAAATGGGCTCGCTTAACTCCGATCTGTGAAAAACAGTCGTAACTAGTAAAAGCCAGTGTAATGCTGACATTTCCTTTGGTTTTTTCTCTCTACTTAATCGTTTTTAGTCTTCTTTGACAATAAAACCATGACATTTATTGATCTCTCTTAAATAAAACAACTGTTAAACGATTGCCAGGTAAAGCACGTTTTCTGAAATGATAAAGGTACAGTTACAACAATCTCCTGATTCTGATTTTGAATAGGTATTATCCTTCATATTCCCAAAAGGATTTGAAATGCCCTGATATACCTAATTTACCATTAAACTTTATTTCTTATCTTACACGGGATTTATAACGAAATCGGCGAACTGGATTACATCAAAATAACTAATAACCTGTTTTTCTTCCAACTAACTTCTAACTTGAAGAAGTGTGTCTGCAAGTGCAATAACAATTTGACTATGTACTTATTTGCTCGTAAAAAGAAAATAGCCTCTATAAAAATACGTTACCAGTAAAATATTTAAATAAAGTAAATAGCATTCAAGTGCTTGTTAGGTGAATAACCTGGGAATATTAGCAGTGCAGCACGACTATTTACAAAGTCAGGATCGTGATGTCGTGATCCATTATACAAGAGGCTCCTACAATGCTCATTAGACTGGGGTTCGAGTTCGTCTATTGATTTTGTATACAAAGCACAACCTTTTGTGAATATGTTTAATAATAGTATTAAAAAAACGTATTTTGTAATACCTTGTAATACCCAGCTGCTCAACACAAAATGCAACAACACCAGGGTTGGAAAAAAAACATGTTTTTTTTATAAAGAAAAAAACATCATGTTTTAATTGAAAAACAAAAAAATCATGTTTTTTATTAATTCTTCACTGCTGTTTTAATTGACTTGTTTTAAACATGTTTTAATCTTGTTTTAAACACGTAAATATGTATAAAATGAATAAAAAAGCTGGAATTTCTATAAAGTTCCGCCAAAGCGGGTCTTTCTTCCGCCCTGTTATCATATTTTTTTCCCAAATAATACAGCACACATACACGCACTGTAATAGTTAATTAATAACGCCGAACAAAATTACGTAAAAAAAAGCATATATACGGTCGAATTGAGAAACCTCCTCCTTTTTTTGAAGTCGGTTGAAAAAATACGTGTCCACCAAAAGCGAACCGGGAAATCCCCGCGTTTTATGAACATTCATTCACCGCATTCCCGCTTCAGTCAGGGGAATCCCATCTAGTAATATCCATGTTGCCAACTCTTTAGTAAAAAAATATACCATTAGGTTTTTAATTTCTTGAGTGTAAAAGTATAAAGAGTATTTTTTATGTGTTTTCAACATGTTTAAAACAAATTAGTTTTAATCATGTTTTAAACGTGATACATACTTTTGTAGTGTTTTAATCAGTGTTTTAAACGTGTGTTTAAAACAAATGTTTTAAACATTGCCAACCCTGAACAACACTAGTTATGTGACTGATATGAGTATTTTTTGGGATATTCTACAGGTTTTTGGACTGATTAACGAAACGTTACCTAGTTCTGTTTGGCCACATCTATTTACAGATCCATAATCGATAAACAGGCATGGAGACCATGTAGTTTCAATATTGCCCTTAGTACGAGTATGCTTTACGTTGAACGAAAACGAAACGAGAGCGCGTTTGGCGCTCTGATTGGCCAGCGCGAATGAACCAACCAATCAGAGCTCCGAACGCGCTCTCGTTTCGTTTTGCTACAGTAAAACACAACATGTAGGTGTACCTAGTGGTTAATATCAGACGGACATAATGTATGCATGTATTATAACCACGCCATTTATGTAGGGGTCATTGATTCAACCAATGACGACAGGCAGCCAAAAAACTTGACTAAGTCTGAATGAGTTATTAAGCCATCAATTTGTTTGCCTAACTTGGTTGCTCTTAGTATTGTTATGCTGTAAAGAGGCACCCATTAAATGAGCTATCGATCAATGTTCTTATAAGGTGGTTTCTGAGTCAATTTGTCCTCTCAAGTTAGGAATAGATTTGACGTATCTTTCGTTTTACCACTCTGCTCTACTACCTATCGGGCATCTCGTCACTATTTTTCTTTTCATCATCGATATTTTATACTTAAGTTGCTTCCTATATATTTGATTTGTAGTTTGTTGGATGATGAAGGAGACGACTTTTCCGTTTCCAGTTTTTGAGTTGATTGATTTATCATGTTTGTATCAATTTAAAAAGTAAAAAAGTCTAATCACTTATTCCAATTAAACCATTAATACAGGTACTTGAAACGTCAACAAAGAAAAAGAAATAAACAATAGTCTGTCAGTGTATCCATCAGTGAAGCTAGGTGCTCGTTCCAAAATATAGCTTCGAATGGAGAAGAACTCAAACAAGAACTCAAGCAAAAAAATATATGTTTACATTACAATTTCTCTGATACATTTTTCCAATAATTGTACTCCAAAAGTAATTGTACATTTCGATTACTTTCTTAAAATATGCAAAAGTCTCCAAGTGCCTATAAATCGACAATGAGTTTGTTTTTTTCTTTAGCCTAAAATATAGAGTTTCTTTTATTTCATTGACTGCAATTGAAATCTCAAGAGACCTACATGTGCAATCGAGGTCAGTCGTCCGGTATTGGTCACAAACCACGGCCTAGATTACATCTTTGGCCAGTCCACCCCATCCTGACTTACGAAAATAAAAACGGGCCAGTTTGGAATCGGTTTCCTGGAAATTGTAACACAATTGATTGTTCAAACGATAATGCTTAGGAAATAATCGCCAAGTTTTGCTCACATTGTTACCAATTTGTCAGGTCTGTTAGAGAACAATGACCTCTTAACCGTGGAGGTCATAACTGTATTGATGGATTACGAATGTGGGTAATCGTTACTTAAAGTTATTCGAGAGTATTTTACGGGAAGGGATTTTTTATGTTCCTAATGTTTTGTCAGTTGTTTTAATTGTTACAAAAAGTGATGGGGTTGATTAATTTTTATTTTAATGTCTGACTTGTGGACTGTTTTAAAATATTAGACACGTATTTGTTATTTTCTTACGGAAATAAATTCTTTTAAAGATATAATGATTTAAAATATCGCGTCACATCACTTCTAGGTATATTTTATCCATAGAAATGACGTATTTGCTCCCACTCCTAAACTTTGATTCGTTTTAATACCCCGCCATCACCCAATTAGTACTGTATTTGAGCGTACTTAAATATTTAAATCCTTTGAGACATAAAAATTACCTACTGTATCCTGGGACCCACTAATATGTGGTTCCGTACATACCTAAGCGAAAGGACAATACAGACCAGCATAGCAGGTACCACCGGACGGGAAGCTGGGGTTGCTCTGGGAGTGCCGACCGGATCAGTGTACGGGCCAGTAGGATACATCATGCACGTGAACAGCGTAACAAACGTAGTTAAAAATTGCCAAGTTTATATGTACGCCGATGATATGTGCTTGCTATATTCCTCTAAAAATATACTCGAAGCCAGAGCCGTGATTCAGGAGGATTTCATTAACATCACCAAGTGGGCGCATGATAATGGAATCATCCTGAATGTAAATAAAACCAAAATTATGCACTTATACTCACCTCATAACTTAGTTGCAAAACAAATCAATAGTTCAGATATCAGTATACAGGGTCATACATACGAGTGCTTGCATGCAAATAATATTAGTTGTGATTGTCAAAATATAGAATATGTTAAAACATTTAAATATTTGGGTTTGTGGGTGGACAGCAACGCCAACTGGCGGACTCACGTTGACACAGTGTGCACAAAGCTTAGAGCAGTTTTGAGTAAGTTTTATGTATTAAAAGCGCCACTAAGTAGAAAAACATTACGCATTGTTTATTTTGCCCTAGTCGAATCATTAATAGGTTACGGATTAAGTGTCTATGGTCGTACTTTTAAAACTTATTTAGATAACATTAAGTCCCTACAAATCCGCTTTCTTAAATATCTTGTACCACCTAAAGTTAAACGAGAATGTAAAAATAACTATGAGAAATTGTATATTACATGTAAAGTACTTCCTGTTCACGATCGGGCCAAATACTTTTTGATTCTTGAACAATTTTATAGTCAGCAAAATAAAGAAAAAGTTACAAATAAATACAATACGAGGCGTGTTAGAGAGAATAAGTTAGTCCGTCCACCGAGTAAAAATTATTATGGGTCAAGAACCAATAAGTATATGATTCCGACATTATATAATGAAAATGATTGGTTAAGGAATATTAACAGTAAAATAAATAAGCAATCCCTAAAAAATAAATTAAGAAGTATGTTACTCAACGAACTTACCAAAAAATTAAAAAATAGTACTTAAAATTATTAATGATTATCAGTGTTACTGTTATAATAGTAGTATATATATTATATAGTTTGTTAATAGAAGTTAATTTAATTTTTTGTTAAGGTAAAGTACATTCCGAGGTTTTTGTTGTTTGTTTATATAATAATAGGTATAAAATAGATATAGTAATAATAGGTATAAAATAAAATATATATATAATTTAGAGCGCTATTCCCGCCGTCAAACTGTCTTAACAGTTTGGTGGGTTTATGTAATATTTATTTTTGTAAAAAACAAATAAAGAATTTTATTATTATTATTATTTTTTGAGAAAGTATCTCTTTTCTTAGCTGTGAAGCTAGTTTCATCCATATTTACGGGCCGAGGCCAAGTAAATACAGGTGTGGTGAGTAGGGTTAGGAGTTTGTGGGTGTCGTTTGGTGATTAATCTCATTGTCTTCTATTTGCATGAACTTTCTGACTATTCTACAGGTATTTAGGATTGCTGCTTTTTGGAGGGTTATATACAATGTTTCTTTTAGGTCTAATAATTTGAGGCTATGGAGAAGATGGTTAGGTATTACTCCCGTGGTGGAGAGAACTATAGGGATTACATAAACTTTATTTTGCTTCCAGATTCTTGTGACCTCATCTTTGAGTTCCGCATATTTTGTGATTTTTTCGGTAATTGTTTTTTGTATGTTGTGGGTATTTGGTACTGCGATATCTATTAAGTAAGTTATTTTATTGATTTTGTCCTGTAGTGTTATGTCCGGTCTATTATAATGTATTGTCCTGTCGGTGAGTATGGCGCGATCGTAGTAAAGTTTGTGTGTGTTGTTTTCTAGAACCGTTTCTGGCGTGTATTTGTAGTAGGGCGTGTTCGTGTTTTGTATGAGTGTGTATTTGAGTGCAAGTTTTTGGTGAATGACGTTTACTATCTGGTTGTGTCTGTGTGTGTAATCGGTTTGTGTGAGTGTTGTGCAGGCTCCTGTTATATGTTGTATCGTTTCTGGCTGTAGGTGACATTTGCGACATTTATCGTTAGTTACTGTAGGGTCTTTAATAATGAATTTCCTGTAGTTTTTAGTATTAATAATTTGGTCCTGAATAGCTATAATAAATCCTTCAGTTTCTGGGAATAAATTTCCTATTTTTAGCCACTTATTCGAGGCGATGGTGTTTACGTGGGCTTGTTCTAAGTCATGCGGATGTCGGCCATGGAGGACTTTTCTTTTCCAGGCTTCTATCTTTTCTTTCTGCGGATCAATTTCGTTGGAGTTTTCTATGTCTATTGGTTCATTTAGGTTAAGGGGTGTGTAATTGAAATCATTGTTGACTATAGCTTTGTGGATAGCACTAGTTTGAGATTTCATGTGGAAAAATGATTTTAATTTGCGGACTTGCTTTTGCCAGAGCTGATAGATGTCTATTAAGCCTCTCCCACCATTTTGTCTTTTAATGGTGAGCCTCTCTATTGCCGATTTTGGATGTAAATTATTATGTTTGGTGAGTGTAGTGCGTGTTGTGCGTTCTAGTTGTTCTGCGTCGGTTTTTGTCCATTTAATGACACCGAAAGAATAAGTTAACACCGGAACAGCGAAAGTGTTGATGGCTTTAATAAGATGTTTTCCCGAAAGTTGCGTTTTACATATGGAGTTTAATCGTCTTTTGTATTCGGCAGTGAGTGTATTTTTTATTTTTACGTGGTCTAATCCTTTTAGTTGTGTGTAGCCTAAATACTTATATAAGTCGGTCTGTTCCATTGCAGTTATAGTATCTCTCTCATTAACTACATAGTCGCCAGGTCGTATTTTGCCTCGTATAATGTGTAAAGTCTTACATTTGTCTAAACCAAATTCCATATTAATGTCTTTGCTAAAAGTTGCTGTTATGTCTATTAGATTTTTCATTTCTTTTTCTGATTTAGCGTACAGTTTAATGTCATCCATATATACTAGATGTGAGACTATTGTTTCTTCAGAGTTATGTTTGAGGCAATATCCGGCATGGCAACGCTGCAGCAAATGAGAGAGAGGATTCAGGGCGAGGCAGAACCACAAGGGGCTTAGGGAGTCTCCTTGGTAGATACCTTTCTTGATACTTATCTGTCGTGTAATGATGTTATTGTCGGTAGTATTGATCAGAAGTGTAGTTTTCCAGTGAGGCATTATGTTACGAAGAAAATCTATAATTTTATTATTTATTTTATATATCTCTAATATTTGTATCAACCAAGAATGTGGGACACTATCAAAGGCTTTTTTATAGTCAATGTAAGTACAATGTAAATTTCTATTTTTGGATGTGGCGTGTTTGTGGATAGTGGAATCGATGATTAATTGTTCTTTGCACCCCATGTGGCCCCGCCTGCATCCCTTCTGTTCCTCTGCCATTATTTTATGTCGTTCTATGTGTAAATTAATTTTGATTGTAATAGCTGATGTAAGTATTTTGTAAATTGTGGGTAAACAGGTGATAGGTCTGTACTGTGAAGGTTGTGGTGAGTGTTTAACTTTGGGTACCATGTACGTTATTCCTGTTGCTATAAATTCCGGTATTCTTTGCTTTCCTAAGACTATTTCAGTTAAATTTTTAGCTATGTGTTTATGTAGTATAGTTAATTTCTTATACCAAAAATTATGTACTTTGTCTATTCCAGGGGATTTCCAGTTATGTAGTCTAGCTGTTACGTTTGCAATATCTGATTCTGTGATTTCTATGAATTCCATTTCATCTATACCTGTCCACTTTGTTTCTTCCTCTGTTACCCAAGCAGCTCTATCATTATGATTAACAGATTCTTCCCAAATACCCGCCCAAAATGCTTCTAGTTGTTCTTTAGTTGGTATCGTGTTCTGGTTGTCTGTTATGTTGGTGTGTGGTGTGTTTAGTTTTCTGTAGAATATTTTTTCATTCGTTGTAAATATGGCGTTATCATTTCTGCGTTGTTGTGCTTTTTTGTATCTTCTAAGTCTGTGTACTTTTAGTGCTAGTTTTTGTTTCAATGTATCTAAGAATTCCTCTGGTGTACGGTTGTCATTTTCGTGTCTGGTGTGTATGCGTGTGTTTTTAAAAATGGCCTCTACTTTTCTAATTACTTTATGTGATCTATTGTTATTAATGTATTGTGTAAGTCTACCACAATCTGCTCTTAATTTTTCTATACCTTTTTCTAATCTTTGTTGCCATGGTGGCTTAATGCTGGTCCTTGGCCTTCTGTTTCCTGTTTCTCCTGTTATTTTAAAATTTAGTTCTTCCGATATGACTAAAGCTGTACAGTATATAATAGTGTGTAAGTCTGTAAGTTGGTTTTCTTGTGAGATAAAATGAGCGATAATATTTTCATTAAACAAATTGACTAACCGAAAAAGGTTACGATTATACGGGAGCTTTGGTAATTTTGGTCGTGATGTGGGATCCATACCTGAGTATTGTGTGAGTGTCGTTTTGAACTTATCGTATATTTGTTGTGTGTATTCTTCTGTGATTGTCGCTTGTTCTACTGGGGCTAAGGTGTCGATATCATTTTCTAGGGTTAATGTGATAGATTCTGTTTGTGTGGATGAGTGTGTTGTTTGTGTATAGTCGTATGGTAGTGATTGCGTGTTAAGAGGTTGCGTTTGAGTGAGCGGATGTGTTTGTTGATCGTTTGTTTGTATGTTTTGCGGACTTGATGCTGTGTTATTACTATTTTCTGATTCTGCTTCTAGTTGTTGCCGTATTTCTTCTTTTATTTGGTCTATAATTTCTGGGGATAAGAGTTTATTTCTAACTATTGTTCTTCTTTGGTCTGAAATTCGCTGTTCGGATACATTAACATCAGGATATTGTCGGCAGAAGAGTTCATGCAAGACTTTTCTGTAAATGGTCATGTCAGTTTCTAATTTCGTTATGTAGAAGTAAGTTCGCATGATGAAAATGTTTACTTCTTTACTCCACTTCATGCGAACTCTAGGTTTTCCGGCCTTGGTGGACGCGGGTAGAAAGGCATTTGCCCCCCGCGCAACATCCAAGGTCGGAGTAGGTGAAACGGTGTGTAAAACTGGTGACGACGGTATGGATGGTGATGAGGATCTAGATGGTGTGTATGATATGGTACTGGGGCTATATGGCTCCAGTGGTGTGTTTGATCTGTGTGTTTGTGTGTCACCGTCGTCACTGATATCGGCTGTAGTATCTTTGTTGGTGGGAGCCCGCCTGCTCAACTCCGCACCACTGACGGATCGCATGCTGAAACACCCAGCGTCAGCTCCAGGTGTGCCCCGGCGATCGCCCCCGGGCAGCGGTCCTATACGTTTTCTTTTCGAACGAGTCTCCATTTTGAATGGGTATCCAGAGCCACGTTAGCCACGCCAGTAATTTCGTAATCGTGTGTCCGCCCCCCACGTGATCAGATGGTCGATCGGGACGTGTGGTTGTTTAGGGGGCTTATTATTATTATTATTATATTATTATTACTATCTACAGATCTCAACATCATCATACAAATTGTTCTGTTATTTTCATTCAACCTATTTTGGCCAAGCAAAAATCTAAGAGCCAGTCTATCATCTCCCAGATTTCACACATTTAATAAAAATACAGTTACTGTTGGCACCATAATGAATAAACAATGATGCTGCAACTAGGACGCTAACGTTCTACATAATATAAATTACATTGTTTTAAGTTTCCTGTAGCTCTGAAACAAAATAAATATTAAAAATGGTTACAGTGGCACGTACTCGTCTGATTAACATCAGTTTTTGTTTATAGCAACCGTAACATTTAATGAGGTACTATTCCCACATATCTACATACATATTCCATAACATATACCATTAATGTAGATCCGACTTAATGTTCCTTTTTTTCTTTTCGTTTTTCCTTTTTCCTTTTTTCCATGTTACTCAATAGAATACTTTTGAAACTTTTGATACCTACTTGTGCCATTTTTTATGGTATAAGCCGGTAAACGAGCAGACGGATCATCTGATGGTAAGCAATCGTCGCCGCCCATGGACACCCGAAACACCAGGGGCGTTACAAGTGCGTTGTCGGCCTTTTAGAAATATGAGAATTGTTGGGGATTTGACGATTGAGGAGACTGGGGAGGAGGGTAATTATGCCTCCGGTAACGTCACTCACACGACACAATTAACTGGGTGAACAGAATAATAGATAATTAGTAAAAGCTAGATCGCAGGTGCTAAGTATGTATGCTTGGCTACTATCCAAAGCAGCAAAAGTAGACATTTAAGTAAAAACAACTCAATAAAACTTGCCAAACGAACCTAATGTTTGTTTTGATTAAGCACATACTTGTAGATGGCTATCTAACTATTAATAGAGCGTAGTTTTAAACCAGCCAGCGTGACCGATCCATGGGAATCCAGAGCACCATAAATAGCAGTTGTATAAATTACTTTGCGGATAACGAGCACGATCCATGGCAAGACTTGGAGCACGGAGAAATCGGCGGAAGCACGGGCCGCTACCCGCTAGTCCAGGCGCTTTGATAAACAATTTCTCCTTTAATCAGCGACATAGTTCGCGAACGTTGAATTTGTAAGCTCTTTAATTGTAATTAACTACCTGGTGCTTTACAGGTTAAGTTGGTCTTGAGTTTATTGGTTGTGTACATCTTATAATTAAGTCTATGTTTCTAGTTTGTGCTTGGTCAAGTGTACCTAATACCTGTAGCCGTTAACGCTGTATAAAATCTGTTGAGATTAATTACTTTTGATTGGTAACTGTCTGGTATAGCTGATCACAGTTTTTGAGTTATTTAAGTGTAGGAAAAGAAAGTAATGAAGTTGGATGTTAAACACTGAAATTTGAATAAAACATTTTTCTTTTTCTGGGAGAAAATCATCCAATGACTTCTCTCGCCTTGGGCAAGGCAAGAGGGAGTGTCAGACGCTTACTGACTAAAAACCACCCCGTTCCTACTCCTGCTTTTTGAGCCGGATCCCGCTAAGTAGTCCGCAAGTCAGTGAAGCCGTCATCGAAATTCACAGGTTAATACCTACTTAATACACATTTTTCAGGCATCTAATACATTTATTTATTAATACCGTCTTCTGCAAAACAATACGTTAAATTCAAAGCGTCTCCCTACTACAGTCGGGCCCTAATTTGTGATTCCATGCGACGCGCGGTCTACACAGGAAGTCGCGGCCACAAGGCTTGGAATTTTGCCTTCAACGTTCACCTGTTAGTAATATTATATTACATTTCAAATACCTTATATGTGTATAGGTACTATTTTAGACTGTTTTAACCGTTACCATTAACCTGAGTTTACGATAATATAATATGACAACTTGTGATAGGTATGCCAACAGTTGCTTGAAGTTACAACTTAAAAACTTGACAAGAGTTAGTAGTCTTACCGTAAAGTATTACATAGTGTTATAATGTTTGGTTTACTAGTACTAGGCGCTAGCACAATATAGGTACTTTAATGTCTATAATGCATCAACCTACCTAAATATTATCTGCCTAGTAGTTACCGGGACTCTAGCTCGAAATGCAGGAGTAGGAACAGGGTGGATATTAGTCAGTAAAAGTCTGACACTCCCTTTTGCCTGACCCAAGGTGAGAGAAGTCATTGGATGATTTTCCCCCCTCAAAAAAGCACAATATACGAGTAGGTAATAAGCCTATAATTATTATTTATTTATTAAAAAGTACAGGTTAAAATTTAAGCTAGTGTGCAGTCCAAAAAAACTATATAATCTAACTAACTATGCATCAACCTATCTAAATATTATAATCACAATACAACAAAATCATATTAATCATATGTATAAGAATGTTGTTGTCCTAAAAACGCCACACAACTACCAGTATATGATTACTTATTATCTAATAGAAAACCTTATGTAACGTCTCGTGTAACTTCGTCTGCGACTTTGACCTTCTTATTGCCAGAGTTTGACACTGAACTTGAATGTGAGAGAGTATTGGTAATACGAGAGTTGCTGTCCGTTTCCTATGGAGAATGTTGAAATCTAGGTCATTGGAGGTCATTGAGAATTTGATATTACAGTTGACGCAATCTAGTGACTGTTATCCACTGTCTAATGAAGTTATTATTGTCTTGTTCGGTTAGGGATTAAGGGTTGTTGGGGAATCGGGAATTGGAAAGATTGGAAACGAATTGGGACTTCGGTAAGCTCACAAACACAACGTAAGCGTTGTTTCACGTCGGTTTTCTGTGAGGAGGTGGTATCACTCCAGTCGAGCCGGCCCATTCGTGCCGAAGCATAAATCTGTCACACTTAAATCTTCTCCCACACCTTCTGTGTTCCTTTTCCAAGTTAAACATATCTTTGATTTTTGTTAACTTGTAGTAGGTACTTCCACAACCGCCTATTTTACTAGACTTTATTGAGACTGTAGACTTTCATTCATTCAATAAATCAATCATTGATTCGACCTTACTATGATTTATAACGCTGTTCAATAAATATCAATAGGTAATTCAGACTTTTAATATTAGTAATTTGAACGATAGTCTCGCCTTTCAAAAACAGTAGGTACTTAAACGGACACTTTTAAATTCACAACCCACAGCGGCTCGGCTCATATTAAATGCCAATGCCAAAGTCTTGCGTAATATTTTAAACACTAAAAAAAACTGTAGGCACAGTAAAAGTGCCGTTTCATGTAGGATGTTCTAACATGGTCATTTGCTAATTTAAAAAAGAGGAGATATTATACTCTCTTCTGCCACCCAAAATTACATTACATTTATAAAATAGGCATACTGTGATAACCTAACCACAAATCACAATAGTATATTAAGAGGTAGAGTACACAAACAAACATTCACTAATTTCACTATCAAACCAGCCAGCGTGTTTAAAGAACAGTTTTTCAAAAGAGAAATGCAGTTAAAAAACAAACAACAAACGTAATGACTCGGATGCTATATTGCTGACTCACAAACCGGTGTCCTTGCCTCGTCCTTTGGTTTCTTTACCGGTCTTCGATCTAATGTGGGTTTTTTATAGTTCGTAGCAGATAGTTAGCCGGGCGTAACAATTTAACGGACGTCTGACCTGCCTTAAAATTGTTCGGGTGACGTGTACGGAATCATAAAAAGAGCCTTTTGGGTATTGTGTCTGTTTCTCGTGCTCACGCGACTAATCATAGGTTTCGTATATTATACATTCTTTTTATTACCCCAAAAAGTTACATACCATGAATAAATGGTAACTGATCATCATCGGTCTTAGGAAATGCTACTGAACTATTTCTCAACTGTCACTCGTAACAAATCTAATAACAATCCCACCTTTTGTGTCAATGATCTTTTGAAACAGACGTTATTCAACTCAGCTCAGACTTCAGACAGACTATTGCGAAACACCTAAACCTAACGCCTACGTGTTACACCAACACTAGACCGAAATTTAGCATAAGACGTCTCATACAGGAAAATATCACTCAAACTTTCTACTCATTGAAACAGTAAGTGGAACGTTGAACATTGCTGATTCAATTTCGCATGTGTTTTTGTGGAGCATCATTTTATGTGTCAATTATACAGCTAGACTGTTGTCGAAGGTCCCCTAATCGGAATTACATCATGAGCATTCCTGTTTAGCGACGGTTAGGTAACAGTTGGCCAGTAGATCGTGACTGCATGAATGGGGTAGTGTGAAAAGGCAGGAAGCCATACCGACGAAGTGCAAGGGCGCATCGTGCGCGCACGTACGGCGCGGGTTATGCGCGCGCGCTTTGTATGATGTCATGTGACCGCTTTGGTGTCGATGACCATTGTTTGATAGTTCCATGTAAATATACTTTATTTGTGCATTTAACTAGCCTATTTATTATTGAGTTCTTATTCTTCTAACCGCAGACCAGTGATAAAAACTAGTTATACGTAAGTTAAGTAATAATTAAAGTTGTATAATTATAATTTAACATTTGACTGCGTTTTCATTGTTAAAATGTTCAACCATAGTTAAATTAAATTAGATTTATATTTGCAATGCAACTTATACAAAACACAACAAAAAAGAGCTATCGTCATCGCCCACACTGTACAAGTTCCGTTTGAAAGCGATAACAGATTTTTTCTATTTAGACAACAAAGTGATATTCCTCGCACAGGATGTGTGATAGACAGAACGTTGTTCTTTCAACATAATTATAGTCACGCACAGGTGAATCTATTTTCCATAAACTTTAAAATTAAAATGTTGAACAAAATAAGTCACGACTTTTATTCATCAAGGTGCACTTAAGAAATGAACACCCAATTTTGACAACCAATGTTTTAACTGAATACTATTGCTATATACACCGCACATCATGCGGGTTCCTTCAAGCCAGTAGTTCAAGAAGTGCTTAGGAAAGGCCTACATTAAGTAGCGGACGTTTCAAAAGTAACTTTATAGTATTCTTGACCCCTCGACCAACAAACAAGTTAGAACAATAAATAATATTGCTAAACGTCGTAAACACATCCGTCCATTCTTCTCAGATCACCCCCTTCTGCACTTGGCGGTTGGTCGACTCTCTAATCGATGCCTTGTGAAATGCACAATAACACAATACCATCATTACGTTTTGCACATAACTGCACACTTGCCTTTCACTTCGAGATGATCATTCAATGTCAACTTCAATCCTTATTAGACTAGGTACCCACCTAAAGGCATTCAGATATTCTGTTTCGTAAGATTTTGTGTAGGAATAAGAAGTTTCTGTCTAGATGTTTGTGTTAGGACTTACATTACGGCGTTGTGTAATTCTTCTATTATATTATACTTATAGTTACTTACGTTCCTTGCGCTAAATGGCATCAAAGCGTAGCGAATATACAAAGGCCAGAGCAAAAACAGATGTTTCTTTCACTTTCTTTCATACTCTCATTGCAGATTTAATTTAAAGTTTAGTGAGTATACAATCTTGACTTAATATTATGTCTTTCTATTCCAGGGTCACCATGAAAAAGGTATAACGTTCACAAGCACAGAAGAACCTGATAGGCCTACGAAGCCTATACCAGATATCCGTTTAGTTGACGGTCCATCCATCCTAGTGGGAAGAGTCCAGCTCTTACATCGAGGACAATGGAGATCAGTTTGCACCAACTCCAGAAAGTAAGGATCTTTCATACACATAATGTACTGCATCCTTGGTTTGGCTACAAATTAATATTAATATAATATTGTTTTTACGTTTTAGTTGGACTGTGAACGACATGGAGACAGCCTGCAGACAACTAGGCTTCATGGGAGGATCCTTCTACAATTGGATGGATCGCCAGCCCGGCAGGAGAGCAAGACTGTTATTTGAAGAGCCTAAGTGCAAAGGAACTGAATACGACCTGTTCCAATGTGACTGGAACTCTAGAGAACTCGGTTCAGGCGTCTGTGATTACCACCCTGATTTGGCCATCCAATGCTCACCTCACCATGACGTCAACGACCTAGCAAACTCAAGGAGACATTGGAGAGGGATACGCTTTGAAAACGCAGTCTTTGAACGAATTCTCACCGCTGCAAACACTCTATACGTTCCTACATCAATGTCCAAACTTATGCACGTAACTATTAAAAACGCAGGTTTAGGTAGAGGTAACAATGCAACAAGTGCCTTAGACGTCATTGGAGTCCCACCTGTCTTAGAAGACATAGAAATATCTAATTCGGCATTCAACGCCATAAATGTGACGTCGCCCAACGCTCCCATAGTCATAAACAATTGTACGATACAAAACAATAGAGGGTATGGTGTCTATGTGAACTCTACGTATGGCATGACAAAGATTGAGAATTGCTTGATTCACGACAATGGCGGCGATGGGGTCAAATACGTGGTGCACGAAATGAACATCGACGAAAGGCTAGACAGAAGCGAAATTTTTGATTTATGTACACTAGCATCCACACCGAGCCAGACATTTCCTATACAAATGTCAATTGAACAATCAAGATATTCTAATATGGAAAGAGACTGCCATCAAAAATTTTATACGAGACCAGACCACGTTTTAACTTTAAGTTTCATTAAACTTCTCACTAACCGTAACAACACAGGAGAATTATTTGTATACGATGGATTAACGACCGAAGATAAACTTTTATTATCATTCAGTATTCGAAATCACACACGACCGCAGAGTGTTACGTCAACCAGGAACCGCATGTACGTGAGATTCCGAGCGAACACGAGGACAGACATTACAGGGTTTTTAAGATTGACATCTGGTATTAGCAAAACGTATGATTTAAATGTGACTGATACCATTATTTCCGATAACAATGGCAGAGGCGTGGCAATCGAAAACTTAAGATCACAAATTCACATTCATCGCACTTCTATATCTAACAATAATCACGTAGCTGGTCTCCAAGTCGTGAGTGGAGCTGGTGACGTAAATGTGACTGAGAGTAGAATATCTTTCAATCAAGGTGATGGAATAAACATCACTGTAACTGGAGGAAACAGAAACATATCAAGAAGTATACTAAGTTCCAATCAGGGTTATGGTATAGCTGTATGGATAAATAATACTCAAGAAACCGAATACATTCCAGTTAACCAAACCACAGCTGTCGAATATTCAGAAATATTTAAAAACCTAGACGTAGGAATTCTACATGGAAACTTTTGTGGAGATAGTTGGGTTAATATCACTGGAAATTGGTTTAATACTAGCGCTGAAAGTACTATAGAAATATCCACATGTTGGAGGTTTAACAACCCAACTAGATTGCTCAATTTGCAAGTAGGTCATAATAGATTTTACGAAAACCAAAGAGTGCCTCTAAAAATCCAACCGGCTCTCAACATAAACGGGAGGATTGAATACAATTATTTCGAACATGGTAATTATGGAGCAATTGTTATATTGAATAGAGTAGAAGGGAAATATCTGGAGGAATTTGAAAAACTACCAGCACGGTTTGATATACAACATAATTACTTCTTCGGGAACAAAGGTCCGTTTGTAGTGAACCTTGGATTGTCTCCATACAGTGATATTCAATACATTCTATTTTCGAGGAACTTCCTTCGAGATAATAAAGTTAGAGAACCCTTTGAGCCTCTAGAAGGTATATCATCAAGGTTGACCCCAAGAAGTAGAGTTGCAGCTACGATCGTATTAGCGTCCAGCAACATAGATGTTTATAGAAATATTATTAACAACCCAGAGGCCCAATACGAAATTGGATCGCACGTTGAAGACCAAAGTAAAATATTGAATTGTACCTACAACTGGCTTGGATTTGGTGAAGAGGAAAAGGTATACAACCGATTGTTCCACAGGAAAGACCGATACAACTTAGCTAAGATAATTTACATGCCATATTTGTTACATAGCAGTAACCCCGGAGCTACTCAGATAAATTACAACTCACTGTATGTACCTCAATTTAATGTTCCTGGTACTTTCGTGGTCGGTGGTGAAGTCGAAGGAATAGAAATTCTTCGCCAGGGCGAGTACGATGTAGATAAAGACATCAACATTCGCCCTGGAGGAAAACTGGTTCTGCAATCTGGCGTAACGTTGAAATTCCCTCCAGCCATAGGCATTATGGTTGCAGGAAAACTAGATGCAAGAGGTAAACGTCCTAATGATATAACATTTACTCTCAAAGAGGAAGTAGTCATGACTAACGAAAGTGTTTATGAAACAGATTTTGAACCAACCACACCAGGTTATACTGAGCCTATTGTGCCTATAAGACTTTTAGGTGGTAGAACACAACACGAAGGTCGGCTGCAAGTCAGGATTGATGATAAATGGGGAACGGTCTGCAATTATAGATGGAACATAATTAATGCAGCCTTGGTGTGCAATCAACTTGGTCTCGCTTTAAATCCAGACGATTGGTTCCTTGAACCTAACGAGATTCCATCTGCGGGTATGACCGAAGATATACTTTTATCCAACGTCGAGTGTTCGGAATTTGACAATGATATTACAAAATGTAAAGCAGAAACTAAAGAAAACTTCGAGAATTCTTGCACACACGAAAACGACGTTGGAATTCGTTGTTACGAAACAAGTTGGGCTGGAGTAAGATTCAGTGTCATATCTGAAAGAGCAGATTTACAATACGTGACTATAGAGAAAGCTGGACTTTTGGACTATTCATCAAATATTTTCAAGCCTGCTCTTCAGATAGATTTTGCACGACACAGCTTAGAAAGCATTAAAGTAACTAACAACTACCACGATGGTTTGGGAATACTTTATTCAGATCTATACGGAGCTGATGCAGTCAATACCGTCCGTAACTCAGAATTTAGTAATAACAGAGGAAGTGGTATAAGTTTCAAGCAACTTGGTCTAAAAGTATACGGCTCGGTCATTGAAAATAATAACTTAGCAGGCATCTCGCATAACCCCCATATTCCCGGTCCTCAGCAAAGAGAAATAGCTGGCTGGTTCAATTTAGACCCTGGATTCAACATGGACGAATCTAATTATCATCCAATCATGATTCCAGAATACGAAACGGACATAAGTTTGATTAATGGTGAAACAAGACATATAGTTTTTACAAAGCGTAACGGGGAAAGTGTTTCCAAAACTTACAACATCAAATGCAATCCAGGCTACGTTCTTGGGCTACAACTTCTAAATCCTATACACAACTTTTCAACAGAAAGTATTTGCATATACGATTCGCAAAACATTAACGAAGGTAGCACCAAATGGTGTCTGGATCGTGATCTGTCGACGTTCCCAACAACCAGTAGCAGTTTTGGCGTTGTCATAACGTATGAAAGTGGAACGAACGCCTTAGGAGGAGTCGTGCTGGTAGTAAGCACGATTATAGCTCCGGTCCAAAACCTAAGAAACAGAATAGTGAGAGGGCCTGTACCGACCCTACAGGTAGTTAATTCCAAGATAAAAGGAAACACAAAAGGTATTAAAGCATTGTACTACAACCGTTATCTAAACGAGCTGGGTGACCATTTCTTACGAAAAGCTAACGAAACTATTAAAATATTTAACTGTGAAATAGCTTATAACAAAGAAGAAGCTATCTACGTGAACACACCGTTCTGGGATATACACGAAAGTAATATTACAGAGATAACTATAATGGTCAACAGCAGTTTGATCACCGATAACGGCAGAGGAATCTATCACTTCGCTAGAGATTTGAGAAGTTCGAATAATTTATATCATTATGTTCTACAAGACAATACAATAGAGAGGAATAAACAGGGTGGATTTGATATAAGCTTGCCATACGTTTGGCAGTACAATGAAAACTTCACCCACTCGGTTTACATGAACAACAACACATGGAGAAGTAACCAAAACTTTGCTTTGATTGTTGATGGTCACTTCGCTGAAGTTAATATAACGAAGAACATTTTCACTGATAACATGTGCAAAACTGGGTTGATATCCATACAAGGCATGGAAAAGAAAATGATGATTGATGGGAACTTCATTGAAAGGAACAGTGGACAGTTCATGGTAAAATTCCACATGGACAGTCAAAGCGAGATTATGGGCTTAGTATACGCTCTATTCATTTACAATCAAGTGAAAAACAATAGACACGTACTTACACAAGTTAATAGAGGCGCTTTAGTTAGAAATGTTGAACCAACATACGTTATAGGCTTCAAAGGAATACAGAAAGTAAAAGTTAGTAGAAATCTGTTTGGAAACAATGCACTAGAGTACACGTTGTTGGCTGGCATTAAGACAGCAAAGATCAACAATTTATTAGATGTCACTGAAAACTGGTGGGGTAGTACTGAAGAAAAAGTAATCAGGGAACAGATATTCGATTTTGACGATTGGAATAATCACGCTATTGCCACATACCTCCCATACTTGCTTGAAGATAGTATGGATTCCAGTGTCTCAGCTTCCTTTAGTCCAGAAATCATCGTAGATTCGAATGAGCTTGGAGGACGTTTACTAACAAACTACACTATCGAATCTCGAATGGCTCCATACATTGTAAAGGCTGATATAACTGTCATGCCCGACGCTATTTTAACTATAAGTCCCGGTGTTATAATGGAATTTGCACCTAATGTTGGCATTCTCGTCATGGGTAACCTTCAAGCAATAGGTCACAGTCAAGCGCCAATTGTAATGAGGCCTTTAACTCGTGGTGGCAATGTAGAAGTAAATAGGATAGAAAAGAGAGATGTGGGCCAGTATTCATCAGGTCATCACAAACATAGGCGACAATTGGAATCCTTGACTGTTCCTAACTCAATAAGATTATGTACAGGAAGAAATTGCTCAATCACCGATAATACAGCCGAGAGAACAAACGAAGGATTTCTTGAGTATTACAACAAAACAACTCTACAGTGGGTCCCCATGTGCGATAATCGTTTTACTGAGAGAAACGCTCAAGTAGTGTGCCGAGAGTTGGGTTTCGATCCTATTAACGTGTTCTTTGCACATGATCGACGTGTGGAGTATCACAGCAACTCTTTATCACGCATTTGGTCTTGGCCAGAACCTCTACAATGTGTTGGAACTGAAGACCGATACGAAGATTGCCCCATAAGACTGAATGGTCAACTCTATGGCCATAGACATGAATGTAAATGGGATTCAGAATTCGTGTTCATTCACTGTGGCACAAGAAATCTAGAAGAAAATTTCGATTATTGGGGAGGCATAAGATTTGCTAACCCAGAATTCGAATATTCTCTATACGAGCACCGCATTCACGACCATCACACTCATGAGACAATGAAGAAATCTGAAAGCGAATTGATTCACGTGCACATAATTGGTGCCGGTATACTGCACAACGAGAAATCACCCGCTATACAAAGTATTATAAAGAACCCGAGTATTCGAAATGTAAATATAACGAAATGCGCTCATCACGGTATTAATTTGATATCACCCACCGACTCGATTAATATGATGTTTAATACCGTGAATGATATACTAGGGGAAGGTGTTAGTGCCATATCGCTGAACGGGGAAGGTAGAGAGTCTGATGAATCTAGTTTTACACCACTGAAGGATTTGAATCTTCCTTATCACCTATTTTCTCTTATCGATATTTGTGATAGTACCAAAATGGTGACCGTTGAAGAAAGAGTACTCTTGTACTACAAATACGATAACAATCCTGTCAACTGTGTGAAGATATTCAAAAGTATGTTCAGAGTAAAACCGTTCGGATTTAGACTGCTCCAATTCAATCTTTTCAACCACACTCAGAATTATGGCAAAAGGGACTCTCTGTCCTTGTATGACGGTGATATTTACAATATCACTGCGCCAATGATTGGTTACTTGGAGAATGGGTCACCTGATGAGAAGAAGCTCTTCAAGACAGAAGGTGCCAGCTTGAGTGTGTCGTTGTTCGCCAATGGAGCGTCTGCTGTTCATGGATTTATTGCTGAGATAGTCACTTTGCCGATATCAGCTATTGGTTTCAGTAAGTATATACTTATTTCTTTCTGAGTCTTTATATTTCAAATGTCTTCTTCTTGAATAATTGAATTGAATAGTTTTGTCCTCTTTAAAGTATGAGATTCCTTTCAAATTATGACTTTATTAATCACCCTTCAACTTTTACAGATCGTGATGTCCAGCATAACATATCGAGCAGTGAATTCATAAAGAACAGAGATGGGGCCATTACATATCAGTCTGTGGGCGAAGTCAATCCTCTAGTAGCCATCACGAGGAATGAGATCATTAACAACTGCCTGAAGCTGTACGGCAACTTCACTTCGTGTCCTGCTGCTGTTCGAGTCGATGTGCAGAACACACAGACTCTGGTGTTTAGGGTAAGGGAACCGATATATAAAATCACCCCCAATGTGTCTCGTAGGCAACCCTAATAAAATGCGTAGTGCTTGAGTAAATTGTCGTCGAAATAATTACAAGGTCATGCCCATTTTATCCGCGTATTTTGTGCCTAAGTGCCGTATCGTCTGCAGTTGCGAACCAGGAGTAGGAAGGGGTGGTTTTTAGTCAGTAAGAGTCTGACACTCCCTCTCGCTTGGCTCAAGGCAGGAGTAATTATTGGATGATATTCCCCCATTAAAAAAGGTGTCGTATCGTGTCGTACTTAATAACATAATCCATAAACCTCTAGATTTCTGGAGCTGACAAAATGGATGAGGAAGGGAAAAGGAGAACAATGCAAAGAGAAAGAAGAAGAATTTCTCAACTTTATGTAAAATGGTCGATCGATCGACTTTAACTGTAAAATGGTCTATATATTTTGTCAATTTGTTTCAGAATAACTTGGTCCGCAACAATGTAGGGGGCCTGCTAGTCCGAGCCGACTCCCGCGGGTCAGCCACTTCACTCCGAGGATGGATACACAACAACTTGTTCTTCGCCAACCACGACCTTCCGTGTCTTAAAGTTGAAGGTATGTTGAAGTTATTCTAAATGTAATTCAAGAGACAATAGTACACTGTACCAGATCAGAATATATAGACAGGGTCAATCTCCAAATTTTCCTGCTATTTGGTATTTAACTTTTTTATAAATGATTGCACGGTTGGCGGTAACCGGCTGCCGCGCACGGCGTAACGTGTCGCACGTTCCCTCATGGAACAACTTCTTGTGTGATCCATAGGTTGTTGGGTGGGCTGAGCATGTGATATCGTATGTTTGTAAACGCAACAACGACACAGGAGAAAACCCTAGTGTAGGGCTACCTACACTAGGATTTTCTGCAAGTTTCTATAAAAAAAAACTGGACAGACAACCAATCACATTACAAAAATCAACATAAGCGAACTTTAAGAAGGGACAAGCCTTCATTGAGTATTATTTTAGTCTATACAGAAGAACGAGTAAACACATCTCTTTAACAGCCTCCCTCATAATTCCAGGTCGTCAATCATCTCCGTACCAAGAAGTGACGATATACCGTAACTACTTCACTCGGAACCGGGTGCCGTTCAGTGACGTCATCATCCTTCGCCAAGTCGTCTCCAACTTCACGTACAACTATGTCCACGACAACACTGGCATGAGGATCCTTGAGGTTTCTGGCTTCGATAAAGTCAGGCTGCCTATCTATCAGACCACTTCGCATAATGGATTTTATAAGTAAGTTGTTTCTTTATTTTTGTTTGTAGCTTTGGCAGTGTCAGCTGGTTATATAATTACAGCAGTGGCAATTACCGGCCTATCAGGCTTGATTTTCCATTACGACAGTATAGAGCTCTTAAAACAAACACAACACATATATCCTTGGTTTGATACCAGGGATTAAGACAAAAGTTTCTACATCTCTTCTCTCTAAGTTTGTCCTCTTTAGCCTTAACAAAGACAAGATGAAGCTGTTCAATTTCTTACTCTGTCATACCGTCATCTAATTTGGTTGTGTGTTCTGTGACTTAGTTGTCTCTAGTTCTTTCCTGGTATATTACATTAATTTTGAATCTTCGATCAACTCCTTGTTACTAGTAAAGTTCTCAACTTCTATCAACTTACAGCTAATATGCACATTTCCCAAATTCGTCTAATGAAATTCTTTAATTCTTCCAGGAATTACGCCACCGACCGCGAAGGTAGAGCTACCGTGGTAGCAGGCACAGCTGGCCAGAACTACGTAGACAACATCTTCTTCAACCCAGACAATGATTACGAGATGATCACTGTCAACAGATCCATGTGAGTACTCGCTTGTAACTCTTATTGCAATACCTTTGGGTCTAAATTGTGATTAATAACTTCTTACACCAATTTTTCCAGTATTTATTATTATAGGTACACAGGGTTTTAGATTTAAAGAATATGTTATTAAATGCTGATAGAGGTTATTCTAAAGACATTTTTTTAGCTACTCGCAAGAAGGGCTGCAGCAGTTCATATATTAATAGAATTTAAAAACAATTAACTAATAAATATTTTATCCCCATTCCTGCTAACTATACGATTGTGCTCCAAAGCCATCTAGGGACCACCTATTTAGTAAGAAACGAATCTCAAATCGCTAAAGCAAGGTCTGCATGAGATCTTAAATGATCTTAGAAGAGGTTTCTTGTCTATCTAGCTTACCTACTTAGGTACTCGATTCAGAACGCAATGGATTTTGCTTCAAGCAAAAATCGGACAACGGGGCATTTTACAACCATATTTATATTTGCGTTAATTATTTTATTATTCCCGCATGATATTCAAGATATACTTAGGCATTTATTATACAAGGATATATAATTATCTCGCATGTTTTTGTTGCATGGCTACCCCTGGATCAATAGCTTTGTTGACTATAATCCAACCGTTATGAGGTAAGTTTATCGACGAACTAAATATTTATTCATTCATTTTTGTCGCTTGTTCTAAAATAACTGAATATAGCTTTATTCACTAACATTGTTTTGGTAATGGTATGGTGATAGACGTGCTCTATTAAATAATAAGAAATTATAATATAACTTGACTACTACATAATAAAACGGGTTACATTTAATCATTAGGTATGTGCTTATACTTTCGGGGGCTAAAAATCACATGGATCAATGTATTGGCTATGGAGATTTCTTGCTCGTTGTTTTTCATGGAATTTACACCTTGAAACGAGCAAATAGAGCAACAAGGACTGACAGACACACAGACATTTTTAATATTATTATATTTGCTTTGACCTCCAAAAGTGTCTTCTTGGTTTATTGAAATAAATAATTTTGACTTTGACTCTGACTTTGGTTTGACAACGCAGAAATTAAATTAACACATGTCTATTCGCTTTACGGTACCTAGTGTACCTACCAACTTCACACGGGAATTTCTGTCCAAATTAAACATTAGTCATTTAGTAATCACCTCTTTTGTGTTCCACACTTTTGTTCTGTAAATTAACGGGGGTATCGTTAACGCATTATCTAACGATCTTTTTCTAATAGACTAGTAGATAGCACTTAGCAAGAGTAAAATATCACACAGTCATCACTTGTTCGTGTCTCGCACAGCACCTATTCATTTCCACCTTTTAAAAGTGACATAAAAAGTAATATTTGTTGTTTATTTTTTGTCTATAGCTCTCTTGATCTCTGGCGAACAAGGATTGACGCGAAGCATAACTTCTGGAGTTACAACGAGACTTTAGCCGTTGCTGGGCGCATTAGAGACCAGAGTGACAATCCTCTTTTGTTAGAAGTGGACTATAGACCGTTCTATATGAATAATCAGACGGTTCTCGGAGGAGGGAAGTGTCCTCCGGGATGGGATGCGGTAGCTGGTACCTGTTATATGTATGTTGGGGCGCCGATGACGTATGAAGAGGCGAGGCTGTTCTGCTTGGTAAGTGTTTTAATACAGTTTTATTTACTATAGTCATAGTATATGTAGTATCTACATACTAAGCTTGTTTGTGAAATTGCCGTCTAAACGATAGATATAGGATTCCCAAACCGATTCTAGGCCCTTTTTTCCATTTTAACCTTTCAAGGCGATGAAGGGTATAGAAAAATACCACGCTGCCCTATGAATTGTTTGGTAAAAAAATAGAAAATAATCAAGCAAAAACATAAAATTACACGAGCAGTGTTTGTTATGGATAAGGGCCCAGTAAGGCTGATACCCGACTCGGAGGTACGGACTACCCAGCGGGTTTACCGGGGCTTCGGGTCAAAGAGCAGTTAGTCAATACTAAAAACCACCCCGTTCTTACCTATAAAACTCTTATTGAAGAGTCTGACACTCCCTCTCGCCTCGTCCAAGGCGAGAGAAGTCATTGGATGATTTTACCCCTTAAAAAAAGTGTTTGTTATCTATATAAAAAAGCTTACCACAAAATTAAGTAATTTATTAAGGGTGTTAAGTGTTTTTAGAGACAAAAAAAAAACTGTTCACGCAAAAAAGTAGCTAACAAAGATTCACGTGTTGATAAATACAAATCTTTAACTATACATATAATATATCAAAATCACACTGAATGGGCTTAATTTGACATAATATAGACAGGTAGACAGTTTTTTCTTTAACGGCAAAAAAGGCATGATCCCAAAACTATAACCAGTTTTGTGATCAACCCCATTCCTGAGTCAAAATAAAAATTAAATAAAAAAAGGTATCAATGGATCGAGTGACTATGGAGTATGTCTTTGAGTTGCTCGTTCTATGCTTTAGAAATTAACTTTATTGATAGACTTATGAACAATCCTAGGTACCGCAATATAATTATATTTTTTTAAATGCCTCGTTGAGCCAGTAATTACAAGCGAGCAATTATACTGAGTAAGAGATCTTGGGCAAGACTGACAAAGTTTTATGAAAATTTTCACGCGAGATCTGGAATGCGCCCAGTGATTTCATAAGAATATTAAAGCACCCCTGATAAGCAATAAAAAGCGTGATATTATATTAAGATTTTTTTAAACGTCGCCCACAGTGTTAGGTTTTCTCTTGTATCGTGCGTTGACAAAGATACATGACATCCAGACCCGAAATACCAATTTGTGGATTTGACAAAGAGTTGTTCATGGGGAATCGAACCCAACACTGTATACGATAGCCAGTTGCTCTTACAAACATTTTTAAAACTGTTTCTACTCTTTACAGTCAGACAACGCATCGATGCCGTACGTGACGGGTAACTACGCGGCCCTATACGAGTTCATCAACCGACAGAACCAATGGTTCCAATATGGCGACCGCGTGTGGGTCAACCATATTGATTACGTCACCCAGTGCACCTCCTTCGCGTTCTCCAACGTCGAGATTACTGACTGTAATCAGAAGAACGCTTTTATTTGTGAAATTGGTAAGTTTGTACTTCCTATTTTGTTAATTAATTACAATACCTCACCTAACTCAAATGGTTGTTTTATAAGCCCCGGTCGTAGCTTGAAAATGGTAGAGAACCCTCGAACAGTTACGTAAACCTTGATTATTTATTAATTTAGTAAATGAGTTTTAAAATAGGGTTTGGCTGCCCAATTTTGATATAGTTTTCAGCATAGTAGTTTTCAGACTAGAGGCGGTAAAGAAAATTGAAAGTGGTTCCTTTTTTAAAATATTAATTTATGACTTGATGTTTTCATGCTTGTATGTTTTGTGTTTAGACCCGAAGATCATGATCGACCCGATGTCCTGGCGAGGGGATACTCTAGCCGTGGCGTTTATAGGAGTGTTGATAGCTGCCGTGTTGCTGGTGGGAGCCGCTCTCATCTGCTGGTATTCTAAGTCTAAGCACAGGTGGGTACTTATTCTAGTAAGTTTAAATCCTTTCCGATGCAAAGCAGGGTTATGTATTCGTGTTTAATAAAACGTTGTATTTTATTCACTCTACACCAGTTAAGTTATTAATGCCATTTAGATGTGCATTTGTGCAAGTCAAAAGACTGTGTCTAGTGTCTAGTGCTGGTGTCAAAACATTAGACATAATTCAAGATTCCATGAACCGGAGATCCATTTCTCGGATAGTAGGAGGTTGAAAGCGTGTACCCCATATACTATCTCCTATGCCTTGTATATGGAATTTTATAAGGAGTGTATTCAATTAATAGATAATTAATTGAGTGTTATTTTCCACAGACACGTCCAAAGATTAGAACGGCGCAACTCAATTCGGCAGTCGTTACACTCCGTGCGATCAATTGGCAGCATCAATGGAGGATTCCCTGATACACCGTATAGAAGAAAACTAGCTCAAATGGTAACGTGTCTTTTACAAAGATAAAAATAATTGTATCTCTTTCTTTTACGGATTTCGTTCCGTACAAGATGTTCCTAATTAATATTATCTTCAGTAGTTTGGACTTTAGCAGAAAGAATATTTTTTTTAATATTTTACTGACTGTATACTATTTTATCAGCAGAGTACCCGCTCCACGGACACACTAACTAAAGGCTCGGACTACAGAAAGATGCTGGCCTCAACCACATCAATGGAATCCATGGAGAAGAGCCAGTTCAACTCCTCACTAGACGACAATCAGAGCTTCGACATTTACGAGGCACACAACCCCAATCCAAACGTGATGCCGCTCACACACACCACCTTCGTAAAGAAACCAATAACTCCAGAATACTCGGTACCACAGCAAAATAACAACAGACCGTACAATTTAGCCTTCAGAAATGAAGGTTATAGGGACAATTCTGGCACGGCCAGTGGAGCTCCCTCAATAAATACGGTAGCTACTGAAGAAATGCCAATCTTACATCACCCTGAAGGTTTAAGATCTCCTCCAGATGAGTACACAATATCCCCTAGAAGTGATTCTCAGTACTTTACTTCTGATACATTACCTTTGAGGGATAATTCTGAAGACGGTGATACTTTAAAACGTCAGTTAGAGAGACAAGGCAAGATTTACGGGGCTTATGGAGCCCCTGCAGGCAGTTATGGCGCACCGAAGCTCTCCTTCCTAATGGAGCTAAGGTCCAAAATGCCAGATCAACCGCAGGCGGGGGCGGTGCCTGCTACTACTTTTGGACAGAGGAATAATGTTGCAGGTATGTTGATTGGGTGATTTTTAAAATATTGTACTAAGATTTTATTCAATTGAATTAGAATTTCTTCTGTATGATGTCAATGACTTTCTTATTTTTTACATAGGACTTTTATATGCTAGTAAAAAGTGGAAGTTACATTTAATATTATAAAGAGCGGTCTTATAGTACACAATTGGACTTTCATAGGCATTTGATGCCCCTTTTTAGAAATAAATACCCTATTTATGTACCTATGTTAAATAATTGTTCTCCTTCACAGATCAACAGCAATATTACGAGGACAACCTACCCAGTCCGCCGCACCCGCCAGTGTACTCCAGCGCATACGACACCACCACCTCAGACAACATTCCCAGTTACGACTCAAGCCCTCACGATCTTTCTAGAGAGTTCGATGACTCGCCACTACCAGAACTACATCATAGGTCCAAGTCCGAAGCGTTATTAGAAACTAACTTCGACTTTGAAGACTCCGAAGCCAGTCCGGTACCGATGTCTGAAGCAAGTCGATCACATAGTCAACCTTTAGAAACCGCTATGTAACAACATGGCCTTAGGTAAAATAAATAAAAGGAGTTGATCACACTTAAATCCTATCGTAGAAGTAGAAGCAATGAAAAGACTGACTTTATGATGTCTTAAACGAGAGATGTTTTTTAATTTTTCTTGCATTTAATTTCCACGATTTATTCTAAACGAGTGCCTTTGTAACTTTGACATTCCAATCTTTCTTTAATCTGTAGTTTTATGGTAAGCGTCCATAGGCCCGCATCGTACACATCGGACGAATAGACTGCGTCCACTGTTCGGCAGCGTTCGGGTTACCGACGCTAGTATTGGATCAAACGGATAACGATGCGGATCAGTGGACGCAGTAGTATGAGTTACTATACAAGGCAAACTAAAATTCGTTGCATGCGATGCGTCCGTTGCGTACGATGCAGGCCTGTGGACGCTTACCTTTAGTGTAAGTTTTAAATGTGTATGTATAAAGTATTTTAAGTCATAATGACTACACAAATTACCAGAGGTGATCGATCTCATAATGAAGTTAACAAATAAATTCTAATACTGCGCCTTATGGAGAAATGGATGCCTTATTAATATAAGTTTTATGGTAAAAACTTAAACGTACGTTTATATAACACAAAGGATTAAAGTGATTACCTAAAAGGCGTATATTTTAAATGTAATTAATTACTATGATGCAATATTAGATACGTATCTTTGCACGTCCGTCCTATGTTAAACGTCTTATGAATGTTTTCAACAAATCGTATCTTAATATAGTTATAAGAGACAGTCTTTCCATATACAATAGTTATTTTGTATAATTTTTAACTTTTATAATATCGATGTTAATGTTAAATGTGTATTTATTTTATTTAATGGAGATTTTATTGTAAACTGACGCGCTCTCCCTCCGTAATAGATTATCCAGAAAGTATTATGTGTGTATTTAACCGCCATACTCAAAGTCACCCAGTCCTTAGCAATTTTTTTCGGAACAAAATCGTTACTAAGGAATTGTTTAAGTAATCATTAAATGTCTCTAAGTACGGCAGTAAAGTACGTAAATAATGTAAAGGTTTAATATAAATCGCTCAAATTAATATTATTTCTAATGCGTCAACTTTACAAATAAAATCTCCAATGTACATCACTATGATTTTTACAGATATTAATGCAAACTTTTTTAAAGCTTATTTACTGCCTTATGTTAACGTAAGATATTTACATGATAACATGTATAAAATAAAATGAATGAATGACCTAAATGTTCATGCTTTAAATGTAAATTGTACAAGAATAATAGTAAATCGTAATTTAGAATAATAGGTAGGTAGTTGATAATTAATATGACAAATATAATTATGATGGAAATATTAATAAAATTTCACACAGTATTTTCATATGGAATCTTTTATTTTATAACCCATTTTATTTTTTTATAATAACTATCGTAAGACATATTAAAGTAACTAGAAATAACGGTTTACTCAGTAAATTAACGGAGAAAACCTCTACTAGTTTCGAGTCACAGAGCGACTCTTCATCAGCGTTGACTCATCTTGATGAAATTCTTCATCATGATTTATTATTGAATTGAAGAAAAATTAATTTACGTGAGTAAACCGTGATTTTTAGTTCGTTTTTAAATTTACAAATCGAGTAACCCGTTTGTCGAAAATAAATTGAATTCGAGAGTTTCCGGCAACGTCTTAACGATGCTACGTCAACGTAGGTAGGTACTAATGGATGTTGACTCAGAATGTGGCCCGATACATGCATGCATGCTCATCCTAGAGTCAAGATCTGGGATGGGACTCAAGTGACTGGTGAAAAGTGGGTGTTACAATGGAAATGTGCACCTCTGCTTTCTCTAGTGGTGTTCCGATATCGAAAGCTTACTTATCGATATAATTAAAATGTTAAACACATTTTAATATACATTATAATATTTTATCAGAATAAACATCTTCCCTTGTAATACTGGAAATACATATTATTTTTCTTTTCAAAACTATTATTTCTAAGAGATAATAATTGGGAGGCTATAGAGTTGTTAGTACACAGAACAATAAAGTAGGTATATATTTATTTAAAGTATGCAGATTCCCCGATCAATGATTGTAGAAAAACTGTACTACTAGTTTCAAATCACATAGGGACTCTTATCTATGACGTGTCGCGCAGCAAACTGAAAATGGAACTGTAAAAGTAGTTGAGCGTTTTTCTCTATTAGTTTACTCGAATCACAACTATAATCATCATCATCAACAGCCTATAAGTGGCCACTGCTGACCAAAGGCCTCTTCACGCACGGAGAAGGTTTGAGCATTAACCAACACGCTTGCTCAATGCGGTTTGTCGATTTCAAACTTATAATAATTGGAAACTATAAGCCCAGGTTTCCTCGTGAAAGTTAGGTACATATAACTCAGAAGAAGAGACACTTGCCAGCAAAAGTAGTTGTATTAACAAAAATAATAAAACACACTTTATGTACTTATAAAGTTGTTTTTTTATTATGATATGGTCGTATGTTACAGAATAAATCGTCTGCACGTTTGCCAATCTGTCTGATAAAAAATATCATTCCGTTTTTGTAATATTATTATCACCCACCTTTATATTAGTATTTTTCAGATTATATAATGTTTTATGATCAATACCAAACTTTGTTTCTAATAATTTTAGAATGTCTTCAATTTTATGATTTAATCGACGATTCCTTGCCTTTAATTTTTTTATCAACAACCTTTGTTTCATTATTATGTGGTCTTTCCCACGAAGCGTTTCGCGTAATTTTGTTTCCTCTGGAGTACCGGCTCCTGACTCCGTTTCCTCCGTTTCGGTTGTGTGTGTACGTTGTCGTTCTGAACTAGATCCTGGAGCTGGTTCAAGTTTTACATCATTTTTAGAATTATTCGGCGATGCATCTGACTGTAAAGAAAAAATATTTTCTGAAACAAAACTTGTCGACAAAACTCGTATCAATACTTATATTATTCATACTTCACATCATTCACTTCAACAGCCTGTAAATGCCCCATTGTCGAATAATAGCCTCGTCTTGGATTGGAAATGAACATTAATTATGCTTGCTCAAGGGTTGGCGGTTTCAAACTTAAAGTAACGTTGATATTTGCCAGGTTTGAAACCCGCACCCACATGCATGAGAAGCTCGTTAAATTTGTGCACTTTAAACTATACCTAATATGTTTGTGTTTATTTTGTTGATATGCCTTAATAAAATAAAATAATTAAATATTCTAACTAGATTTGAATAAGATATAACGTGATTAGGTACTTTTGCCTACACCTATCCGGAAATTTAAGCAACAGTTATTTATAGTTAAAAATTGCACATTTACTAGAAAATTAAAAACTTTTAGTTGTGGTACTGCTGTGTTAACTAAAAATTTTTTTCCGTTTATCCTCATAATATCTTCTTGTATAAAATGATCCGAACAAATTGTACTAGTTTTGGTAGGAAACCAATTTTGTCGTCCAGTCAACTCGATCCATTTTCCTTTTATTTCTGGATCCTTCGGAAATCTAAAACAACACAATAATACATAAGTTATGCAAAAATAATTATTGAAATAGTTACTTATTATCAATATTTTTTGTAGTTATCTATATTCATTATAAAAAAATATAATATCGATAAATTGTTATCGATAATGTCAATCCCTAAACGGGTAGCTAAACTAGCACTTATCGCTTACCTATGATACGATATACCACTATTAGACACATTTTTGTTATGGCTTTCATTTTTGCACTCTAAAATAGCACATTTCGTCAT